>NW_008237239.1:20790623-20794194 GCF_000691975.1 Corvus brachyrhynchos | reverse complement strand
TGAATCCACCAAAACTGATAAACTGAGCACAGACACTCTGCCAAATCTGTCCAAATCCACTGGCATCAGCTATGGGTGTTGTACAACCCAGGCTACATCCATGAAGGCTGCTATATGCGAAACTACAAGATTGTCTGTCTATCTATCTATCTATCTATGGATATGAATATATAAATACACACACACACATATAAATGACAGAACAAAATGATCTGGAGGGACTTCCTGAACATCCTGACACAACAATACACAGCTCTGCTTTTAAGTACCCAGCTGGGGTTGGTCTCCAGTGTGTAATGAGTCCCTTGCTATTGATAACAGCATAACAAAAGCTATCTGGTAACTGCTGTAACCTGTTTGCCCCAGACTGATCCCAGAGAAAAGGGGGTATGCAATAACCCAATATTGCAAAGTTTAATTTCTACATTTTTGTGGATCTCAAAGTGTGGAGCTACCCCACCTTGGGGATGGAATCTGATGTTGGATCTAGATTTTCTAAATGACAGACTTAGGTGCATTTCCAGTGTGGCATTTCTTAAGTGGCTGTCACCATAAACGGAGGCATGCCCAGACACAGACACAGTGACACCCTAGACCTGGAGAACTGGTATCATGGAATGGGACTAATTAAAAAGTTACCAGGCCCATCACCCAAGCTTTACAGACCACATCACCCATGTGGTCTGTAAAGTCTGAGGATTGCAGTCTTCTTGAGACATCTACAGTGTTGCCAAATCAGTAACTCGTCCCTCTTCCAGCAGCACCACCAGGACTTACTCATGCTCGTCCCAGCCTGAAGAAACCCTAGGGCTACCAAATTCCACCCCAACAATAAAATGACTGCTGTGGCACTCATACCATGTTGGCTCAGGAGGCCACCAAATTCAGATGACCCTTCATGTTTTCCTGTCATCTCCATTCCTCATATGAACAGACAACAGTCATCTCCAGGGAGAATCTATCTGGAGTCTGTTCAAAACAGTCTTTATTTTTAAAACTGGGTTGCTTTCAGCACTGTGACAAGTTTTACCCCTTCCTGCTTCAGCCCATCTCCCTGCTTCTACCTGCCAGATGGATGATCACTGTTATTTTCCAGAAAAATTTAAATTGTGTTGCCTATTTACAGCAAAAAAATGACAAAAATGAGCCTCCCAAACACTTGTGCGGTACCATTCTGGTGAGTGTTTTTGATAGGAACAGCAACACCTGCTGAGAGGGTTATCCTGCAGCATGTTCCACTTCCAAACACTTCACAGGCCACGTGCAGTGGAATCCGCTGCAGTTTTCTCAGGAAACAAAACGCCTTTGCTTTTGTACTTCGGTTTGAGGGAGAGAACGCATCAAATTGTTTCCGAATGCGATAGCTGACAAGTTAAATGGAAGTTATGCTTTGGTGTTAAAAGGAACCAGTTCTTTTAGAAGGAACATGCTTTCAAAATCCTTCGGTATCAGCTGGATTTGCATGACCTCTTGTGGTTAAAGCCCTGCTTTGCAGTTCCACATTTTTGCTGGCGGTGGGAGAGCACCTGAGGCTTTTTCTCCTACAGTTGTGCAGAAGGGAAGGAGAAGCTTTGGCTTGAAATGTTAAACAGCAATGTTAGTGAAAGAAAAAGCTGTGCTAACAAGCGTCTGGTGACAGCAAATAGTTTTTCTGTGGATTTATGCAGATAAAAATTAGTTGTTATTTTTGGTCTGTGTCTCAAGCACACCAGTCAAGAACCATGAAATGCAATTGTATTACAGAGTCACAGAACCACAGAATACTCTGAGCTGGAAGGGACCCACAAGGATCATCAAAGTCCAGCTCCTGGCCCTGCACAGGACAGCCCCAAGGATCACACCATGTGCATCATGTGCTACAATGCATTAGAAAATTGCTTTTAAAGGACATAGCCTCACCAATTAATATGGAAAAAAAAACCCCCAAAAACCATAGGAGGAGCAGAGGAAGAGATCCTGTTATTTTAGCTGCCACTTCTTAGCTCTGCTGTGCATCTGTCAGTGAAACCAGCTGGGAAGTGGGGCTGGTAGCTGTCCAAGCTTCTTCTCCAGTCATGTACCAGCTTCTCCTCTTCCCACCACAGCGCTGCAGGGCAGGAGGGAAGTTGTCTGATGCCAGTGCCACAACTTCTCCTTTCCTGAGGATGTTTTTGTGGGAAGGCCCCAGCTCATGCCGTCACACCATTAACTATAACAAGCACTGTGGCCCCATGGCAGGCAGGGAGCAGGGCTTGGAAGGCTGTTGTGCCAAAATAGGTTCTTTGACCTGGTATATGAGATGCCAATCCACACACAGAGTTGAGGTATTTGATTTATTTACAGTTCCGCATAGAAAGGGGTGCTGGGTGGCAAATCCACAGTGCCAGCATGATGACTACCAAAACTTTTCAATATTTATACATTCTAGCAAACAAAGGCTTTTATGTTCATTGGCTACAGGTTACATAGTTCTCTTGACACTGAACCCTGCCGTAAATCAAATCCCTCCTGATGGGAGAGAATTTTCTAAAAGTCCTTGCAAGGAGTTTCAAAGATAAACTGAGGCTTTTCCTGGAGTTTCAATGCTTCCAGATAGTTGTTTATTAAGTCTTATCAGAGGAACAGAGCCACTAGCGTGACCCAGGTACAGCATAGAGCACAGAAAAGCAGGAGTGAAGGCTCTCTATCAAGATTTACACAGTCTTTTAAAGATATTTTAACCAATAGTTACTAAAAACCTACATTATTTTCACTTTCCTACCAATTATTCAGTAACACGTCTAGGAACTGTGGAATTCTCTATCCAATCATTCCAAACTACTTTTACTGCAGAACAGGAAGTAGTAGAAGAAGGAGAAGGTTTAGAGAACAACAAGAATCCTCCATTTTGATATTTTTTACTCTTATCTATTTACTATAAAGAGAAGCCCAAAACCTCTAAATTTTCACCCTGTGACAATCTTACATAGTAATCTATCACCTAATTCACACCACCGTATTTTCTAGCTCTTGTCTGACTGTTGGTAATTCTTTCCAAGGTTGGAGGCTAAAACAGTGTTGTTCAGGGGGGTAAGAACCCTTAAAAACAGGCAGAGAAATATTCTTGGCACTCTGGGTTCCTACGTTCTCTTATTCATTAGTGTTCTATCTTCTGCTCGTTAATGATTCTCTCGCTTCTCCTGCTGATTAGTCCCATACTCAGTCTTTCTCTTCTTTTGGGTCCATGGGTTTCCTGGGTCCATGGCCGTGAGTTGGTGGTCACCATCTCCCCCTGCCAGAATTGCCTTTTACCCAACTGGCGCTGATTCAGCACAGCTGCTGAGTTGTCTTTATTAGTTTCTTCCATATCTTTGGGGTCCTGCCAAATGTCCTTGCGGCCCATAAATTCTGCATTCTTTATGTCCACTATCAGCAGCGCATCCTTCTCCCCAAGCTTTGTTAACCTCCCCCGAGGTCGGAGACCACTGAAACACCTCGAGCCCTAAACCTTAACAAGGTAACTCTTCCCACAGGTAATTTGTCCGACACCTGGCCATCACTCAGGGATTGCTTGTTAGCTGCTGTTTCACGGCTTAAATCTCCTTTCCTGCTG
>NW_008237239.1:20784291-20790092 GCF_000691975.1 Corvus brachyrhynchos | reverse complement strand
ACAACGGGACACCTGCGGGGACGGGGGCGTGCGGTCTGGTTTTGCTGTTTGGAAATAGTGTTTGACTCGTGCGCTAAATTTGCTTTCCGTGCTGTAGCATAGAATGACACAGTGAGTCAGACTGGAAGGGACCACAGTGGGACATCTGGCCCAACCTCCCTGCTCGAGCAGGGTTATCCCAGAACATAGCACAGGATTGTTTTCAGACAGTTTTGAATACCTCCAGTGAGGGAGACTCCACCTCTCTGGACAGTCAGTTCCAGTGCGCAGTCACACACAGAGTCAAGAAGTTCCTCCTTGTGGTCTGGTGGAACTTCTGTGCATCGGTTTCTGCCCATTGCCTCTTGTCCTAATGCTTGGTACCACCAAGAAAAGCCTGGCTTCATTTTCTTCGTAATCCCCCATTTGGATATTTAGACACATTGATGAAGTCCCCTCTCAGTCATCTCTTCTTGAGGCTGACCAGGCCCAGCTCCCTCAGCCTGTCCTTGTAAGAGAGATGCTCCATTGCCATAACCATCTTTGTTGCCCTCTGCTGGACCTGCTCCGGGAGCTCTATGTCTCTCTTGGGCTGAACATCATGATGGCAAGTGTCCTACGTGTCAGGAAAGTGAGTGTCACTGGTTGTTGGGCCACAGCCTGCAGGAGTATCCCAGCCATCCCACACATCTGTCGGAGTGTGGCAGTGGGGTGAAATCTATGGGAAGCAAATAGAAGCTGCATCAGATGCTTTGCAGTGCAGACAGAATTTTCTATTTATTCATTTTTTGTAGCCTGAGGGTTTTTTAAGTCTTACTCTTTTCCTTTAGGTGCCTGGTTGATAATTAGTCTCTCCAGGGAAACTTGTCTTAGTTATATACATTGATAATTCATAATACCTAGTCTGCAATCTTTTAGTTAAGGTCTGGTTGGACCCAGGTACTCTCCCTCTCCCTTAAGTGCATGAAGAGTTGGGTTACACATGGCTGTAGGTGGCCCAGCTTGAGGAGAGGGCTTGGACAAGAGACCCCTTCTGATCTCAGCCAGTCTTCTGTGACTGTGAACTCAGAAGAGGCCACAAAGATGCTCAGGGGGGTGGAGCCCCTCTCCTGTATAGACAGTATGAGAGAGTTGGGGCTGTTCAGCCTGGAAAAGAGAAAGGCTCCAGGGAGACCTTAGAGCACCTTCCAGTATCTAAAGAGGCCTGCAAGAAACCTGGGCAGCAACTTGTTACAGGGCATGTAGTGACAGGACAAGGGGGAATGGCTTCAAACTGAAGAGAGGAGGTTTAGATTAGATCTTAGGAAGAAATTCTTTACTGGTAGGTTGGTGAGACTCTGGTACAGGTTGCCCAGAGAAGCTGTGAATGCCCCATCCCTGGAAGTGTTCAAGGCCAGGTTGGATGGTGCCTGGTCTAGTGGAGGGTGTCTCTGCCCATGGCAGGGGGTTGGGACTAGATGATCTTTAGGGTCTGTTTGAACTCAAACCATTCTATGATAAAGCTCTAGCTCTGTGGGGATCCAGCAGAACTTGGAGGAGCAAATCAAAAAAGTTTAGGAGACGTGTTGGTGGTGGTATGGAAGAACTGTGTGATCCAGGTTGCACCCCCTGGGAGCCGTCCAAGACCATAAGAGGGGAAAATGCTCAGCAGTGGTGTGCAGTTACATTTACAAAGAGCTGTTCTAAATGTCTGTGTTCCTTAAATGACAGATTTGTTGTCTCTGCAGTGTGTCCTGTGAGTACTCTCCTGGGGACTTGGTGTGGGCCAAGATGGAAGGTTATCCCTGGTGGCCATGTCTCATTTACAACCACCCCATTGAAAGAACAATAGTCAGAGGAAAAGGAAAATCCACTCGTATCCATGTGCAGTTCTTTGATGACAGCCCTACAAGGGGTTGGATCAGTATTAAATACCTGAAGCCATATAAAGGTAAGAGATAGAAACAAAATTTCTTAAAATGGAAATGTGCCACTTGTTTTGGAAATACAGTCTTGGAATATAGGATATGTTATTTGCCATAAAGAGCAGCAAAACCAAGAGCAGAATTGAGCATGTTTTGTGCTTTCTAAGTGACAAGTTTTTGAGGGTTGCAGGTACATTTGTGTTTATACAGTTCTTGAAACAAGACACTAAGCCCTTTTGTTTATTAGATTAGAACAACTAACTAAGCAAACTTAAAGCTTGCTTATGTTTTAAAGGTATTTCCTTTATTTCTCCCATTAGTATACAAAGTACGTAAAAGATAAATCCAGTGTTTCCACTTTTAGCCCTGAAATCCTTAAAATATTAGGAATATGAAACCCAGTTTTTAAGCAGCTGTTTGGGAACTGCAGTTTGTCCAGAATTAAAAGGCTAGGCCCAAGATACTGGGTAAATAAAATTACTTCTGCTGTGGTTCTTGTAAGCAATCCAATGATTTTGTAAATAAAATATATAACTTGAGAATTGAGTGTTGGTGAGGACAGTGCTTGTAGTTACAGAGCAGAGTTGGTGTTTGTTGTATTGAAGAAATGACTTGGCTAACTAGTGAAAATCAAATATAACCAGGAATTAACGTTTTGCATAATAAACCTCACCTTTTTAATAATCATAATCTGTTTTTCCCTTTTAGTCATGATTTTACTGCTGCTGAAAACTGAATCATTGGCTGTGACCTGTCATGTGTAAATCATGTTGCTGTAAACTGTCTTGTTAGTCAATCAATTACTTCCTATGTAATACAGTATTTCTGATACCCTGTAGGATTTGCTTGTGTCATTGAAAAAAACCTGAATTTAAACAGTTTCTTCCGTTTTCCAAGTCAGAGTTCCATCTCATGATCATGTAGCTACATTTCAGTGTACTGCACTTCAGCCATAGTTTTAAATTAAAATGGTAATGTTCTTGCCATGAGTGTTAGCATAATTTATTGCAAGTAAATTGGTCCATGGTTTATGTGTGTCTTTCCTGAAAGTGTTTGAAAAGAACCAAAGTATTTTAAGAGCTTACAGGGTCACTTAGAAGCAACTATAGTTAAGGGGAATGAATCTGTTTACCGAAAGAAAATTGCCAAAAAGAGGTTTAAGCACAGATATACATCCACAAAAAAACTGTTGAATGCAGAACAGAGTAAAAATACTTAAAATACCTGGTTTGTTTTAAAATTCAAACAAAAAACATCTTTGTATACAAAGGAAGAGTGTTAGAGTCTTTGGGTAAGAAAACGGAGAAGTTTCTTGGGTTGAGTTATTTTTTGTACCTGTGTAAACACAGACTGCACAGGGCCTCTGACAGGTGGGCATGAAGAAGTGGGAGATGCACAGCAGCTGATTAAGTGAATATATGCAAGTGTTGCACTTTTAAGTGTGCAGTATATGAGGAGATTTTCTTCCTCCCATTGTTCAGTTGCATTTAATATTAATGCAAAATATCTTCAGACTGCCTCACTGCATTTGGGAAACTAAAAGGGAAATCTGGGTTGTTAATGTGTTGCCTTTTTGCTGTAGAACAGCTACTTGTAACTCCCTGCTTTGCTACTGCAAACTCCCAGATGATTGTAAGAATTTTGTTTGAGTTGAGAGGTAGTTGTCCTCCTCCGAGTTAGCTGCCTTTTGTCTGCCACTGGCTTAGAGCTGAAGCTTCAGTTGGTAGTGGTGGATAATGGGATGCACGAGAGTGGGGAAAAAGGACCTGTCCTTCTTAGAAATCAGTCTGCAGATTGGTTGGCTTTGGGTTTGTGTTGTGTGCAGGTGGTGGCAGGAGGAGCTGTGGTGCTCGGGAGCTGTGCAGGAGGATGAGGGAATGGAGCAGTTATTAATAGCAGGCTTTGTTCACTGCCCTGCAGTGTCAGGCTGAGTGGCCAGTGCGATTGGCCATCAGCTAATCTGGCTAATGGGCTGGGGCTGGGTGCCTGGCTGCACTTACAGCAGCAGTTTGGAGGCCAGCAGAGCTTTCATCAAGAGCTCTGTGCCACAGGTGGCTTGTGCCTAGAAAGTGAAGTTAACTCAGTGGTTGAACTTACCTGTCATTGCTGAAACAGCCCTGTGGTCTCAGCCAGGTCTGTGTGCACTGCCAGTGTGAAGTGTTAAATTCACCACTAACTACAGTGTGAGGGTGTTCAGAGCTCAGCTTAGGAGTGCTCACATGTGCTAATGAGCTACAGAAATAGAAGCCATTCTTCAAGTGTTCCTTCGGGTAGGCTTTTCATTTGTGAATGTGTATGCTTTCCCCAGGGGTAGTTTATCAGGCTGAGTGAGTGATAGGTTGCTGTATTTAAGATGTGGTGGGAATGGCTGGTAACAGCACAGAATGTTAGTTATCTGAATACATTTAACAGTGAACTATGAACACTGGCTAAATGCTAGACTGCCTTCAGTTCCTAACAGATCTGTGGTTTTTACAGGTTCATCAGATGGGGAGACAATGAAGGGAGGTATGTTTTACAGCACAAAGCCTGAAATTAAAAGAGCCATGGTGTTGGCAGACGATGCCATGAACAAAGATAAAACCAAGAGGCTTGAACTGGCAATATGCAATGAACCTTCAGACACAGAGGAGGAGGAAGAGGAAGAAATGGAGGTAAAATGTTTCTTAATTGCTGTCATTTTCAGAAATATTGCTAGAACTTAGAAGCTGTGACTTGGAACTAAAGACTGAATATCCTGAAGTTCTCTGGTACAGTAATCACAGCTTATCTCCTTGTTAACCATGCACACATATGTATCCATATGCCTTTTTTTGTACTGCTTCTGTGTTGTCAGGTCATATTCCGGTCTCTCATCTTTTCTAGTTGGAAAGACAAATCTCTCTGGTGTTCTGTATGGTAAGGACTGACCCCAGAATCTACCTTATTTCTCTGACACTCTTCACTCATCACTCCCTGGTGACCTACTTTTTCACTCAGAAATGCTTTTTTCTGGTGCATCGTTTTATCTTTTCTATCTGCTGTTCATAGTCCAAGTTGCCCTAAGTTTGATCTGAAGTTTTAGTGTGTCATAATGTATAAATTTCTAGCTTTTTGAGTATTTGTCTAAGGCATTAAATTGAATTTTTGGAGCCTGCCCTCATCTTGTAGAGTAGCACTAAAATAACAGTTCTCGCACTGTTAACTCCAGTCTGTTGGTGGAGTAACTAAAAAGTGATGTTTTATTGTATTGTATTCGTGTTGGGTTGATTGAACTATTATTTCAGTAGCACCATATGCCTTGGAATAGATCTCTTTGGAGACAAATGGTATGAGGAAACTGTCAGTGGGATGGTGGTTTCCCTTAGCTTCTCATCTACTCAGTGTCCAGTGTGACAGTGCCCTGAGGGACAGGTGCCACTCCAGGCACTGTGTTATGTGCAGTGGCACTTTGTACTCACTACAGTCCCTCCACTGCTGGTTTTCCAGAGCTGTCACTGGAGTTATTAAAGTTTGAGGCTGGAAAGGCAAATAATGGAGTTGCTTTTATTTCTCCTACACATGCCATATTCTTTTTTGTGCAGTTTTAAGTGTTTTGTTCATCAGCATCACATATGCACAGTAATGAATGAGACTCTAAAGAACACAAGTGACAGTAATTATGCCACTGGCCAGTAGCAGTTAGTTATCCAGAAAAAACCTGAGTTCTGTTAAGGTGAATGGAATTGGCTGGGGCTCTGCTCTCTCTTGCTTGAAGTATCATAGCTACTGCGTTATTGCACATTTTTGCACTTTTTTATGCAGCAGTGTCTTTGTAGCCAGAATTATCTACAGATACAATAATTATTTTTCTAGGAGATGAGTGAAAATGCATCGGGCAACAGTGAAGACTGCAATAGTGAGGAGGATGCGAAAAGCAATAAGCGAGGGATGAGCAGG
>NW_008237239.1:20727729-20783904 GCF_000691975.1 Corvus brachyrhynchos | reverse complement strand
AAGGAGAGTGCTGGATTCTGACAGTGACCACGATGGCTCTGATGTGGAGTTCAAGCCTGATGGGAAAGAAGCAGCAAGCAGTGAGGAAGGCAGCAGTGGGGTGGATGAAAATGAGTCTTCTGACACAGAGGCAGAGAGTGTTGCAGAGAGCCCCATAAAAGTCCCTTCTAAACGAAAGAGAGGAGAGGTGAAAAAGCCTGCTAAAAGGAGTAGCTTGGGAAATGAATGTTCTGAAACACCCAAAAGAGCCCCAACAGTCTCCTCAGAAGCCAAGTCTAAGCTGACATCGTTTGCAGCACCTGAAAGTTTTGAGTCTCAAGCAAATGCTAGCAGTGGAGGCACTGGTGGCTTCTCAGTGTGGGAGCACGAAAAGCTTGACTGGCTGCAGGAAGGGAAGAGGAAGGATGCGCACAGGAGGCGCCAGGGTGACCCTGATTACGACCCCTGTACTCTGTATGTGCCTGAGGATTATCTCAACAAGTGCACGCCGGGGGTGCGGAGGTGGTGGCAGCTCAAAAGCCAAAACTTTGATGCTGTGATTTGCTACAAGGTTGGAAAGTTCTATGAGTTGTATCACATGGATGCAGTCACTGGCGTGAATGAGCTGGGCCTGATCTTTATGAAGGGCACTTGGGCCCACTCAGGTTTCCCAGAAACTGCATTTGGCCGGTTCTCTGATGTGCTGGTGCAGAAGGGCTACAAGGTGGCGCGCGTGGAGCAGACGGAAACGCCCGAAATGATGGAAGCACGCTGCAAGTCAACGGGCCACTCCACCAGGTTTGACAAGGTGGTGCGCCGGGAAATCTGCAGGATCATCACCAAGGGAACCCAGACCTACAGCGTCATGGACTGCGACCCCTCCGAGAACCACAGCAAGTTCCTGCTGTGCATGAAGGAGAAGGATGACTCGGCCGGGACGCGCGTGTACGGGGTCTGCTTTGTCGACACCTCCGTGGGCAAGTTCCACGTTGGCCAGTTCCCAGACGACCGTCACTGCTCCAGATTTAGGACTTTGGTAGCTCATTACACTCCTGTGCAGGTGCTGTTTGAGAAGGGGAACCTGTCTGTGGACACACAGAAGATACTGAAGGGCTCGCTTGTTTCTTGCATTCAGGAAGGGCTGACCTCGGGTTCCCAGTTCTGGAATGCATCTAAAACACTAAAAGTCCTTCTTGAGGAAGGATATTTCAAGGAGAAGCAGAATTCTGAAAATGGATGTTCTCTGCCCTCTGTAATCAAATCTCTGACTTCAGAAAGTGACTCCCTGGGATTAACTCCTGGTGAAAACAGTGAATTAGCTTTGTCAGCTCTTGGGGGATGTGTCTTCTATCTCAAAAAATGTCTGATTGATCAGGAGCTGTTATCGCAGGCGAACTTCGAGGAATATGTCCCTGTGGATATCACTACTGCAAAAACCGTGAGTTCAAGTAGTTTGTTTGCCAGAACCAGCCAGCGGATGGTGCTGGATGGAGTCACCCTGATGAACTTGGAAGTCCTGCAGAACGGAACCAATGGAAGCACAGAAGGTACTTTGTTGGAAAGGATTGATTCTTGTTGTACACCATTCGGGAAGCGACTCCTGAAGCAGTGGCTCTGCGCTCCGCTTTGTAATCCTAAATCCATCAACGATCGTTTGGATGCTGTTGAGGACCTCCTGGCAGTGCCAGATAAAATGTCTGAAGTCAGTGAGCACCTGAAGAAACTGCCTGACCTTGAAAGGCTGCTCAGCAAAATTCACAGCATTGGGTCACCACTCAAAAGTCAGAACCATCCTGACAGCAGGGCCATCTTCTATGAAGAACTCAAATACAGCAAAAAGAAAATCGCTGACTTCCTGTCTGCCCTGGAGGGATTTAAAGTAATGAATGAAATTGTCGATGTCATGGAGGAGGTTGCCAGTGACTTCAAATCCAAAGTCCTGAAGCAGCTGGTCACCCGCAAGGCCAAAAATCCCGATGGCCGCTTCCCTGACCTGAGTGCTGAGCTCACGAGGTGGGACACTGCCTTTGATCACAACCAGGCTCGGAAGACAGGAGTGATTACCCCAAAGGCAGGTTTTGACCCCGATTATGATGGAGCACTACAGGATATCAAAGCTGTCGAGGAAGATCTTCAGAAGTACCTGGATAAGCAACGCAAGCTGCTTGGGTTCAAATCTGTGCAGTACTGGGGGACAGGCAAGAACCGGTACCAGATGGAAATCCCAGAAAGTGCTGTATCTCGTAATCTGCCCGAGGAATACGAGCTGAGGTCGAGCAGGAAGGGATACAAGCGCTACTGGACCAAGGAGATTGAGAAGATGCTGGCTGCGATGGTGAACGCCGAGGAGCGCCGCGACGCCGCCCTCAAGGACTGCATGAGGCGCCTCTTCTACAACTTCGACAAGAACAGCAAGGACTGGCAGACAGCTGTGGAGTGCATTGCTGTGCTGGGTAAGAGCTTTGCCTCGTTCTGGCACACAGTAAGACTACCCCTGTGGTGATGAAATCTGATCTGGGTAAGCTTGTTGCCAGCTTTTAACTTGTAGGTTGAAAACTCTTGATTGTGGTCAACAGCTTTGGTAGTTAACAGTGATTCCCTGTTTCCTTCCTGTCGCTAAATGGCAGAACAGTTGCTGGGCCTTGATGTTTGCAAACTCTTTCTTCATTCCTGTTGTGTGGTTGTAGGTGTGCAGCTATTTCTCCCAGTTCAGCATAGCCTCATGGG
Organism: Corvus brachyrhynchos; assembly: GCF_000691975.1. Lineage (NCBI taxonomy): Eukaryota > Metazoa > Chordata > Aves > Passeriformes > Corvidae > Corvus > Corvus brachyrhynchos. The sequence continues at coordinate 20,781,198 of NW_008237239.1, read as the reverse complement.
CCTCACTGCTTCCAGAGTCTTGTGTATGGATTAGTGGCTTCTTATTAAATGGAGGTATAAAAATCTAACCTGTTGGTAAGCTTCTTTCCATCTGAGCAGGCTGCTCGCTCAGCAGCCCTTAAGAATAAAAAATTGCTCAGTGTCAAGCCTTGGACAAAGTAGTCTAGTAGAAGATTTCCTTGCTTAAATTTCTGGGATAGAGCAGACTCTTGTATTCCCTTCTCAGGATTGGCATACTTCTGTCCTGTGGATTTTCTGCTGAGATGAGGCACTCTGGGATGTCTTTGTTCCAGGGAAAAATGAAAGCACTCTCTGAATGCCACTAGAGCAGAAAAGGGAGGACAGGCAGGCAGGGAGTGTTGGCTGGGAATGGATTTGCTGGGAGAGCTGGGAAGCAGTCACATCAGCTACACCACAGCCCAGGGCAAGTGCTGAATTGGTTCCCAGCAGAGAGGAATTCCATGTCCAGGCTCAGCTGTACTGTGTGTACATAAAGCCTCTAAAAGTCATAAAAGTCATTTCATAGGTGATCAGCTTTTAGAACCTCAGGGCTCAGCTAACTGAGGGGATTTGTTTTCTGCTGGACCAACAGAGTTTTAATATTTATATGGTTTTCCTCTGGCCACTTGCAAGCAGAATTACAATTCTTCACAAAGTAATTCCCGTCACAAAAGCTGATTTCCTCCGTACTTGTTCTAAATGAAAAAATGGTAAGAAAATAATATTTTATACATGCATTTCCGAAGTGGAATGATGTGGATTTTAAAGACTTTTAAACGAAAAAATCTAGAGGGGAGGATTTTTATCCTGATAGCCATAGAAATCTGGAAGGAATGAGGAAAGGCAGTGGAAATACCTCAGCTTTTACTTGTTCTGGAGTGCTACTTGGGTGTTTCCCCTTACGAGGAAAATGGAATGAAATAGAAAATGTTGTCTACAAAATTAATGTTCAATGAGTAAATGAATTCCAGTGTACGAAGAAATTTGAAAGTGTGACTGACTGGAATCTCTCCTAATTTTCTAGATGTCTTGATGTCCCTTGCTCACTACAGTCAAGGTGGTGATGGACCCCTGTGCCGACCTGTAATTCTGCTGCCTGTGGAAAATGCTCCTCCCTTCCTGGAACTTAGAAATTCCCGCCATCCGTGCATCACAAAAACTTTCTTTGGGGATGATTTTATTCCCAATGATATCGTAATTGGCATCAAGGATGAAGGCAGCAGCAGTGAGGCCTCCTGTGTGCTGGTAACCGGCCCAAATATGGGTGGCAAATCTACGCTTATGCGACAGGTGATTGTCACGTGTTCCAGGGTACCCCTGGGGTTTGGGTAAGGGAATTATAGGGCCTGGCTATTATGAGTATCACAGGAGGTCCCAGAAGTGGCTTTCAGGGTGTGCAGCAATTGCACAGGCAGGTAGAAAATGCCCACGTTGAGACAGATTTTCTACTTCAGGGAAGGACAAGTTTTATTTCTCCTAGGAAAAGTGGTTGGGAAGAAGTGATAGAGTACCTTTTATCTTTTTCAAGTCCCAGGACTTGGTATCATCTTGCCAAACATACTTCTGCAGGTTGAATGAGATGAAACTAGACATCAGCAGGGAGGTTGCTCTGTAAACACTGCTTGCTGTGGTAATTTGTGTTTTGAAGGCTTTCAGAGTGGTTCAGTCCTGCCAGAGATGACGCTGCTGCAGCCTGGAGCTGTTAAAGCAGCAGGAAGCTTTATGTACTGCAGCCCTTGTTTTAGGGGAAACACAGCTTCCTGCCCTTGTTGTGTGTGAGGAGCTGAAGCTGCAAGCACTAGTGAAAATGTGTGTGTGCCTGTTTGCTGTGCAGGCTGGTCTCCTGGTGGTCATGGCCCAGCTGGGGTGCTACGTGCCCGCGGAAGCCTGCAGGCTCACGCCCATCGACCGCGTGTTCACGCGGCTCGGCGCCTCCGACAGGATCATGGCCGGTGAGTGTCTGACACAGCTGCACGAAGGGCTGGTGCCGCCAACGTTCTGCTCTTGCTCCCAGTGGCAAGTTGGAAAGGGAACAGTATTTTGCAGGGAGGGGTGGGCACTCTTCTCTCTTGTTGTTCAGAGTGGAGACAGGATTGTAGTTTCTTTGTTTCTGTCTCTGCGTGTCTGTTATTTTTGACAGACACACAAGATCACTTTTTAATGAATTTTAATACTAAAAGCCAAACTCCCAGCCAGATGCAAGGCTGAGGAATATTTTTGTAGAATTGATTATATTCTACTCACATTGATATCTAAGTGTTCTGAAATAGGACAGTGATGTTTGGGCAGCTGTTGCACAGGAGTTGTTTTTGTACCTTTTTGCAAGGACTAGAAGTCCCTTGTTTCAATCAGAATGCCTTATGTTTGAAATCTGATTTCTTCTGATGAGTAAGAGGGGCAGGTGTCCTTCTTGGAAGCAGTAGTTAAGAGTATTTTGTTGCTTTAATGGAGGGGAAGACACAAGTGGAGGATGACACGACAATTGGAAAGGGAAAGTCTGCCAGTGGTGGTGGGCAAAGCGCCACTGGCCTAGAAAAATAAAATTATTGTGGTAAGAAGAGTAGTGTTGCTGCTCATTTAAGGAGGGCACAGATTTTCTGTGATCTCTCTGCTGAAAAATGTGGGTCAGTGAATATGAAAGGAGTTAAGCCCACTGAACTCGTTGCACAGAAGGAATTTGGAAGTGAATCATTCAGAGTTCTTAATTAAAAAAAATATTTACACTTCCCCAAATCAAGGCTTTTCTTTGCAGCTAGAGAATGTTATTAAGGCTTTCTCTGCCCAGCTCGTCTCCATTTTGTTTAATTTCAGTACAAGAAGGAGTCAAAAGTGTGGAAGAATACTTAAGTGCTTATGGTAGAGATGAGAACTGCCCTTCCTTCATGAGAGATGGTCTAGCAAAATGTAGCATTTTCAGGGTTTTTTTTTCAATTAGCTGAGAACTATACTTCTGATTTAACATTTCAGATTGTGAGGGTGAACACGTCACAGAATGAGCTTTGAAATCTGTCCTTGATGCATTTGTTTGCACACTGTGTAGATAGGAAAGCACAGCAAGAGTTGTTCCATGGCAGTCACTTTGTAATGGATGTCAGCAGGACTTTTATGAAGTTAATTTTTTTAGTAAAGCAATTTTTAAATTGCCTGTACAATTTTAGGGCTTTATTTTCTAAAGATAATAAATGGTTATTCTTAAATATTGTTTAAAACATATTAAGTCTTGGACATTTCTTTAAATAAACGCAGAAAATTAGGATTGGTGGACACTGCTTAATAATTCATGTTGGAAAACTTAGGTTAGAGCAAAGCAGTGCTCGTGCAGCATGAGTACAGGAAATAAATGCTTTCCTTTAATGGAATAAATGGCAGTAATTGCTGCTACTTGTGATTATTTGTAATGAACCCCACAAAGAACTAGTAAATCCTGACTTTGTAAGTGTGGCTTTATCATGTGTAAGGGTGTGAATAATTGTATACTTCTGCTTGTAATCTGCTAATTTCAGGTGTAAATTTCGGGCCTTGTATTATCTGGTTTCCTGGAACGCCCATGAGATGCTCAAGCCTTAGCAGCAGAATATTGCTTTTGTCATACTTGGCTCAAGGGGAGTGCATACAAATCAAGCCTTTATTATCCAAATAGTTCCCTCATGACATCACAACCAAACCAGTAATTCCAGTCTCTCAGTCTTTGACTTTCTGCTTGTTTTTTTTACTGGAAAGCCACACACACCTGAGGCCTACCCTGTGCATTTAGAGCAAGAACCACTACAAAAGGGAAAAAAATTCTCCCCATCTTGTATCCTTTGTGCCCCTCTTTTTGTCCAGTTGGTACTTTTGACTGGTGCTATTAAAAGTAAACAGGTGTGTTGCCCTTAAAACTTAAATTAATTGTGCTTGTGCCTGTACCTGTACTCTAAAGGAACCAAAACTTGTTTTTTCTGGCAAATGGGAACCTGCCATTTTCACACTGAAAAAAAAGTGTGATGTTTTTGTTCATCTTCAGTTTGCTATTGAGTTTCACTTTAGCTTAACCCAAGATAGTAGTGCAGATTAAATGAGGTTTTAGTTGTGGTTCTCTGACTACTTAATGGCCTTTTTTTTTTTTTTATCATTTCCTTTAAAGGTGAAAGTACCTTCTTTGTTGAACTGAGTGAGACTTCCAGCATTCTCCAGCATGCAACAGAGCATTCCCTTGTTCTCGTGGATGAACTGGGTAATTAGACTACTTTGTAATAGATGGAAACTAAATCTGAGAGATTAAAGACTGGCTGCAAGGTTTTTAGGCTGTCTGAATGGCAGCCAAGTACACAGGGCCAGTTTCATCTTAACGCTGCTGGTGTTTAACTGGTCAGTGTCTCAGCCTCTCTAACAAACACATCTTGGGTGCCCTGGGAACCCATCACCACCTCCCACCCTCAGTCATCATTACCCTATTTCCAGCTGTGGTTTCCTGCTTTTCCTTTGCATAATTACTTGCAGCAAACCTCAGGAGAGCATGAACATCTTGTTTCTGCAGTGCAGAGGAGGGTGATTGTTATGGGGCCAATACTCTCTCACTTCCCAGAGATGGCTCTCACCCCTCACTGCTGTTTGTTTGCCCTCCATACCGTGGGGAGGGATAAAAACAAACACTGCAACTGCACTGCTGCACGTGTCTTCAGGGTGCCTGTCTCTCCAGCAGCATGTGAACTGTGGATTGTCATTACTGTGCCACTCGTGTTCCCAAGTGTGCCAACGCTGTCCCATTGTGTCCCCAGGCAGAGGCACAGCCACGTTTGACGGAACAGCCATAGCGAGCGCGGTGGTGAAGGAGCTGGCGGAAAGCATCCGGTGCCGGACGCTGTTCTCCACTCACTACCACTCCCTGGTGGAGGACTATTCCCACAGCGGGGCTGTACGCCTGGGCCACATGGTGAGTGTGTGACGATGGGATTTCCCTTGTGGGATTTGCCCTGCTTTTCTGTGCTCTCCTGCCCCGAGTCACGGGTGTTTTGAGAACAGGACATGACGTCTCGTGCATTTCTTAGGCTGCAGGTCAGTATTGCAAACTCTTGACTTGTGACTTGCTCTTCCCAGGCATGCATGGTTGAAAATGAGAGTGAAGATCCAAGTCAGGAAACAATTACGTTCCTGTACAAGTTCATTGAAGGAGCCTGCCCAAAGAGCTACGGCTTCAATGCGGCAAGACTTGCAGATATTCCAGAGGATGTCATTCAGAAGGGGCACAGAAAAGCCAAAGAATTTGAAAAAACAACCCTCTCACTTAGAGTATTTAGGTAAGGCCCTGGGTTTCTGTACCTAAGTTGCAAATGGTTTACAGGCATCCATTTTAACATTTGGGCAGTGGCTTTTGCTCAGTCACAGCAAGAGGGGGCAGTTACAATTACTTGTGTGAACATCAGATGTTCGGAGGGAGGGAGGGAGGTACTATGGGAGGGCAGATACGATGAGCAGTATTTTAAGCCTTGAGCCACTGTGCCCATCTGAATTTGCACACAGAGGTGCTATAGAGGGACACTGCTGGCAGCCTTTACACCAGGCCCAGCACCCATATCTCCGAAAGCTGTTGCAGGAATGGGAATCTTAAGCTCTACCCCTCAGTGCCCCATGTCAGTAAAGGTGGTTATTTCCCTCAGGTACCTGTGCCAGGTGGTGGATGGAGCAACCAGTGATGCAAATGCGGTTCGGAAACTCACAGCGATGATCAACCGGCTTTAGAAACTCGCATGGGTTTCTCAAGAAGGTGGGAGCAGACAACATTATGATCTAATAAACTTTATTTTTTAAAAATGACCATTTTTCCATTGTCTTTCCTAGGAAATTAAACCCTTTAATTCATACCTACCCTCTACATAATGGTTATTGAGTACTCCACAATATATTAAGTCTAGATGTTATGGTACATGCATACACTTTCAGGCTGTTGATTACCCACTGTCACCAATACACATAAATGGAAAAAAGCTATGAAACTGTATAGGGCTGTATATATACTTGTCTCAGCTTCATTAGAGCAGGAAATTGCTGTGATTTCCAGCAGGTTATGTAAGTAATGTCCAGACTGTTCAAAAAAAACTATGAACAGAGTAAAGTACAAGACTGTTTTGAGGAGACTTTCTACTGCGTACTTTAAAACATAGTAAAATTTCTTTCACAAAACTTAGTTACATGGGTACTTTGTTTTATAGTGCATTATAGTCTAGGAAGTCTCATTAAAACACTCGCTTTCCTTTCTTTTGTTAGGGTGGTTTGAGTACAGACTATTGCTGGGGCAGGGGAGGAGATTATTCTAACTTCAGAGGACACCAGAAAAATTGCTGGATATAATTTAAGATTAGTGTTTTCTCTTTCATAGAAAGAACGTACATACTGGGACATGAGTACAGTTACAGCAAGTCTAGGTGTGCTAACAAAACAGGACACATTCAAGTACAATAAGATTTTTTGCTTGAAATTAGAAACAAACTACATGAGATTAAAGCATTAAAATCATATTTCTCAATCTGAATAAATGTTAAAAAATCAAAAGAAATGCAGAAGTGCTAGCTCACATTTTTACCATGTTACAAAAGCAATTGGTACCCATGTCCATAAAGGCAGCAACAAAGAATGCTGCTTGTCTACAGAATAGTACTACTGCAAATTGGACTGCGTTTCAATGCTACTTGTAAAAACACCAGCTCTCAGAAGTTGGTATCTGTACAAAATTGCAGCTTATTTTTCTTCACTTCTGTCCCTTCAAAGTCTTTGTTTACACAGTAATGCTAAAACGCCCAGTTCTGTTATCCTGAGTCAACATATTGCCACTTTCTTTTTTGGTAGGTTGAGCTCCATAGTGTCAACACCTCACACATCCGCTTTAATACAGTCTCTTTCTGCAGAAATGGGCAAGTGTAACTTCCTCCAAAAGAAAAGTTTTAATAGTTATGATATTAGAATGGCAGGACTTTCTCTCTGAAAAGGAATTCAGTTGTGCTGCAATGTATTAGATTCTATAGGTGGAGCAGAGTCATATAGTGTATCTGTATCATGTGTAGGCTCTCCGGCGAGCGTACAGGGATTGGACAGTGTTCCAGCACCACAGTCACAGAAAAACCTACAACACAGAGAGACAGCTCTTAGTGGCCATTCCCTCCTGCTCCTGGAGCAGCCCCATGCCCTGCTGGAAACGTACCTATCATGTCTAATGAATTCTACGTCGTGTCCTTGATGGCACTTCTTGATGCAGTTCACACAGATGGCGTTACGGTCTGTGGTGTTGCAGGTGTGACATCTGGAGGGAAAAACAGCACATTAGGCAGTACCAAAACCTGAGCAGCTCTCAAGGGAAGTGCTCCGGGAGGGTGGAGGAGCAGAATTCTATGCATTAAAGGGAAGAGGGTACACAGGACTGTAAAGTTTGAGAATTTTACATGAACTTGGATTTCACAGCACACTTTTTTGTTACTTGTGTAGCAAATACGGTTGTGCTGTGCAACCCCTTGGGCTCAGGTTTACAGAAACAATCTGTTTTCCTCAGCCCCACAGTTAATTCCAGACAATGGGAACTTGTTTAGTCCTCTTCTGTTGCAGCTGAGAGAGAGCACACATTTGTGTATTCACTGACACCCAGCAACTGTTGTAGGGGCCTTGCTGGAAGAGAAATTGGGTTTATTGGAAAGCCTTACTCTAGGCGACGGGAAAGAACCTGTTACCTGTAGAAGTCATGCATCGGGTAGCTGGTATAGCTTGAGATCTTATATAAACACTGGCCTCTACTGACAGCTTTCTCTATGGCATCTTGATTGTTCATTATTTTGTTATCTGTTGGGGGGAAAAAAAATCCAGAACTAATCACAGCTGGATCAATGACCTTTTTTCTTTTTGCTTGAGGCATTGAAGCAAAGGGCCCATTAGGAACAGTTAGTCCTCTACCTACATTTCAGTTCTGGCATTTAAGCATGTAAAATCCTCAATGCCCACATGCCCAGAGTGCCATGCACTCCTGAAGCAAGCAACACTTGTTCCTCTTTGCACATGTGGCATAAAATACCTGATAGCCTCTATTTGAATACTCTTTATGAACTGAGCTGTTAATAAATGCTTAGAGACACACAAGCCTTCCTCGAGGGCAGGCTTAGGTTTTCTGCTGAGAAGCTTGAAACCCAATGTTTGAAAGCCTCTCATTTAGTGTAAGGCCTTTTACACATCCCTTAGAAAGAGGAAAAGGATGGCTCTTTCCTCAGGAAAGTTTAGGAATAAGGTACTTTCCAACACAGTGGAAGTGGAAATTAGGTCTGACCAGCTCCAGTACTTCAAAGATGTGTCCAAGGTACAGTGAATTTGATAATCTGCTGTGTTACTCAACTACCTGATCTTCCATCTAGTACCAAAGTGCACCTCAAAAAGTTTTGCCCGCTCCCAGCAGTATCACAGCACTGCCTGATGCCATCAGGAAGCCCAGGAGCTGGGAAGCAGAGAGCCAGAGCTTGTGTTTTAAGGGGTGCAAAGCATCCACAGGAAAAGGTTTAACAGACACAGGCAAGTATGTAAAAATCCTGCAAACGGAATCTTTTTCTTCCAGAACAACTTCCAGGAGCTGTCTGGCATTCAAAGCATCATTCCCATCTTGTCCAAGAGGCTCCTGTCTCATGCACACTTCCCCACCATACAAGAGAATTTTATGTATGTAAACTGTTCATATTTTCTGAAAAAAGTGTTTTGCGATTGTGAGTATTCATGCTTTTGGATCCTAAAAGCCAAGTGAGGCATGTTTCTTTACTGGGCACTTGTTTTTGGATATGCAAGAAAAAGACCTTCCATTGTACTAACTCAGAAGTCTGAGATGGGCCAAAGATCAGGAACCAGTTCAGAAGTGATTTTGAGAGAAGAGCTTATCACAGTTTTAATATGACAGCAAAGCCTTAAGCTACCTTTGAAAGTGTCTGTCTAAAAATCTTAACACAGCTTAATGTGGCTCATTACCTTCACCTGAACCTTAGTCACAACTCAGCCTAAGGTGGTACCAACTGTGAGCCCCAAAGGGTACGATAAACCCAAGACCCAGCACCAAACAAATGACCAAACACAAGCCAGGAGGACTCGGGCTCACCTTTCATCGTGACATTGACACCAGATGCTAGAAATAAACCTCCAAAGCGGTTGTTGAAAATCTGATTGCCTTCTAATGTTGCAGTCGCATGATTTGTTATTTCAATACCTTTAGTGGGTCAGGGGAACAAAGGAGAGAAAAAAGAGTGGCAAAGTTAAATCCCTGGTGGTTGTGCATTGGTACCTCTCTCGTGATCTACAGCTTGGTTGGTTGGTTGGTTGGTGTTTTTTTCAAGCCATCATAAACTCAAGGGGAAGAAAGGCAAATGACACAGCTACAAAACTGCACTGTAATTTGTTACCAAACTAAGGTTAAAGTGCTGCTGTTGAATCCTTTCAAAGAGCTACAGCTGGCATGCATGGTTTCTGGGAGGAACAACACACTACTAGTTTAACTGATAATATAATGGTACTATGATCATGTACATTTTCAAAGGGGATATGATTTTTGGGTTCTTAGAGCTGTCATCTTCATGTACATTTGAAAGTTCTTGTGCACATACCTTACCCTTTTTAAAATATCTTTTTTAAAAAGTTCTCAAGATGGGCACCTAAAATTCATTTCTTTAATTCTTAGCTTTTATCAGTAACCCGTGTCTTCCAAGCCATTTGTCCAGGACTGCTCTTGACAGCAACCTATCCTTCCCCCCCACCACACTGAAACAACACCTTTAGAGGTTCTTCTCAGAAAACTTGCTTCTTCTGAAAGAAAGATGGGAGAAAACTCAAGAATGCAATTTTAGTTGAAATGGAATGGAATGCAAGACGTATGAAACTGTGATGATTAAACAGTAAAATTGCAAAAAATCACTGTTAAACATTTTTCATCTCTTTTAGAGCAAGAAACGCTCATTTTTATAGTTCTTCAACTTTGTGGAGTGAGAAAGTTGAACTTGAGATGCAATTCAAATGTCTTTAAAATGTGTATTTGCTCCGTTTCCTAGGTTTTAAAGCAGTGATAAGATATTCATACCACCATCCAGCACATCAACTATGAATATGTTGTAGACAACTTTACCAATTGCTTCTAAAATAAAATAATGGAAAGCATTTCACAAAAAAAAAGGAAGACAGAGTACGTGTCATCTCCCAACATGCTGTAATTCCAAGATTCCTGTAAATATACCCTGACTACAATTCTGAATTCTCAAGTGACTTTTAGTATACACTGAAGGATATCCCAGTCTCTTTTAAAACGTCTAAATACCATGGGGTAAGAAAACTCAGAGTAAGCTCACTCCAAGCTTCCAAATTTGATTTAAACAGCACAAACCTGCAGCAAATCCATCAAATATTCGGTTTTTCCTTAGCACAGGGTGGCTATTGGTGCTGATAAGAACACCAGCTTGAGCATTCCTGAAGATATCATTCTCTTCCAGAAGACCTATGACAGACCAACAAATGTGACATTTGAGCTTGGGAACATTTTCTGACCTGTAACCTTTCTGTGAAATGTTTTCAAAGGATCTTATGTGTCATAATCCTCCTAATAACTCCTTTCATTTGGAGAATATGCACCAACAGCACTGACATCAGTGATACCAGTTTGAAGTAATTCTCAGTGTGTAATTTTGGAAGTGCATTTTTTCAGTACACAGCACGGAATTTGGGATCATAGGCACCACTGCAGAAAACTGTCTTTCTGCTTTCCAAATTTTTTCTTAAATTGTTATAACACCTCTCTGTTCTTGTCTTCTAAAATGAGCGGATTGCCAAAGCCAAGCTTCACTTGCATTTTATTGTTAAAGCAGGACAGGATTGCTTTAGAACACTAACTTAAAATTAAAGCTCACTTAGAGCAAGTGATTATCTGCAGAGTATCAGAAGCTGCTATTAGGACACACAACAGTCAGGGGATTTCAGACAGGGACCACTTCTACATTTACAAGTGAACAAAAGATTCCTTAAAGATCTGTGGGTTTTTCCCCCTGAATCTTGGACACTGGCAGAACCTGAACTACTCACGAGCATGATTTTGGCTACATGACTTGAATTCAATACTGTGTTTCAGTCAACTGGCAAAGCTTACAAAAGCAAATGGGATAAAAGGACTGTCCTAAGCAGCAATCTAACAGTTATCTTGGATGAGATTAATTACCTCTCGGCCTCCCACAGATTGCAGTATTACTAATGTAATTAAGGCTAAAAAGCATTAGGGTATGTTCGCTGTAACTATTTTATCACTTCAGAAGACATGAGCTGTGTTTCTAAAGAGCACTTCAAAAAGAACACTGCTTAAACTGAAATTTAACTCTTATCCAGAATATTCAGTGTAAAACAGTAAGGGAAAAAGCTACCTCTTCCCCCATTAAATATACAGATGCCTCCATCTCTTCCATCATGGATTTTATTTCTTCTTAATGTAGGATTACTGTCTGTTTTAATCCATACACCAGCCATGGCATTATCAAAAATTTCATTGTCTTCTATAAATCCAAGCCCTAAAATTGAAGGAAGGGTGGAAAAAAATAAAATCAAAAAGTATAATAAATGAGAAGATAATATAACACCACAGAACACAAACAATTCGGGATAAACATAAAAAACAAACCTACCAGAATTATAGACCAGAATACCACCATTCTGACCACCCCAGATTTTGTTGCGTCTAATTTTGGGGTTGCTTCCAGTTCTAGAGTGAAATGTAGGCAAAGAAGTCATTTTAAAGTCATTAAAAAGAAGTCATTTATAGTCATTTACTACATCCCAAGGCCAAACATCTCAAACACCTCTAAAGAAGTGCCCCACGGATCTCACTGCTTAAAAATCTTAGTAAAATACGGTTCTTTCCAAACATGCAGTATCTTTACAGACTTCAAGAGCCACACATTCCAGTCAATACCCAGGCTGTATTTGTGGTAACTTTCTTGTAGGTTAAAGCAAAGGGTATTCAGACATATTGGATTTCAAAAAAAGTTATTTTTATAAACAAACTGACAAGAACAGCTAAAAAGACACAATAGAGCACATAACAAGCTACGTCTGTTTTGGCATAAAATCAGAATAAATGTTACCTTATCTGAACCCCTGAGTACATGTGATTATAGATGTCATTGTCTTCTAACACGCCATGTCCATTGTCATAAAAATAAACTCCAACCTAACACATCAAGAATTATATTATTAGTTCCAAAGTAATGAGGCATAAAACCACAAGACTTTCTTTTCTGTGGCCCCCTTGTAACCACAGAGCAAAACTCACTTGTTTCCCACTGTGTATTCTGTTTCTCCTCAAGACTGGAGTGCTCCCTGTTGTCACCCAGACTCCAGCCAATGTATTGCTGTAAACTTCGTTTTCCTCAATCACACCTTGTCCTTTTTCATGCTAAATACAAGACGGTTTAAGAGTTAAGAAAACCTGCTAATCACCAATACTCTTTCTCCTGCTGTACCCATCCCTCCCACCTCTGGCTTCTTTACCATAGCAAAGTAATTACTTTCCATTTTGAGTAAGTTTTTTCACTTTTTTTTTTTTAAATAACAGTGTATCATGATTTTGAATGTTTGCCATGAAACAAAGAACACCCTGCACCTAAATCATTCTGTTTCAAGGCTCTGCAGTGGTATTTGCAAATGTCTGCTGGCTGTTGGCAGGAGAGGTGCCTCCCCAGTGCTGTGCACTCACATGAAAGCCCTGGCTCATGGTTCTTAAACCTACACCCAGCCACGTCCCCCCGCTGGACAAAAAGCTGGCATGGCTCTGAAGGTCACCATCCCTACCACATGTCTGGGCTCAGAGGACAAACAACAGCTTTCTAAGTCAGGGGAAGAAGCTGGTTAAATTTACTCAATGAAGAGATGAAGCTGCACACTTGCAGCATTAGCTGGACCTCAGGTAACCTTTGGCAGAAAGACAGACACATATTTCTCAAAATCTGGTATTGCTTAAGGGAACCTGACATCTCTTTCAGTTCAGTTAGCAGAGCCCTTGCACATGTTGGGAATTGTGCTTTATTCCCCACTTTTTCAATACAACAATTCCAATTTCTATCATCCTGAAGGCAGTAGGAAAAAAATCTTCTCTGAGGTTAGTGGTAAACACATTACACTCCAAAAGAGCTGAGAAGACTTTTTTTTTTTAAAGAGATGACATACTACTATGAAAACTAAGCCTTTTCACAAAGCTTTCAACCAAGCAATGATGAAATTCTGTGATCTATCCCATTTTAAATATTTTACTCTGTAACAGGAATAATTTAGTGGCGTTCATAAAAGCCTTCATCTTTTAAATAGCAGCACCAGCTTCAGTCTCTTACCATGAACATGGTTTATAATTTAAGGAACTCAAGCATTGTAAGGACAAACATTTCACACAGGGTACTTTTTCCCAACATTTCTAAAACAGAACACAAGTTTGTGCCTGTCTGTAGGCTGCACTTACTACATAAATTCCTCCGTGTTGACCATCATGAATCTTGTTGTGTCGAACGATGGGACAGCTGTTTGTTCGAATCTGTATTCCTGCTAATGCATTACCTGTCAACAAAAGTGTTATTTAATACAACTTACACATTCATTTTTCTCAGAAATCAATATGCAGCAAGCAAATCAGCTTACCATAAATGTCATTTCCTTCAATAAGGCCTCTTCCATCACCAAAGATATAAACACCACCTTGATTCCCATTAAAAATTGCATTGCCCCTAAGAAAGAAAAAAATCCACATTGTGAAGTGATTCTAATACACTGTACAACACTACATATGTATGTAGTGGCCAGGACTGTACACCATTCAGATTTAAAATAAAGAACTTATGTTCTGCTGCTTTGAGAAAGACCTACCTCTAAGTGTACACACAAATTAAAAATGCAGTTCAACTGAACACAGACAATTTCATTTCTACATATACAGGAGTATTTACAGCTCCTCACAAATTAAATTAAAGTGCACTTATCCCATCCCCATTAAATCTCTTCTTCCTCTATGCAGTAAAATATCAGTGAGGAAAAGGATACCTTATTGTTGGGTCACTGTTTGAGGTAATCCAAACACCTGCAAAATTGTTTGCATAGATTTTGTTCTCTATGAACTGTCCTCTTCCTTTTTCATGCACATAGATTCCTCCAGTCTGGCCATGATGGATTTCACAACGCACCACTGTTGGGTTGGCATATGCTTTCACTTCAAAGCCTGCTATCCTGTTTCTATGGATGTTGCAGCTTTCAAAATAACCCTGAAGACATAAAACATGCAGTTTTCTGTAAAAGTCCTTTTTTAAATGACGGTTATTCCCTCCCCTCCCTTCCCTTTAAATACAACCCTCATTTAAAAGGAAACTGTACCAAAATTGACAACATGTAAGTACTTATATAGCTAATTAAAACAACTCCTGACACTATATAATTTCATTTTTCCAAAAATAAAATACTGTTTCAAAGACAACTGTGTTTTCATCGCTATTTATGACTACTCAAGAAATACCATGAAAAAATGGCAACTCTAGATATAGCACATTAAATAGGACTCAGTATCAGGTTTCCTCAGCAGCTCCTAAGGATCAGACTCCTTTCTAAGGCCAGAAAGCCCACAGGCCCAACACAGGAAAGACAGTGCTATGGAGAAGACTACCTACTTGTTTTCAGACCAGGAACTATATACATTTGGCAAAAATATCATTTCTTTAGGAAGAAGTGTGCTAAATTTCTTTGAAACAACTGATCGAAATAAATTATATGAATGTGGGAGTTCAGTAATTTTTCCAGGGTTGGATTGGTCTGAGTGGCCAAGTAGTACAATTTTTTCCTTTTTCCCTTTTTTAAAAAGGTGTACACTTAGACACTGTAACAGTAGCAGCAGGCCCACAACACAACTGTATTTAAACAAGAGCATTATGAACAGCATTGCTATGGGCAGGGAAAAAAAAGGCCACTGCACAAAGCCATCCCAAGCACACTCCTTCCACGCCAACCATGAATTGGCCCATCTGAAAATTCACCTGGCAAAATAGTTGTTCCCTGCCCAATGATTTCTCTGATTCTACTTCATTCCAGGGCCTTGCCAATTAATTGTGTCAGCTCTTTCACAGCATTTTCTTGACACAGTCCTAGAAGATTTTAATATTCCAAGTCATCCTATTCTTAAGGTGAACTTTAATGGTATTTCATGCCCATTTTGCCCAACCAGAAGAAAAACTAAATTGAAAGAGAGGAAGCATCTCATCACTTCTGTCTCTCAGCACACTCAAGCTGCCCAACCCTTAAGCTCTGTCCAGCTGTTTGGCAGCTCAAGCCCTGATCCTTTTGGGAGACTTGCCAGGCAGCTATTGAGGCCAAGAAGGTCAATACCCCTCCTCTGCAAAGAGGGACTTCAAGCCTTCCATTGCCTCCACCTCCTTCTAAGAATGGTTTTTAAGTGTGCTGGGTATCTGACTTGGGCTTTGTGGGGGTTTCTGGTTACAGTTCAACAGCTAACAGAAGAAGAACCTGGAGGACACAGCACCTGGCACCAGACAGTGCCAGGATTGCTAAGGGAAAAGAGGCCCCTATGATTAATAAGGAAGAAGGAATAAGGGATGCATGTGGAAAAAGTACTACTATCTTACACAAAAATACCAAGTAGCTTTCTGCTTGAAAATCCTAAATATTAAAAAAGCAGCTCTGTACATCGAATTTATTTACAATTCCAGGCAAAGCATTAGTTGTGGACACAAAATAACAGCTACAGTGACAGTTTGTGCGGGCAAGGACACTGCTACAGGCTGGTAAGATCTGGGCAGGCAAAGGAATAAGAAACAAACACCACAGCAATGATAATGCTGATGTTCCCACCTGGCACACACTGTACAGAAAAAGATGTGATCACGAAGATGGGACCCTGCACAGAGGGAAAAACTCAGAAGACTTTTTACATCAAGACTAACTCAGTAATTGAACTTGGTTTTTTTTTTTTTTTTCTTTCTGCATGTTGTCTAGTCTAACAAACACTGCTTTGAAATGCTTTAGAGTCAAAACTTTTATCTGATGAGATTTTGGCACTGCTTTTCTTCTCAGAAGATTTTTCCCCTCTTTATTTCTAAAAGGGCTTTTTTTTCTTTCTCTGTTTTGAAGATCACAACATTACAGAAACACAGAGGCATTTCATGTTACTGTTTGAACAACACATGTATTAAAAAAAAAAGATATAATTGTGTAAGATTTAACATTTCCTAAATATTTATTGAATCTGGTATCCCCAATAGGGTAGGAAAAAAAAACAAAATTAAAAATAAAAAGACAACAGGAGACCAAGAGAGAAAAAAGAGTAACTACTTATGCTTATAAAAATTTGCTTTCCAAACCCTGAAAGGGTCCTTATTTGAGAGTTAGTGCATTTTATGAAAATTCAAATGCAACATATGATGAAAATCACATCCAAGATGCAAAACAAACCCTTTATTTTTATGCACAGCAAAAGGCAAATTGAATTTTTAATGTAGTCTGTATAGAAACTGGCATATGCCTAATTTTCTTTTGGATTTATATACCCATTTCTTTAAAATTATATGATTTGTAGTATCTAGAAGACTGAGCTGTAAACTAGGCATGATCACCCAACTTAGACACATGCTGCTACACTTTTATTTCATCAGAAAGAAACCCCCCAAGCTTCTCATTTGGGAGCAACGAAAATGAAAACAGTTTTGCCAAGACCTCAGCTTTCAACTGTAAAATTATGCTTATTCTTACATTAAATTGGAACTTCTCTGTTGTTTGCATACAACTACAAAATACAATTTATGACAGATGCCTGGTAACTCATCTCAGGCACCTGAGAGGTCAGGGTAAGGCACCCAGGGCTGCCAATACCACGCTGTGTTTTTAATGCCAGCTTGTTAAACATTTGTCACAGCACTAAGGCAAATGTCAGGATATTGCCAGTTTAAAAAAAGAGGTTAAGTTTCTACAAGTATCAAAACACAAAGAACAATCTGAGAACATGGAAGTGAAAAACAAAGCACTCTTGAACCTTTTGGAGACAGCATTCCAGCACAGAAGCCCACGGGAAAAGAATGTGTAGGGTAGGAATTCAGCACTGGAATGTACTTATCCCACTTCACAGTCAGAAACAATATAAAAAAAAATTACAGAAAGTAACAGAAAAGAAGTGAGAGAAGCAAACATAGAAAATCCATTAATTTGTTTACATATATAGGATTTGTATCTGAAGGATACCACGTCACTGTCACTTAACGAGCATATAAACATTGCCAATGATGTCATTTCATTGACTCTATCACTAGACATGATGCAAAGATAGAAGGTGCTGCCAAAGCAGACTTTGAAGACATGGGGGCACTGAATCTTTCAAAGGAGTTTATGAAATACTTCAATAATATTTGCAGCTGAGATAGACGCTATTCACACATTCTCTTTAATGTGCTACTGTTTCCCTTAAACAAAAGAGAAACATTTATTTCTATTCCACTTTGCTTGTGATACCACACTGATCACAGCTCTGAAACAGGCGTTTCAGAAAATAGATCAAATACACTTTTATTTAAAATTAATCAAGTGAATTCAGCCTGACTTTTTAACTTTTTTTAATATTTCAGTGCTCATGTATTTAATATTTATACTTCAGTACTTAAACAAGAAGCAGCTCCTACCTAGACTTTCCAATTAACCCTCAAGCCTACACACAGACACCTCCCCTGCAGGAGTTACTGAAGCACTTTCCTTTACCATTTTTTTTAATAGCTGAAATCACTTCATTCCCTGTTTCCAAGTATGTTTAAGTCTTGAAAGGATGTATGGATATATGGACCCAGTGAAGCGGATTAGAAGTATTTGCACAATATGTTACTACAGCTTAATGCAGTCCAAACAATGAGATAATATAAACCAAAGACATCTGCCACCACTCTTTGCAAACCAGCCAAACAACATCATCTCTAGAGAACAGAAAATGATGTAAAGCCATCCATCAGAAGGCAGCTGCCAGCAGGCCATTCTCAGCTGGTGCAATCTTGCCCAACACAGAACAAATATGGTCTATTAGACTGTATTAGAGTGGAGAAGAGGCACCTACCAGCAGAATCCCACCATATTTCACCTTCCACTTACAAGACTTTATGCCAGCAGCAAAAATGGCAGCACTCTGTGACCTGTTTGCCTTCCACTGAAACCAGAAAACCACAAATCCAACAGCTACCACTAGCACTGCCTTGGTCGTTTATCCCTGCCTCCCCAGCAACCTGGGCAAAAAAGGAGAAAGGCCTCACTAGTTTCTATCCACAGTGGATTTCCTGTTAATGCTATTTCCAGTCTGCCAACTCTCAAAAACCTGAATAGGTCTGGGTTAAAACATGCTGAGAGAGCACTTGATCCCACTGTCTCTATCACTGATGAATGGTACTGGTCCCAGTACAGACCACTGAGGGACATGATTTAGCCACTGGCATCTACCCTCTGGATGGAACTATCCAACCAATTCCTCATCCCTGCATCAAATCCACTTCTCTCCACTTTAGAGAAAAGGGTGTTGTACAGGAATGTGTCAAGGCCTTACAGGAGTCCACATGAATGACATCCATAGCCCTTCCTTTCTCCACTGCTGCAGTCACGCCATCACAGATGGTCACTGGGTTCGTCAGGCAGGACCTGTCCTTGGTGAAGCTGTGCCATGACCTTTCCAGGCATGGAAGTGAGGCTGACAGGTTGGTACCTGCCAGGGTCCTCCTTTCTACCCTTTATTAAAAATGGGTGCAATGTTTCCCTTTTCCAGTCACCAGAGACTTCACCTGACTGCCATGACATTCCCAATGTCTTGGAGAGTGGCTTGGCCCCTACATCAGCCAGTTCCCTCAGGACTCTGGGATGCGTCTCACTGGGCCCCATAGACTTATGTGCATTCAGGTTCCTCAGGCAGTCACAAACCTGATCTTCTCTTACAGTGTGAGTGACTTTGCTCCCACAGTCCCTGCTTTGAGGTCCATCCACTCAAGAGGTGTGGGAAGACTGACCGCCAGTAAAAACTGAGGCAAAATATTGTTGAGTACCTCAGCCTTCTCCTCATCTCTTGGTCGCTGCTGTTGCTCATGGCGGGGCGGGGTGATGTGCTCTTTTTGACATTCCTTTTCTGAAAGACATACCTGTAGAATCCTTCCCTGTCATTCCTTGTGTGCCTTGGCAAGTTCAGCTCCATCCACGCCCTGGCTTTGCTGACCCCATCACCACACAATTGGACGGTGTCTCTGGACTTTTCCCAGGTCACCTGTCCCTGCTTCCTCTGCCTGTGCATTTCCTTCTTGCCCTTTAGTCTCAACCCAGGAGGCCTCTTGCCTTCCCTTTCCTGATTTCTTACATCTGGGGATCAAGAGCTTTCACACCCGATGGAAAGCACTCTTAGAAATCTGCCATTTTACGAGTGACTAAAAGAAAACTGCTTGTTTTGCCATCTGGGCGTGGGGAATTGCAACTTTGTCATTCAAGCAGGAAAAACAATGATCTGGCGCTCTTTGGAAGACATGCAGAATATTTTCCTAAAACAAATCAGCAAATTACCTTTTATTTTAGTGACAAAAAACTATTCTGTTTATTTCAAGGGCTATGAATCTCATTGTTCACTACTTTACATGTAATTAGAAGTTACCACCTTCACCCCACACAAGTAAACATATTTATGAAAGGAGGCCTCAATTCTGATATGAAATTCTGTGTTAAAATTCCACAACTAATTCCCGGCTACAAAAGTCCTCTTCCCAAAGAAGGTGTACATACCCTGTTTCAGAGTTTTAACATTAAAGGAAGGCTAAGTCTCCACAGAACTTTTTTTTTCATTTCTAAATCATCCAGCACCTTATTTTTTGTTCCATTTCAAAGGGAAAAGAATGAAGCATAAATGTAAGCCTACCATTTACATCCTATTTCAAGAGGTATTTTGTCACTGCAACATAATACAATGTAACAGGATGCCAATCAATTGCAAAAAACTTGCTTAAACCTCTTTCACCTAAATTGTCTTTAAAGTGAAGTCTCCCACCTAAGGGCAAGAGAACAGCAGTAGGCATATTTTAAAGTATCTGTTCATGAGTAAATGCACGCTTTTTAAAAAAAACATTTCTCCAATCACAGGCAAAAATTGAAGACTTTAGTTCTACAACATCTGTATTTCTTTCTTCAAAAGAAAACATGTAGGTTACCATGCCATGGTCAAAAGTGAAAACGCCAACGTCACGTCCGTGGTGAATGTGATTCCGTCTGATAATGGGATTTCCGTGGTTTTTAACCCAAATCCCTGCTAACGCATTATTGGATATCTCATTGTCCTCATATATTCCCTGGGAAATAAAAACATAAATTAAGACAAGAATCAAGAACAGTAAACAATTTTATCGACGTAAAGAAATTAATATGGAAAATTACCTGTGCATGGTCTGTAATATAAAGTCCAACATTTTCACAGTCGCTGATGTTACAGTGTTTAATAGTAGGACAAGCTCCCTGGCCACTAACACATACTGCAGAGCCAACTGGAAGAAAACAGTACAGTTACCATAGCTCCAAAGCATAGTGTATTTATAAATAGTCTGGCAGTGCTTTCGTAAGAAAAGTTAGTGTGAACTGATATTTAAAAAAGATCTGGCATGCACAGAGCCAAAGCATTGCAAGCCACTGGCAGAAAAACATTAAGTCATCATTTTGCAGATGCAAGAACCACTGTAGGAGTCGCTTTAAAATCACCCTGCCAAGGTTAAACAGCTGCCAGGACAACGGTTTATATAATAATTCATGCTTATGAAAGTTCTCACTCATTTATTTCCCTGCATTAGGCCCACTGTATACTGACTGTTCACAGCAGAGGACAACAGAAATCTAACAAAATTCTCTGCTAATTACTGCCTTGTTTTACTTCCCTTTAAAGTTTCACAACTCAGTACTTCAAAGAGGCCAAACAGTAATTTTGCAGCATACAAAGACACACTGTCTACCCAATGTTGAGCAGGACACAAATGCACAATCTCAGGTACAGAACTAAACATCAGAAACCAACAGGTCTCTTCCCAGCTGAATTACAAAGCCCCTTGAATGATCAGCTACCATACCATAACCTAGAAAACACATATTTTCCAGGTAACTAGGACTCAAACTGCTCAGGATTTCAGCAGATCAGCTCAATTCCCTGAACTCCAGGAAGTTATGACAACATGAAATTCCACAGCCGCTAAAATCAACAGTGATTTCTGAAAGGTAAGAGCTCATCTCAGGGAACCTGGCCTACATAACACACATTCCCCACAATTAAACATCACTAAATAAGCAAGCCAGTACCTGCTCTGTTAGTCAGTTTTCATGTATCTTTCTAGCAAAGTTCCACAAAGACTATGCTTAAATAATTCACAGACTCATTTACAGAGAGCTTATTTTTTTTTAATTCCTAAAGAAATTATTTTGATTGTCTAGTCTGGCCTCATGAATAATACAGGCTATACTAATTCCCTGAATTAAGTCCTGCTTCAGTTCTAGTAGCAGGAACTTCAGCACATATCTCATAGAAACATATTTAATTTTGATAACTTGATGATTTCCAGCAACTGAGAAACCAGTATAAAGCTTGTTAGCTGGCTAGAGAGCTGCTGCCCTTTTAATTTACACTTTAATTGCTCATCTGAATTTCTCCAGCTTTGGCATCCAGTTACCCGTTCTCTTTACACCGGTGTATGCCATACCCAACGCACGCATGTGTTCAGTGCAAGCAATTTGCTCCTTCAGCTTTCTCCCTGATAAAGTAACAAATTGCAGTCACTGTGCTTTTCACTACAACTGAATTTTTCTGCTTTACCTTATATGACTTTTCATTGAACAGTTTCTAAATTTTCCAGCATGTTGCTATGGTCACCAGAAAGGAGCACTTCATTCTGAAGCAGGACTAAGCAGAGGCGTTAACACAGTCTCTCTACTTCTACTCAGTATTCCCACAGGTGTAACTAAGGATCACATCAGTTCTTTTGGCCACTCGACTACATGAGGGCTCATATTTAGCAGTTTATCCACGGTGACTCTTCAAGCTTTTCCCAGCTTTCCAGGAGAGAGGTCTATCACTCAGAAATAGGAACAAAAGCAAGTTGTGTGTATAACTCTGCACTTGGTCAGACTAATGTGAGTGGTGCTTGACAGTCCACCTATCAGGAAGGTCACAGCAACCCATCTCCTGCTTATTTATACAACTGTAGTTATATTACATTCATATTGTATCTAAAATACTCTATAATAAAGTCCTCATTGTCTACAGGACTCATCAATATGGATCTTTTTTCCTTTCTGCAAGTCAAGAAGTCATCTTTGAAACAGCCACAATAAAAAAAAAAATTCCATTAGTTACCCTGAAAATTATTTTTCATCTATATTGTGTGTGCTCTGGTCATTCTGTAGAACTTTAATATTTTAAGGCACTATGTGTTGAAGTCAAACATTTTTCAAGGATCTGTGTAATTATACTGGGACTGCTGCCTTCTTTTAGTCAAAGAAAGTAATCAAAAATGCCAACAGTGTAATGCAACCATTATTAACTTTCTGTAAATACACACTAATTCGATTCATCATAAATTTTAAATTCTTGATGGACCAAACCCCTGCATTTATACCTTATCATTCTACCCAGGATCAATAGGCAGTACTCCTGCCATACTTCATCCTGTGTAGTCTCCTCCCTGCCACCTACCCCAGGGACAAAGACCATCTCATCGAGGTTTCAAGTTACCATTGATACACAATAAGGAAGCCAGAGAATTTTTTGGCCAGTTCTTTTTAAACTCCTGCATGATTTTAGAATGTCTATTTTTACAGCTGTTTAACCTCATCCAGAGTTACTGTCAAGAGTGGAACATGTTTCATTACCCCTCTAGGGGATGAGGGCATTTATCATTCCTGCCTATTCTCATTAAATATGGAACAAAAATTACACAACACTTTGCCATTCAATTTTTTCCATTCTATGATGGATCAGCATCACTGCTAAAACTCCCTTTGTTCCCCAAATTAAGACACAAGCACTGTCGCTTCTAGACAGATGTTGCATCTTGTCTTGTTTATCAAGTTCTTTGTGGCAGTAAAGTGGTATTTTGATGGTGTGTTTTTATTTTGGAGGGAGATCCCCAGTTTCCTTCAATTCCTAATTTCCTATTTATATTAACTGTTAACAACATCTTGTTTCTTGTATTTTATAACTGCTTTCACTCCTCTCCTTCTGTCTTCTTTTTGTGAGACTGAGGAGCTATGGATTTTTGGAACCCAGTGTGATGTTCTAAAAGCATACCTCCATCACATTTTGCTAATTTAAATGAAAGCAATCTTTATTGTGACTCACTTCACTGGACTTGAGTATTGATTGTGTGAAATTGGTCCTTTTGGAATACAAACCACATGTTGTATTGGTTTTAAGCTTTGCTTGGTTTACTCAGAATATAATGACTGCACACACTTTAACAATATTAAAATTTAAAAAAAAAGGAACATTGCCATCCACTACTACTTTTATCCATCAAGGTGAGGACCAACACAGATTTCTTCCACAATGGATGCAACAGAACCTCTAGACTCAGGATCTTGCCATTTAAACTTTATTTGAAAATATTTCTAAAGATGCTTTGGACTGGCAGAAGGAACCTCCAACTTTAATTCACTTGCACTTACACAGCTCCCATCTTTACATATGACAAACATTAAGAACTTTACACATGACATAATGTAGAAATATGCTTTAATGCAATTAGGACATCTACAGAAAGGGTATCAAGCATGTGCTAGGAAAGAGGTTTTGAATGCCTATGGATCAATACTTCAGAGACGTCAATTATCTGGAAACAGTAAATGCCTTTTCTGGCAGACTGCCATTCTTTCTCCCTTTTTACACAAACTTAGTACTTCCTGAGTAGGCTACAGTACGGCTTGGTAGGATTAAAAAGCCAATAAAACTTAATAATCAGTAAGTGATGATAGTGTAGCCTACACACAGCCTCCAAAATTGACTAGAAATTTTAATTTTGGAGAAGAGAATCAACAATTCAGTAGAGTAAATATTCAGAAATCCAGAGTCTTGGAGGGAGTAAAACTTCAAAATTCTCAGAAATGGGAAGTGATCATGAAAAAAATTACTCAAAACTTAATTTTAATAAACAACTTTCACAGAAGGTAGCCTATCTATAAGCATGTTTGAATATGAAGTCATGCAGCTCTTCAAATTACTTTAATAATCTAGCTGAATGTGGTCTTATCTAATTCCTCTCACTGGTTTTCAGGGTCCCCAATATTGTTTCATGGCAAGTTCCAGAACACCTTTTCTTCGTATACTCCAATTTCCCAGTATTAGCATTAACACTGGGATACTGGGACACTGGAAGCAGCTCGCTGTCTTTTGCTCCTCTTTTCTCATTTTAACACTTCCAAGTATTTGGTGATGTGTCTCCAATAAAAGAGATGGTGATGCAAAACACAGAGCTGCAAAGCATAGAACTGCCTTGACCAAGTGCAGTGCTTTATCACCCAAAACCTCCAAGAAAGCGCACCTTCCTCTAGAAGGCACAGACCAGGAATCCGTCCACCATGCTCATCATGGTTCCCTGCAGTATTCTTCACAGGCAGTACCAGAAAAGTGTAGTTTTTATATCTAGCTGGAAGAACTCTTTTCTTTTTCCTTGCCTCTATGTTGAGCTGAGTAATCTCCATGCACAGTCTGCTGCACAGATCCATTCCCTCTCCCTAGCTGACCTGGGCAATGGGAAGTTCATATGGCCACTTCCATGTGAAGACTCACTATCTTAATTCTCCTGAACCTCTTCTTTCTGACACTCCAACTCCACTCCACCTGGCTGTGTTCAAAGATGTTAAACTTGCCATGTCTTGTGTCTAGTGATTGCAAACTGTCATGTCTTCCTGCCAGTGACTTTAACTGCAATCCAGCTCCTCATTTCCAGACTCTGACCCATTCTTTCCTGAGTCTACATTACTGATCTTTCCCAAATCGGGCACTATCAATTCCTCGTTGTCTCTGATGGTGAAATGAGTCTTTCAACACTTCTGCCTGTAGAGCTGCTACTCATCCTCTGAGTATGTCAAATCATTCCACTTGGAAGTGAGCCGAGCTTAGCAGTTACATCTCGTGACTGTTTAATGACATTGATCCCAATACTGAATTATCACAACAAACCTAATGAACAAGTCCCATGTGTAACCTTTTCAAATGCCCCATCCTGCCAGCTACAACTATACACCAAACCCAGGTATGTTTATTGAACTGTCCCTTCTCAGTTTCAAACCAACTGGCCGAAGAGTCCAAACAGATTCTAACAGAAGACCAACTACACATTATCACAGAGGTTTTGGACACAAAGAAGTCACTCTAATAGTGATGGTCCAAGGCAATTAAGGCTTGCAGACCTGTATTGAATACCTGCATCAAAAAATAAAAATATGCCAATAGTAATCATACTCAATTTGTTGTGTTCCTTCAAACACTAAAAAGCCCACTAACCTGTACAAGTACTTCGAATAATACAGTGATCTATAATTGGACTGCAGTTCACGGTAATCTCTAAGCAGTGGTGTGCATTGTGGTGCTGAGCAGATTTGTCATCAGGGTTGAACTGAAAAACGAAGGAAACAAAAGTGTTGTATTTAACTGCTCAGGCATTAAAATAAACTTTTTAAAAGATGTGCTTAAGGTTGAGATTCTTACCCTGATTGTCATATATCCAACATAGGCATCTTCAGAACCCTCCATAAAAACGAAGGTGGAATCTCTAGTGTTTTCTATTATAACTTTATCTGCTACTTTTCCAGGTGCTGCAAAGGGAACAATTAGTAAGTCTTAGTTTATGCTGCTGAAAAAAACCAAAAATCCTCAAAATACTTACAGAATTCTCTTCAAAGCAACAAAGGAAAATTAACACTATTATTGGCACATAGTATTCCTGTCAAAACAATCTTAAAGAAGGAAGTTTCAAAGACAACGAAGAAACTAGTCTTTAACTAAGATAATCTAGCACCAATTTAGTAATATCTAGTACCGTGAGAATAGCCTTCTCTTTTGCAGAGCTAGTTTGGACTACTACTTACAATGAACAGCTTAAACGTGGATACTAGGCTAGAGGCAGTTTAACTCTGTTCCAAGCACAATTTCTTTTGGTATTCTAAACCCTTCTATTAATGCTAAAAACATACATTTCATCACTGAGATGAACCACTATCTGCTAATCTGCCCATGACCTACAAGTGACCTCCCCACACTTCTCAAATGTAGGATTCAGAGTTTTGAACTGATATCCTCATTATTCGTCAGGAAAAAAAGGAATTAGATTGAACTATACCACTGGCTGTATGTACAGAAGATTGTAAAGTGGTTCACTTGCAAAATGCCATAATGTGCCATTTGATTTCCTGTGCTATCAGCGAGGCTCTGGTCGATTCTTTACCCTTAATCCAAAGGCAGGTGACGTTTACGTTGGGATGGCATGAGCCAGCAGAGGGAGCACGAGTTAACAACAGCCACCCCCTGGAATAAATTCAATGACGCTCATTCACAAGCAGGATCGTTTGTCTGATTCAAACCTGCACATTAAACATGCAAGCCAGAAGCAGCCTTCCCTCAATACACCAAATACAAAGGTGGAAGTTCCATGTACTATAGCAGGTAACTTATCAGATAGCATTTTAAACTGTTTCCAACCCAACACAAACATGAGCAGGCATTTGCCCTAAATTCTGTATTTTAATTGAAAAGCCTACGCACAGGATTCCTCATGGGCAGATCCTTTTCTGTTGTCTGTTGACATTAGTAGAGACAAGTGGTATGTCCTGTTCTTTGTCACTCTGGCAGAAAGATGTCAGTCAGAATGAAGCAACATTTACAGTATTATCCAGCTTGTTCTCACTATCTAAAAGCCCAGTCTCCGCTTCCATTACTGCAGAACTGCAAATATTTTAAGGTAGTCTGGCTCTCCTCTACACCACTGTTCACTTAATACTAGATAACAACTTGAAGAGGCTTTGATGAGGAGTTGTGTCACCATGCAAAACATATTTCTGTGGTTTGGTAACATTTCTATATATTCACCATGGTGCAAACGCAGCGGCATAAACAAATCCATGTATTTCAGCACATGAAAAGGAACAGCACCACAGTACTGCAGGTGAACCAAACCCAGGAAATAAACAGAGCTCCTAGGAGGATATGAAAGCCATAAATCAGTATCAGAATTGTGTTCCCTCTCAGGGTGCCACAGAAAAACTGCACTTCACACTGGATGCTCTGAAACACTATTAAACAGACATTTGTGGAATTGTTTGCAAAGCACTTGGATCATGTTCTCTACAGACACCTTCCTCTCAGCCCACAGGTTCCTAAGCAAGTAGTAACTTCCGAGTTGGCAAGGTCCCAGAATGCGCATCATGGAACATGCCAGTCAGTAAGATCACTGCACTTAGATCTCCCCAGGAAAATACGGAAGACTTCCTTAAACACTAGTTTCATTCTAAATGCACCAAGGAAATTCTCTGCAATGCTCTACTTAATCTTCGCAAAATCATCCTTCAGAGAAGTATCTCTATTTCAGCTTTTGGCTCAGTCCACTTTAGAAAAAAGAAACCAGTATAAGAATCGGAAATGGAAGAAAAGGGCCACTAATTTTGTAATCAAGCAAAACACAGCTCCCAAGTAGTCAATTTGCTGAAACCTAAGGGAGTCATGTTCCCCAGGATCAGAATTCATGCTCAGCTTAAGGACCATGTATAGACTGTATAGAAATAATGGAACAGAAAGCCTACCGTAAGGGATTGCCTAAAGAAATATAAATTAACTGGATGTTGCCTCAGAATTATTTAATTCCTCAAAAGGAATAAAACGATTTCACTTTTCACTGCATTAGAAGACAAAAAAATCACTACACATTCTACAGGAGCTGTGACTGTCCAACTGTACCAAGCAAAAACCATATACTCTTTTAGATCTTACAGTCTACAAGACCTACACCACAAATGGCTAAACCATTCCAAAATAAAGCTTTCATTTCAAAGATGCAGAATGGGTATTTGAAGAAGAGCTCAGGCATGTGAAAGTACTCTTGCACTCTAAAGTAAAAAAATAATCCAATTATGATAGTTTCCTTACCATTTCAGATTCTTCCACCCTTACAATAACAAAAATTTTTACTGGTTTTACTAATTTTTTTCCCTTGACTGAAGAATCTGTTGATAATCCCTTTTCACTTACTTGCACATTATTTAAGTCAAGTGGAAAATAAAGGGAAAAAATGAAAGCTGTAGCTCTGAAAAATACACATTCAGTGAAGATTCTCAGATCAGGACACGTCTGTACAACTGCTGAAACTCAGCCAGTTGGGAGATTTTGTGTCTTGAGTGAGATGAGCACTCCATGGAAGGCTCCTATTCCTGCAGCAAACACACCCCCCTTTCCAACCCTGGAAAACATAATTCTTTTAAGAAATTCAAAGGTATTTCTGTCTGCCGAACCAGATACAACCATTTCCTTACAGAACCTCTCCTCTTGCTTCTTTCTTGTCAATTCAGATATGCCACAAATACTTCCAAAGCCTTCCTTCTGAACCAACTGAACCTTCACACATATTTAAGAGAAGAAATAACCCCAAAATTAAACAGAACAACAAACTCAGAATACCAGGCATTATTCTGTAAGCACATTTTGCTTACGTGAAAGCAGAAGCTTCTTGCAAAGCTCAAGGTATGTTAAGCTGCCTTTCTAATAACGCTGTGCTTCTTCTGAAGCCAGAAGAAGAAACTATTAAAGCAATTTGAGTAGAAATGCAGAGAGATTTGGTGCTGCCTTAATCCTACCATTCTGAAAAGCATGCCAGACTGAGCAGAGAAGAGGTAGTTCTCCAAGGCTTAGCGGTTCACTTTAATTTGTTTTCTTTTCCAGTCAAATGAAAATTGACTCTCTCTACAATGTCACTCACCATTCAGTGGAGAAAGTCTGAGGAAGTGAAATCAGCAGTGCCAAAAACTGAAATATAAATACATC
Organism: Corvus brachyrhynchos; assembly: GCF_000691975.1. NCBI lineage: Eukaryota > Metazoa > Chordata > Aves > Passeriformes > Corvidae > Corvus > Corvus brachyrhynchos. The sequence continues at coordinate 20,752,136 of NW_008237239.1, read as the reverse complement.
TAGCATTTCTGGATTCCTCTTGGAGGTTTTGTTCCCCAAGACAGCTATTCAGTTACAAAAATACACAATGAAGATCCCTGGCTTTTAAAGGACTGTACTTAAGATGACTGTTTTTCTGAATAACTTAGGTTAATTCCAGAGGAAGGGAAAGCAGATGGCTTTTCAAAACTTAAAAGGAGACAGAGAACATGCAGAAGTTTACCCAGCTATCAAAGATATCATTTCAAGTGTCATGAAGCGATTGAGAAATTTTATATCTTAGGACAGTGCAGTTAATACACTGCACTGTAAAATAAACAGTAAAATACAGTTTCTCTGTATTTGAAGCACTTCATGAATATGACTCTTCATCCCCTCTGTGAAACAGAGGCCAGGGGTTATTTGTCTGTGGCCACATCTCCATTAGCAAGCAGTGCAGCCTAACACAGGAGTGGTACCACAGAGGGAAACAGTGCTGAGGATGAGCCATTCCCAGCACACACTGCAGGACAGCAAGGGGAGAAGAGACTGACTTAGGACTAGTCCTCAGCAGGTCCCTCTGACTGAACACACACTGGCTACTGAAGGGCAGTAAGAGTATTCCAGGAATATGTCTCTTAAATTAGTCTCATCCAAAAGGAATCCAGTTTGTGCTCCAAAAGCTCTCCACAACACAAACCAAAGCACTGTAAGTGGGCATGTTCAGAATGTTAGCTCCAGAAACGTAGTCACAAACTGACAAACTCACATACTAACACAGCCACATCTTGCAGATCTGTGGGGACAAGTTTTGAGAGTAACACTGGAACAATCTGACTGCATTGCTCAAAACCATTCTCCCTGCCAAGGCTGCAAAACCCAGGCAAGAAGTGCCAGAACAGCCTCACTCAAGAACAAAACAGTTGGTATGGAGAACAGATAAATACCCAAAAAGAGGGACTCTGCAAAACAAAGAAAATACACATACAAAACACACCCACCAAAACAAACAAAAAACCCCAAACCCACCACTCTCAATAAAACCTACAACCCAGTAAACCCATCCAACCCAGAGAGATAGCTTCTCAGAAAACACAAACAGCAGGTAATTCACTTCTGGGTCACCACAGGAACAAGAGGTCTGAGATCCCTTAACCAAAATCTCTACCAGACAGTAATGCAGCCTGAATTCCCACCAGTTATCATGCTACCAGGAATTAGCATGCTCCTAACTAATGACAGGAAAAGCAAGGAGCTTCACAAGTTCCACTGTTTGTAGCCTGGTATATTATATTAACTTCCTAAACCCTTCCTATTCTCCAAGTCTTATTTCCTTCTCTATAAAGGTTTCTGTTCAGAGGAACAGTTGGCAGAGAATAGAGAAAGAAGCTCCAGTCTCAGAATCTTTCTGCTGGATGCTCTCATTTCCTTCCTCAAGATGGAATTATGATGCTGAAGAAAATGGGACAGATACTAATTTGGGCTTGTTCCCACTGCTGCTTTCTTCTCTGGAGATGGGTTTTATATATATATATTTTATATATATATAAATGTAAAAACTTCAACTGCAGTCCTGTAACTGAGTAAGCTTTCTAACAAATTCCATTTTTTTTCTCCTCATGAAATAAAAAATAAGTTATTCTGAGAACTAGCAAGCAGACAACGGTACTTAACTCTGAAGCATGAGCTACTTTTGAGTTAGTGACACTTGTACAAGAAACACTTACTTGCTAGGCAGATGAAGAAAGATGGGCATTTATACTGGATATTTAACACACCAGAGTATCATGGTAATTAAGGTGGTAATTAACACCAGCTTGAGACAGTGACGCTCCCAGTTTACATACCTGCACCAATCATGGTGATTGGAGATTCTATATATATCCATTCATCAGTATATATGCCAGAGTGAACAAAGATAAGTCCGTCAAAATGAGCTTCCTGAACTCCACCAAGAGCATCCTCAATGGTATCATAATACTAGAAGAAAAGGGACAAATTTAGAGTAATGTCCATTTCCATTTATATAGATATATAAACATTTTAAAGAACTGCTTTAGAAACATACCAACATATTTTCTCTTCCTTTGTATCTTGCAGGATTACTGTAGAAGTGTTCAGCAAAACCTGGCTTTACATGTGCTCCTTTGTACTGAAACAAGAAAAAGAGTTTGTGATAAGCTTGCAGACAGGTGGGCCTGAATGCACTGACAGGAGATCTACTAATTCCCTAATTAACAAGCAGTTTGCTGAAACAGTTCGTCCCAGAAGTAAGGATCATATACTGACCTCCCACTGTAGGCACACAATTTGAAATGACAACACCAAAAAATGTCTGAGCCTAAGGGAGTGATCAACTAAGCCAAGAGACCAACTACTTACACAGGCAGAAGCCTCAAAACTGACTGAAAAGCTTCATTTACCCGTCCTTACTTCCATCTCTTGGTTTTCCAGCAGCTTGCCACAAAAACTGTGTTTATATGGTGAGGAAAAGAGAATTCCACACCTTCACTTGTGATTGAATACTAAATAAAGAAGCCAATTCAAGCATTTGTCCTCAATGCACTTCAGAAATTCATTAACCACCAACACATGGCATTGTGTGATACACTCACCTCAATGTTTATTTCTCTTACTTATGTTTACCTAATATCATGCCTGGCTGTTCCTTCAATACCTTTGAAATTTTGGATTAGAGGTGCAATCACATTCCTTAAAGACGACTTGTTTACCTCCAGTCAGGCCAGCTGTAAATCACTGTTTAGCCCAAGTGATATTATCAGTATATGTTTGGTTCACCAGAGGAAGATGCACACAAATCTGATAACCAGCACACACTCTGGTTTAGTAAGATATGACAACAACATCTTTGAAGTTGTGAGTGTCAGACCATGACAGTCTCTTACACAAAATTTCTGTGATGCAAAACCCAACATAGAAGAGCTGGATACTCAAGGATTCCACTGTACCATGTGGTATCTCTCTAAAGTGTGCCTTAAAATGGGAAATAACTTCTGAATTCCCCCTACTGCATAACATCCACAAGGATCTTAAAGTCTAAACCCAAGATAATTACTATTGTCATCCACATTTCAGAAGTTGGTGTTTTTACTTTTATAAATACCTATAAATTTGAATATAAATGAATATAACTGTTACCAGCTGCTGGAAGCTTTCTTTCCAGGGATTTGGATGTTCATATTCTTCTGGATTAATCTGATAAAATTTACCAGGTTCAGGATGCATCATTGGACGAGTGTACTCAAATACTTCCATATACAATCTTTTCCTGAGCAGAAGACAAAATTAACGCGTTTCTGATTACGCTTCCATTTTAATATAAAACCAAAGGCTAAAACTTGGGGGTTTTCCTAACAAAATTTGCCAGTCAGTGACAGTGAATACAACCAAGATCAGTACCTACCACTTAAAACCAATTTTTATGTTGTACTGACTTTTGTGTTTTTCTGACAAAAATTTTTATGTTTTACAATCCAAGAGAAAAGGTTCTCAACATGCAATTTTTATGAAGAAACTTAAGGTACACTATTTGTGAATCAAACTGTGCATTAACTACAGCGTTGCTTTAACACTTACAAAAGCTAGTAGCACAAGTATAACAAAACTTAAGACCAAGTGTGCCACCACCTCTTCCTCACCTTGCCAAAAAAAGACTGAAAAATGCATTCACTGAGAACAAGTGATGCACTGTATTCCAAAAAAGAGTTCATCAGTGAACAAATTACAGTGGTTTAAAAAGAAGAAAACGGCACACAGCAGTTGGATTCTTTTCATTAGTGCCAGAATGCAAATAATTGCAGTGTCCGAGCCTGCTGATATTAAGCCCAGACTTACAGGACGCCACTGAATCACAGAGGCTGTGGTTCATCTGACAAGGTATCCACAAAGCTGTCTTTAGGACAGGAAAAAAGGGGTAGTTCTGTGATGTTATTTTATTATTTTTCTTTTAGTCTAAATTTTTACTTTTAAAACAAAACAGCTTAAGAAACATGCTGGGGGTTTTTTTTCCCCTTAGAAAAAAATTACAAATTTAGATCCCATTTATTCAAACTCTCAATAACCCAGGGTAGAGCAGATTCACATGGGGGAAAACAGCCCAAGTATCCAACTATTAAACAAAACAAAAAACTCAAACCAAACAAAAAAACCCATTTAAGTAACACTAGACAAAGCTTGCATCTAACGTGAAGCTTGCATCTAACGTGAAGCTTGCATCTAACTTCTACTTCTGTGTGAAGTAACACAATCCCCATAGTAGCCTAGAAAAGGTTAAAGGGGGAAGAAGGAATGGCAACCAAAGGAACTGATTTATTTAAAACAGGCATTGTTTAACTAGTTATCTACACTACTAGAGAATCAAATTTTACTCCTTAATACATAGATATTCATAAGTAACAAATAAGGCTTAACTAAACCAGACATAATAAAACACAACTAGTTTTAGTTCAACTAATTGTAACCAACATTTCAATTTTTCTATTGTACTGGCATCTTGAGCAGCACATCTAGTATTTCTCAAGATAATGAGGAATAGCTTTTCACTTACCACAAAATTGGATCATTAGCCAGCTCACTGAAGCGTTTACACACACAAGCTGCTCTACAGAGATCCTGCTCCAGCAGGTAGGAAAAGATCTTTAGAACCACTTCATCTGGTAACTTCTCCTGAAGATATTGTTCTGCAGGTGCTGCTATTAAACGGTAATCAATACAAGGTTATTGACATATTTAGCAAGCTCAAATTCTGACTGAAAAAGACTACCAACTTGTCACTTGAAAGACTCCCCATTTAAAATGCCAATTATCTCAAGGCAGCCTTTTTTTAAAGCATGTTTCTTCTAAAACCAAAGGCAAAAAATCCAATAAAAGTTACAAACTTCAAGTCCTCTTTCCAAACTTCCTAGTTCACCTTTTCCATGGGAGGAACCATTCTGCCAACAAGTGCAGATGTTAAGCAGGCTACTGTGCATGTTCCAGATATGCTGGCTTCTCACTGCTATTAGCTTAATTGTGGTTCAATTAACCCACATTAACCATACAATAATAATAATAATGCAGTCCCAACGCCAAAATCTCTGCAAATGTTTTCAAACACAAAAGAATTTAATCAGAAATAGTCACTGTCTGGAAAAACTACTAGGAAGACTTCCTTGTTCTCCCACAATGAACACATTAGGGAAAGAGGACATCTGGGATGTAGGAAACCAATAGCCAGCAATCATTCCAAAGTCTCCTCCTTCCACTTACTCCCATTTATGTTCTTCCTTTTAAAATGAAAAATCTAAACCCAAAGAAGTGTTAGTTTTGCCAGATGTATTTCTTCAGAGAGGCTGGAGAAATTTGTATTCCCATGTCACTGTGTGGAGACAGGAGTGCACTTTGTTAAACCTGCTCTTGGGCACTTGGACACTCCACAAACAACAGCTCCTTTGGGAAAGCCCTGCCTGCAGTTTGTGTTCTCACCAGACCCTCCTGGGGCATGAATCCTCAAAGCAGGCAAGTTCTCCTTGCAAAGGTCACTTGCTTGGTTAATGCCTTCAGGATCCTATGATTCTAAAGACACAACCACACAAAGCAGCCTCCAAAGTTTAGAGGATTTGTATGTAAGGCATTCAAAGTTCCTGCCTGCTAAATTCACAGCACAATTACATCCATGTAATGCCCCTCACATTATTTTTTCTTAGAACAGACGAGCCTAAGGAGCAATAGGATTGCCATTTTGGCCACTAAAAGAAGCCTACTAAAGTGACCTTAAGAGAGATGACCTACTAAATGTGAAGGAATAACATTCTGAAGAATATATCCATGTGAGACTTCACATATCAACAAACTAACAAACTGCCCCAGGATCTCCCTGGGCAAGGCAGCACAAAGCAATGTGCTATTTCCAGCTGTAAGAGGGAGAAGACAGGAACTGCAGGGACCAGAACCGTGGCTTTACAAAGATACTAAACTGGAGTCTGCAGACCACATCACCAGAACCTGCGTACTATGACAGAAGTGATTACAGCTGTTTTTCCAGGGTCATGCTTACATCTCTGATCAGACCAGGTAGCAGAAACTGTGAAATATTCCTGAGTTTGCAGCACCTTTCCCTGAACATGTTCCTTGTTGTGCCCTTGTATGAATGTCTTCTTAGTGATACCCGAATACCAATTTCTTCTAAGATGCCAGAGGGGCATTTACACAGCTGACAGCTGCTCACAGCAGCATCACAGATTAGAGCCATAAACTATAGGTACGCGCCACTTCAAGCCAACAAAAATCTATGCTGTGCCAAGGGCCCAAGTGCCATCATTCCACATGCCCACAGATATTTGTTCCCACAGTATCCCATCCTCTCCCAGAATTTTTTTATTATCAGCTCCTTGCTGTAGTTCATTGCAAGCTACAGAATTGCTAGCTTGGATCACAAGGAAGGAGGCAGGAATGAATGCCCAGAAGCTGGCCAAGACACTTCTCTTCTGCAACAGCATTATTAACAGCAGATTACAAAATTATTTTTATTCAAGAAAAAACAAAACAAAGGCTTATGAGAGCCAGACTGAAGCCAGTAAGTTGGTAAAACTTATGAAATGCAAGTAGTCTGGAAAGGCCTTCTGCTCGAGACACTTGGGGAGCCTGAAGTCTGAAGAGCGTAACAGCAGCCTGTAAGGGGAGCATGGCTGGGCATCATCAAAAAATGTTACATGCACTATCAATGTTGGCTTTTAAAAATATCCTTTTCCAATGGAGATACAAAGGGTCTTCCCTGTGTCAAACAGGCAGGAACAGTTCATTCTACAGTCCTAATTACTCCTGAAATGCATCACAGGATAATTGGACACTGCTTCTGAATTAATCTTTTTCTGGTAGCTTTCCAGTTAGATGTAGACTTCTACTGTCTTACTGAAAGCTGAAATGTTATATTGCAGATGCAAAACAGTAAATCCTCCCTAGTTTTCCATGACCTGTCTTCTCCTTTTAACACACAAATCCCTGAGGCATACAACTGAAGCAGTTACTTCTATAAATAACCTCCAAGTTTTTTTCTTCCTTTACCTACGTTAGGACCTTGAATAATTTTTTATTGAAGGGGGAAGCTCACTAATGTAATGCCTTCCCATTGCTCCAAAGTTCATACTCCTGTTTTCCTCCCTAGGCTCTACTTCAAAACTAAAATTGAAATCCAGCTGTGTTTCCTTACTGCAGGGGACAAGGACCGACTTTGAGAAAGTGTCAAAACACTTGAAAATAAAATATTTTTTTTTAAAAATTATTAAAAGTCTCAATAAACACCCTCGCCCCTGCAATTTTTCAAGTTGCATTTACTTGGAAACTCAGGCACCGCTCTCAAAATGAAGATGATGATCTTACAGGTGTTTGTTATGCTCCCTCAGTTTTATCTAAAATCCTGTAAAAGTGAGCAATTTAATTTAAATTGCCCTTCCGCTCAATTTAAGCAGGGGTTGATTTAAGATTTCTCCACTCAAATCACTGATACAGCGACTACCAGGTGAAGTTCTCCAGTATAATTTGAAAAAGCTAATTCGCTTCTTAATGTGAAGACTCTTCTCTGTATCCAAGAGAGACCTACGTGCTTTTGTTCTACAAATCCACACTTCACATCTTGGATATCTTTTGATAATGTGTCAAAGCAAGGATGCAATCAATGTGTTCTTTCTCTTAGTTTACAAAAATGAGCCAAAACAGTTCTAAAGGCTTGTCTGGCCACCAAATCAGAAGCATTTGCACGCTCCTACTCCTGACAGTTTCATGCCTATTGATGAAGTGAAGGTAACGTACAAAATACATACTCATATTAAAAGAAACCCAACCAGTTTTCCAAATGAGCATCAAAACCAGGCAAGACTAAAAACAAAGTGCAAGAGGTCATCACCGATCTTTATCTTTGCCCTCACGTAAGCTGACAGTTGAACTATTTAAGATTTAGTAAGTGTTAATATACTGCACATCTGAAAGTCAGAAGCACAGCTAGTTATGTCATTCAGTTTCCACAGGATATGCATGAAGCTAATTCAGTTTCAGTTGTGATCATTTAGCTGATAGGGACTAGCAAAGTAATACCAAGACAAAGAGCAGGGAAAGCTGCCTGAAAGTGAATTCCCTTCTTTGTACAAAGACCAAGAATGCCATCCCAAGAATCCAGAATTGTAAATTATGTCTTATATGGTTGCCTTTTTTGTCCATTTTAGTGAAGGACATGGAGACAAATAGCGTGTGCTCCTTAAGGAGGTATTTACTAAAAACCTTTTCTTGTTAAGAAGCAGAAGTACGTCAGAAACATAGCATGCATTGTTCTTGGGAAAGTATCTTAGGAAATCAATAGGAAAAGAAAAAGATCCATTTAAAAAGTCGGTAAGTTCTGTAAATTATGAGCTATGCATGTTCCTAGTGTACAGAACAATCAGTGAGTGATCCAGTAACCTCCAGTCTCAGTATGTACAGCAAAGGCATAGTTCAGTGAAAAGAGAAATTTAAAATAGCAACGCTCCCAAGCAGAACTAACTCTGAAATCTGTATTAAAACACATGTTTTTCCAACTCCTGGCTCCACTCCAGTTGGAAACTAGTTGACTGGCCTTTCTCCTTTCAATTTTGCTGAATTTTCCTCGACTCAGAGTGCGTACAACAAGGAATGGTTTTCCACCAAGAAATTTTCCTGTATTTCTAGTCCTATGCCTTCATTTCATCTACAGTTCTAAAATAAACAACTGCACAGCCCAAATGACAATACACAGTCACCACTCATGACAATCCAGAAAGCCTCTGCTCACAACTCAGTGACAACAGCTATCATTCATTACCTATGCCAACAAAAAACGTGAGGGGGCTGCAGGCTAAAATAAATCTCACCACAATCAATACTTGTACAAATCTACAGGAATCTCTCAGAAACTCAACAGGAAGAATAAAAAATTACCATCACCTGTACTAGGAAAGAGATTAATAAAAAATGGTTTGAGGATGACACGCCCTTCTTACACTGCAACTGGTTTGAACATCGTCTTAGAAGTAAAACTGTAAAATCACTGTTAACAGTTCCTCCATTAATTCCATGCTGGAGAAGCCTCCACAATCCCTGTACTTTCCCCACATGAGCTCAAGAATCTAGGAAATGGAATGTGCAGTGAAAGCGTGGAGAATTCCTCTGGAAATCAGTGTCATTCCTGTTGTAAAGTTACAGACCTTCACTAAAGCAAGGAAGAGAGTAAAAGCACAATGAAGAAGACAGCAAAAAAGTGAATTAAATGGAAGAAAAACTAATAACTGTCAAGAGAAACAGAGTCTGTGACAAGACAACTCTGCACAAGGCTCCAGAGAGCAAATCAGGAAAGGAATCAATGCAAAATGACATAGGTTGATGTCCAATTGGTTCTGGCTATTTCAAGAATATAAATCTAAAGTTAAATGGTTCTTAAACAGCTGCTGAAATTAAGAGTTGCTCAAAGAGGGGGAGAATAAAACAAAGGGGGGAAAAAAGAGAGCTCAAAAGACAAAAACTACATTATGGAGAAGATAGGAAACCAGAAAGAGCAGACCTCAACAGAAGCAATGAAAACAGACCAAAGCCTTGTGCCAGCTGCTCAGTTTTAATTCACAGTATTAAGGAAGATGTGGACTAAAAAAACCAAAAGCAAGAAAAGCAGGAGAAACCCCATCAAGGGGAGTTGGTAAGCACTGGTGTTGATTTTCCAGGAAAAGTGACAGCAGATCTCCTGGAACTAATGAATGTGTCAGGCAACAAAAAACAACAGAAGCAGAGAGACTGAAAAACAACACAGAAAACAGAAAAAGCAGGGCGTGTGTGCCTGTATATATCCACAAAGTGTGTGCACACAAATAAAAGACACACACAATATAGTTATATGCACATGTACTGGATGTCTGATTATTATACAGTGTACATATACTGTAAATGTGTGCAAAAATCTATGTACATAATGTATGCAGGTATATGTGTATTGTTATTTACAAACACACAGTCTCCCCCTCTCTCCACAATGAAGTGCTATAATGACATACCCAAACTACCCCTAAAAATGCAATGAAACAATGCCATCAATATGAGAAATAGTCAATAAGGCACCACTGCAGTATTATTGCTCCTAACGGTAGCTTAGATGCAACTACACAGCACTGTGAGAATAAAAAACAACAAAAATATGCCTGCAGTGAAGCAGCCAGAACAAAGAATGACATTCTAAAAATTCTGATTAAAATCAAGCTACTGAATCTGAAGTTCAGAACAAGCTTGTTGTTTTTGCTTTTTTTTGTTTTCCCCACAAGTGTTTCTTAGTTGGAGAACACACAGGAAAACAGTTTGGGGACAATGTGTGAGGGAGAACGTGTGATGTTAAAATGGCCCCACTCCTTCTCCCTTGCTCCCTTTTTTGTACAAAAGTTATTACCTGATAAATCCTGGGATTTCCCAGATACTCTAGCACGTTTTGCTCGGTGACCAAAGTTTTCAGTAGCTGAAGTAGAGGCACCCTTTAATGAAATAAATAAGAATTAGTTCAGTCATTAGACTTAAGAAAAATACTAACTAGTTTCATATTCCTGAAACAGTAAAATTTCCTTTACAATTAAAACCAAAGAAGTTACCTCCATACTGTTCTTTGTAGGACAAGCTGTTCTTTTAGGTAGAAGAGTTTTTCTGCGAAGTTGGTATGGACTGTTTTGTGCACCAGGACCTGATTCTTCTGCAACCATATCTGCAGGTACATCATCATCTGCAAACAAAAAAATTAATTCGATAATTGGAATTGTAGTTCTGCTTTATACCAGGAAAATGCTACAGAAATTTTCAGGTAAGTACATAGTCAGAAGGGTGGGGAGGAAGTGCTGAAGAACAGAGAACTTCTACTAAAAACAAGGTCAGAATATACACAGCATACAAAAACCCACGAGAATCTAAGTTTCTTCATGTGTACTTTCTCCATACAGACACAGCAGCTACACCAAAAGCTGCTTAAGAAAAACCAAACAACCAAAAACCTAGGTTTTTGGTTTTATGCAAGCATTGAATTCACTATGCTAATTCAATCACCTCATTACTTCAAATTTTTCACCTAACACTATCAGCAGAATGAGGAACACTGAAGTGTCAATTATTAAGTAGATGTTATCAAGAAATCCTTTAGTAAACACAGCACTTAGTACAAAACTCAAGACTGAGTTTTCCTCAAACATTCTGGGAATAGCTCAAGCCAGCACACAAAACCGTCTGTAAAATGGAGGTAGCTTTAAATACGTACATTCTCTTTACCTAAATTATACTTGAAAAAGTAAGAGCATATTTTCTCCCTGCCCTTTAAAAAAGAAGTGCAGAAAGTGTCATGAGTATAATTTTAAAGGTTTTGATTCATCAGTTTCAATTTTCCCTGTTCATATATTTATGGAACATACTTGAAACAAGCAAGAAATAATTACTCACTGCTCATGCCCTATAACTAACATTACATTATAAAGCTGCAAGAATTTTAAAAAGGCCAGAACAAAAAGCATCTAGAAAATAAATTAAAGCAAACTCCACTTAAGTAAAAGGTACACTTCCTGCAGATACTTAACTGTGAGGAAACAATTTTGTATTTCCTTTTCATTTTAATTGCTTTTTTCTTCTTAAACTAGGCAAAATGTGATGTGAAAGTAATAGCCATAAAAGCAATGCCATAGAGCCAGCAGTTTCCCTGAATATATTAGGTTGAAGAGACTAATAAAAAAAAAAAAATCCACAAAAAAGAACCCAATATCCCACCATAAAACTTCCCTACTCTTCTAATACTACAGTAGTCTGTTTAAAACACAAAGCAATGCAATTCTGAAGTGACTCACTCACATTTCAAAACCCTAATCTCATTATTTTCCTAAGGGTTTCTGGTTTGGGGTTTTTTGACATAAATTATAAAACATTGTGCTTATATTAGATTACACATACCATGCAGCCTGAGCTGCTACATCAGTGAGAAAAAACACAAAACCCCAAACTATTTTTCCCCTTCCTTATCAGGTATTTATAAACTGCAACCTTGCCATGTACCATTAGAGATCACAACACTGCCACAACATCCAAATAGAGGACAGAACCTGGTGTGAAGATGAAGTTCACAAAGGCTCCTCAGAGCAATAGAGAAGAGCTTCATCAGTTCATTAATCCACCTAAAAATTAACCTGCAAGTACCTCCATGATCAGCCTTCAGGCAGCCCAGCAGCTGGTGCAGCTCAGCACAGCCACAAGATCCCATGACTGGGGAGACCCTCCAACGCTTTTGCGGCAACAGCACAGATTTTTAAGGACAGAAGTGAACTGTGAAACTCCTATCAAGACCCGCCGCTTTTTAAAAGACAGCGACCTCTGAAACTTCAGCTAGAAGCTGGCTCACACTCCCTGTCTACTGCTAACCAGGCACACCTTGCATGTGACCACTTCACTACCTAGGAAGGTTACGTATTTATGCAAAAAGCCTGAAGGACACACTGATAGATGAACTGTAGTGAATCTTCCTGTGAAGGTGTGTCTGGCCCAGCGTGGGCATCACTGCCTGTGGGAGGTCAGTGACCTCAGAGCAGACTCAGTGCACACTCATGGTTCAGTCATTTGGATTTACCCGTTTCTTTTGCATCTCTGATCGAAAACACCCTCTCAATTTAACAAGGTAGGCAGAAGACAGAAGCTGCTACAGGAGAATTCCCAGCCTTCCCTGGCACACCAGAACAGAAAAGGAGCCGTGGGTGTGAAGCAGGCCCTGCCAGGAAGAATTCAGGCACCACCACCAGCCCCCCAAGGCTCCCCACAGCAAAACACCCAAATGTACTCAGACGCTGCAGCACGCTTCAATTTTGCAGCCCTTGTTTCTATTTTAGATTTGATACAGTGACTATGATTACTGTTGCTAATACACCCCAGAAGCTACCTGGGGACGTTAAGCATGGTGTCTCAAGCCCCCACTGCTCCCCTATTTTGCATTGCAGACACAAGATGACTGTCAGAACAGCTGGGTTTTTCCCCCTGTTCTGGACAGTCGGTACAACAGCTCGAAATTCACATGAAACATAGCAGAAGCATAATAAGCAAAGATAACAGGAAAAAAAAAGCAAAGCAAAAAATTTTGATCTCTCAGTAGGCGATGAAAAGGGGATGGATAAACCCCAATCAGGTCTTCAGAAGAACACCCACGGAGGCCACAAAGGACAAAATATATTACTGCTGGAAAGAGAAGGCAGAAGCCTGAGGGGTAAAATGGAAGTAAAGGTCAGTTTGGCTGAAACACTGAAGGAGTGGCTAAGCAGAAGAGGAATATATTCATTTTCTTGCAGTGTGCTTAGGAAAATGGCAGGAGTCCCACTCCAAAGATCACTTTGCTAGCACAGATGACATTAAGGGGTATGCACACATTGACAGCAGGTATCAGAAGAATTAAAATCTTCCTTTTTCCATCTGAACAGCAAGGAAGATGAGGGAAGGGTACTATGATTTCTCTCACCAGCAGTTTTTGCCACACTTCTGAGGGGCTTCTGCACAGATTTCTGGCACTTCAGGAATAACAACTGATCCTATTTTTCCAGATGCAGCCTGTGCAGTTACTGCCAAGTGAAACAGTACCAGGAAACCTGAAGGTCTTGAGTGATCTCCTACAGCAGTAGCCTTGATGCTTGGTTTTAGCCTTCCAGATGCTCCCTGTTAAGCCCTGAACAGACTAAAGCAGCTACACTGGGAGCCTTCAGAGAGATGCTGCTCACAAAGTAATGCTTCTTCAACACTGCACATTGCCCTTCCCTGAGCAAGAAAAGTCTTAAAACAGACTCCAAGAGCTCTATTTTGAAAATCCTTCCCTAAAAAACACTTAAAACATATACCTGCTTTAGAGCAGAAATATCTATTTTAAAATACAGAAGCTCAGTGCCTCCAAAATATTTTGAAAAACCATATTTTAAAGTGTAACAGAATAAGGAAGTAACATTCATAAAAAGCATTATAGTCACATTTGTTGATGATAGAAGCATAAAAGTCAATAAACAAATTTGGAAGAGTGTGTGTAATATTAATATCATCATACAAACACCTGCTGAAATGACTGCCAGATGCTGTCACAGTTTTAACCAAGTCAGTATGTTTGCAGTTTTTAAGAGATTAAATTAAGCTGAGTCTGCTCTCAAAAATATTTACCTGAATATTTTACACCAATTATACTGTATAGTAAGATAAAATAATTTCAAATAAAATCATGTTTACTGAACTTCGTGATGCTGAAATGTCAAAACCTAAATTTAAATTAAGCATTATCTCATCTGATAGTTCGAAATGACTCATGAACCTGAACTGTAACACTGTAAGCTCTAAGACCCACAAAAGACCAATAAGCACAAATACTTCCAAGAGGAAAAGAAGAAGAAAATAAATCTGCCGTTCTGGCAACTGCTGTCACTGCTTTGTATTTCCACAGATGCTGTGGAAGTGAGTACATTAAAATAAAGAAAAAATAAAATTACACAACTGACTTCTTTTGTTTCACGAAGACTTAAGTTAAAGAGAAGTGACAAAGCACTGTCAAGAGCTATTTATTAAAAAATATACACACCTAGGTCACTTCTAGAGAAAATTTATCATGTCCACAACATCTTTCCCAGAAGATGTGCATGTTGTTTCATTTCTACCTTATATGTGTTCACATAATATTTCCAAAAAGCATCTTAAATAATTTGTTGACAAATTATTTAAAATAAAAAGAAAAAAGCTTTAAATTGCCCCAAGAGACTCATCATAAAAAACAAAAAGTAGGGAGAGGGTCTCAAGGGAAGCAGTTCATACACTAATCTGTAGAGGTTGATCACTTAAGTTTTTACTCTGCAACATCACATTTTTGTGCTGTTTTTCTCTACCTTCCCCAAATGGGGCAGGAGGAGCAAAACAATACAAACAAAGACTTTTAGTCAAGAGACGCAGAGTGCTGGGGGTGGCAGATACTTCCAAAGAGACACAGCATTGAAATTGCTCCTGCAGGCTGAGGGAAGAAAGTGATGAGAAGTGTAACCGACTAGTTTTAAGACAGAAAAATCCATATCAAATTGGGAGTAGATCCTAGAAGAGCAGCTCTGAAAAATAAAGTTAATCCATACTGAACCTATTTAAGCCATGATTCATCTTGTCTATCAAACAAATTTTAACAGGAAGAGCTCATTACACAGTGTTTTGAGTAGAACCAGTAAAACTTCAGAATGAAATAATAATCTAGTAAAACAAAAAAATCCCAACACTGTCCATCTTCATAACTAGAAGAAAACATGAGTTAAGCAACTAAAATGTTAACTGATACAGCTCAATTGCTCTGGATTGAGCACATCTTGCCATAAATCTGGCAAAATCCCTATAAGGCATCCTGCGAGCCTGTGAGACGACAGCCCCAGCTACTTGGTTGGATCCACTTCTGGATCAGCTCACCATTCCAACAGAGCAGAGAGGATGACAAAAGTTTAAGGGAGCAGAGAGGAAGGTGCCCCCAACACAGCTAACAATGAAGGCAAATAACTTACAGAACAGAAATACACGGCAGTTCTGTATTTGCACTTACAGCAACATCTCTGCAACAAACTGCAGACCCAAAAAACAAGCAGAACACACCCACCCACCATTTTCCTTTAAGAAGCAAGTCTCTGGGAGCAAGCTGTTAAATAAATGCATGTATCAGTGGTGTGACTGACACTCATCCTGTGTCCTTGAAAACATTCCTAACAAGTGGCTGACACTTGAAAGCAGATACAGTACCAAAACATGAAAGATACTGAATATAGAAATTGTACATTCTACTCTGCATCTCAGAGCAAAGGTTTCTCACACCAGTACAGGCTTTCCCATTGATTCCAGGCAGCATTTAAGGGTTAGTTTAAATTATGGATGGCTTAAGGTTGCTTTTGAAATGGAGACCATTTTCTTTTGAGAGCTGAGGACCTCTCTGAAGAGAAAAAAACACTAGCTAGGAATATCACCACTACAAAAAAAAAACATGACATGCAAAGTTCACTGAGCTCAGATCCAATATGTCCTAAAGGCAGGAGCATTGTGGTGGTCCTTTACAGTCATATTCCACTTCACTTCAGTGGACTTGGAAAAAAAAAAACAGTCCATAAGAAACAGGAGGCATGTATATAGCCACTCCATTTTATGTTTAACGTTAAAAACATGGTATTAAAATAAGAAGTAGCTGCAAACTCTTCTGCTACTAACATAAAAGACTTTAATAAATACTGTGATATATTTTAATTACTATGGAAAGAAACTCTGCAGTATTTTTCAAGCATTATCCAGAGCAGCTCAGCTCACAGAAAGATAAAATCTAAAAGGTAATATTTTTGTAAGGTTCTGATAGCACTGGTCAATGAGAAGGATTAACCTCTGAGTGGAGACAAAGCTGTTTGGAACTGGAGAAGACCCTGCAAGAAGAAGATTCTGAGTCAGAACTGCTACTCAGAGTAGCAAGCTCTCAGTCAGAAAAGCGGACAGACCTAACATTAAAAATGTATGCTTTCTTAAAGACTACAGAAAGATCAGACTTCCTGAACGCCATATGGAATAAAGATTCTGCCTTCTGGGAAGCAACAATCAGACACAATAACCATTACTGACTACTAGAATATTTTAAATATACATACAATTTCTTACTGACAATAAACCAAAGATATACGACAATATGCAAGCACACTGTAGCTTGCAAAAGTTTCTTTGATAAACAAAAATTGTGTGGAATACCTTGAAACTTTCCTGTATGAAATTTACTTCTTAACTTGAAAGAGAGGAAAAAAATTATGCTTAAGCTATAAGTCACAGTACTTAGATAGAGCAAAATTTAAGAAACACACACATGCCACATCACCTTCCACCTCAAGAATCAAACAGCACCCTTTTTCTATCTACATTTTAAGCTTTTAAACATCAATACCCAAACAAGACATCTTACTACTCTCTCTGGAAATAGGTCGTGCAGTCACGATGGCCTAAAGAGTAAGAATAGATCAGACATTCAAACTCAATCTGTACTTATCCAGGAGCTCATGTTAATTTTACAACATATTCAGAAGTATTCTCTACAAGAAGAAAAGTAACTACTTCCAGCTACATAAAGAGTTTCTTACAGCTGAGATTATTTCTTAGTGTTATTCTTAGATAAAAGTTAATTTCCATGAGAACCTAAGAATCTGATCTGTTCTCCTCCTCAGCACACTGTGAAGCCCACTACAGCAATCTTCACACAGGTCACTCCAACCAGACAGAGAGAAAACACTCCCTCAAAGGTCTGCTAGGTCAGCTGGCCCCCCCAAAATGCTGCATAGGAAAACATGGTTTACACAGCAAGGCAAAAACTTCAGTTCTTAGAGCTGGCACAAAACAGACTAATAGAAAAGGAGACAACTGGGAAAGATAAACTGGCTGCAAGCCCAAGACTTGTCCACATCTATATTTCTTAAAAAATTATCAACAGTCACAGCTATTCACATCTTTACACTTCATTCCCTGGGGAGTTTGCAGTCCAAAACCAAAACTAGCACAAAAAACATGTGTGAACACTAGTTAAAAAACCCTCCAGGTACTATGAAGAATATATTCCTTTTCAGAAGCCAGGAGCAAAAAGTGATAACTAGGATTTGATGAAAAAATCTGGTTTCTTTCCACAACTATGCCCCCAAAACAGCTATTTAACATCAGGTTAAAGACTGAATTTCTAAAAAAGTCACTAACATGCACATTGTTATTAGACATACAGAATAATAGTGCAAGTACCTGCATACTTGAGGTACTTTTTAAGCAACACATTTTATAGAGGGAAGAAAAAGATCTTTTTCTTAGAACAAGCAGCTCTAATGATCAGCACTAGCATGTAGAACTGATAAACTAGAATTAGAAGACAGACTTTTTTTCTGTTTTTTTGTTTTTTTTTTTTAAATTACACTGTTTTCCGAAACTGATGAAAACTGTATTACAGCATCATCTATAACATTTAGCAGAGTAATAAACAGCTCTCCAGGTGGCTGCTGTGCAAGTATTAAGGCAACTTCCCTCCCTGATTAATAGGCAGCTTGACTTCTGCTCTGACAAGCTTTCATTGAGAAGGGACAAGGAACCCTTTTTGGGTGCGTTCCTCATTAAGAAAGCAATACTTTCAAAGCTGTGGCCTTGCTGCATGGTTCCTTGATGCTACAGTGAAAAAGCTGAAGAAGTGGATTTTAAGGTTCAGAAATACAGTGTTAAGAGCCTTTCATTGTTACATTTCTGAATGACACTAAATAAAGTAAGACTAATACTACAAGCTGATTTTTTTTTTGTCTATTGTGACTACTGTACTCAAGATTCCAACTAGGACCAATTAAAATTTCTACCCGGCCATATTGCTTCATTTGTTAGGGCAGTCAAATTACCAGTCTCAAAGGTCATCTCCCTCTCTGGCTGAAATACAGCAACTTTCATCTCATTAGAAAAGCACAGCCAGTGAGAACAACAAAAACACACTCAAATAGGTTCAAGTATTGAACCTTTGGTTACTTTATTTTGACCAGAAAGATGTTTCTGATAAATCCTCATATTTCAACTTCAGGCAGTACTTCAAGGTGCCTGAACAAAGAGGGGAGAATGGAAGCCTGTGACCACACCCTTGGGGGCTACAAAAAATTCCAAAATCCCATTTTACCAGGAAATAGAGTCTCTCAGACAGGAAGGAATTAAGATATTCTCCAATAGCAACACCAAAGTCACCAGAACATGTGAACAGAGGAATTGTGGAACCAGTCACTGGTACTTAAAAAAAAAAAAAAAAAAAAAAAAAAAAAAAAAAAAAAAGGGCAAACACAACCCCCACCAAAACAAACAAGCAACCAAATAAACAAAGCATTAAAAAAAATACATTAACAAGCCCAGAGAACTCATTTCCATGAACAATGATGTCAGTCAAATGGCTGGACATTAACAGGATGAAAACCAGCCTCTAAGACTCAGGAGAAAAATGTTCTAACTAGCATATGTACAATTAATAAGAGATACTTATTTGTGAGAATAGATTATTTCTAATAAGCAGAGAGTAGCTGAACTATGAAGCAGGAACCTTACCTTCTTTAATTAGACTAAGTCTGGATATTCTTGATACCAGTAACTCCAGAAAAATAATTAGAAGTATGTGATTTCCTCTTTGTATTAACTTCTAGCAGCAATTATGATCAGCCTCTCCTCCTTTAGCACTGCTGAACTGAAGAAGAAGCATGACACTATTCATTTCTTCTCTAGTTGAGTTTCTGGTATCTTTGAAAAAATTTGGGGCAAACCCACAGTATAGGAATGAGTAAATTCAATGAGAATGCAGAGATTTCACTTAACACATCCACAATTTACACTTCCAAGTTTTCTACAGTCCATAACTGATCCAGATGAAGAAATTTGCTGTGATCCATGCGAAACCAAGAGAAACATGGCTCCCCTTGAAAGAGCAATAAAACAATCCACAAGTCTCATTATGAATCAACACTACTGCAGCTACTTAAGCATAACCCCTGTAAAACACCATCTCAGGGCACAATCATTTCACCCAATTTTCAGGAAATGAAAGCCTCCCACAGATTTCGCTGTCATGAGCCACATCTGCAGAACACTGTTGTAACACAGGCAGAAAAAAAAAAAACACAAACAATGTATCTCCTGCTACGAAGAATAGTAGCAGATTTGGAGATTCTTGCCATGCAAAGCCATCTGCCTTCTATGGACTCTCCATCAGACGTGACTGACATCTATCAATACATTGGCCCAGCTGAAACTTCATTATGTCAGAGAGCAGTTTTGACGAACCTTAGGAAATTCCTGGTTTAGTGTTTCAGAATTAAAAGAGCTTCTGAAATGCCTAGCATGACAAGGAAAGGCAGTCATGGATCTGTCTTGCAGTGGCAAAAAGGCTAAAGAAAAAAACAACCAAGATGAAAGGCCAGACAATTCTTTTTGTGTGCTGGATTCCAAGGAGTACAGTCAGTATTATTTCCTCTAAGAAAGAAGCATGAGGAGGAAAACTGTATTAATAGTATCTTAGAGCTTACTGGGTTCAGCTGTCTTTCTTCCCTACTATACCAAGCAAAGTTTCCAAGCTGACCATTAGTCTATGAAGAAGCAGAGAAACACCAAACAGTCCACGGGGGAAAAATACGGACCTTGTAACCTTGACAGATAGCTGGGAGGAAAACACACCTTGTGCTAATACTCCTCACAATTTTGGATGTTCAACAGCATGTCTCTAGAAAAAGACAACTGTGCAAACTGCAAAAGGAAAAAAATATTAATCCTGCTACCTTTTTTGGCTATTTCCCCTTACTAATACATTGATATTAAACAAGCACACTGCCTTCTCCTGCTGCCCTAGTACTACAATCAACACTTACACAGAATTTCAAATGTTACAGCTGAAATGAAAAAAACCCAAACAAAACCCAAAGAAATTCCGGTACATACACCCCGCAAAGAAACTGTGAAATACCATTATAAGAACAACATAACTAATAACAGTATACTGAAAACTTAAATACATTAGACTGGAGACAAAAAAAACAATTTTAAGAAATCATTAGTTTCTGACAAATTATTGTATTCACCAAAGAGACACCCTATTATAAGATATAGATATTTTTAACCTTTCAAGCAAGGCTATTTAATGAAAATAATATATATATGTATGTTATTATGCCAGAAACATGCACACATACAAAAAGGAAAGCAAGCATTTATTATCCTTGAATTAGTCAAAAATATGTTGTACCTAATATATGCTGTAGCAAGGCTGAATTTTACAAGCCTAACTGTGGGAAGGTTTACAGACTTATCTGATCCTTACTTTGAAAACTTCTCAACGACTGTTCCTATTGTTCTATTCCTTAAATTACCAACTCCAAGGTGCCTGTCAAGAGCAGGAAGGCATGGTTCTGTTTTGCTTCAGGGAAATAACTGAGAAAATAATGTGTGGAACCAGAGCAAATGCCAAGTATCGTTGGGGTGCAGGAGGCAAATACTTATTTGCCAGCATATATGTTATTAAGATGGCTTAAGAAATCTGTCATCAAACTATAAAACACCATTGCAATAGTCAGCATCTGATTCAAAACTAAATTTGTTAAGAGCTACAGTAAAAATAAAAAACTGCTGATAACACCAACTACTGTAGGACTAAGGCCCTACCTAAACCTAAGCTGCTTTGAGACAAAGTGGATCCTATACATAGCACAACTATCATTACTCAAACCTTTTGCTCTGGGAGATAAAGGCTAAATAGCTTTTCTTCCAAGTTTTACAGTATTAATACATAATTTAAAGACAAATTGGAAGAACAGATCATCTGTTTTCCACTGCCAACATGTGTTGCAAAACAAACATGAGGAAAGCTGCAAAGAAGGTTTGGTATTATACGTTCAAGGAAATTGTAGCACAGGGAGGACACTGTTTTTCCTTGCCCTGTAGACTAGGGATCTCCTACGCACCCCAATCCAGAAGTTACTGCTCTTGCATAGCTGGAGAGGAAAAAAATAATAAAATTACATCCTGATTTTATTAGAAAACCAAATGGCACAGTTTTGATACATTAATCAAGTTTTTACCTTTGTTTTTGTTTTCTCTGCTTTTAAACAGAACTTTTTTAAAACCAGGTTTATTTTTACAGAAACACACTTATTTTTTCAAACCTAAACACTGAGTGAATTCTGTACACATTAAGTTATCCAGCCCATTCCACAGCACTGCATAACCAACCATCCCACGACACTCAGCTGGTTTTAACTTTCCCGTTTTCAACTGCAAGGAAAACAGGCTGTCAGATGCTGACTGATTATGTATTTTTGCCATTAAAAGCAATATCATGCATGAAATGCTGCATCAATGAACTTCTAAAAGCTTTTTTTAAAGTAGCTATTAAATTTCCATTAGTATTTTCTATTAACACTGTCATTTCACATCGTGAGGAGCTGTTAGATATCTATACACATAAACCCATGTGCATTCAAACTTCAGAAACATGTTTTTAATATACAACACAACTGATTTTGTTACAGGAACTCTGCTTTTGGTAAAACTTCAGAGACTAAAACACCAGCAACTGCAACTGTCAAGGTGTGTGGGTGGTGGTGCAGGGCAAAAATCTGTGTATTTGGCTGTTAATGATATCTTTTGGTAACTAATTACACTAACTGCAGATGCATTTTTCCTGATAAATTCTGAAGTTAAATGTAATGGCTGCATAATTTAAGAGCTTCCAGAATGAGACTTTTTGCACCGAACACTCTCAAGTTTAAAACCGCAGATGATGTCCTGTTATCTGATGAACTATTTTCAACTACTGACAATTTCATTTAAAAATAAATCTAGCTTCTTTTCTCAGCATCTCTCAACTGTTTTTCTTATGGTCCCAATTTGACTAAAGCTCTGTTACACTGAACAATATGGAAATGCCCAACTAAAAAAAGAAGCCCTATAGATTCCTCCTTGCCAAAAGAAGTAGAAGCTTATTATTTCCATTTCAAATTTATTCTTAACAACATTAAGAGGCAATAAAGTTTAAGCAGGCAGAGTAAAGCTTTATCACCTGAGAGCAAGCATTAAGTCATAAAATTGAAAGAAACTACTAATTTTTGGTTTTGTCAAAATTGTCCAGAAATACTGGAAGTTTTCAAAAGGGCTGTTTTTCTTCCTCCACTGTCTTGTATGTCTAGTCTTTCTGTATATCTACAGCAGAACCCTGAACTTTTTATTTCTTAAAGAGGTCCTCTTTCTCATGCACCTGAACTCCCATTTTTAGTTTCCCAAATTCTGGATATTCACTCATTTTACAACCAGACAGAAGGGGGTTTTGTCATTTATTCTGTATCCATTTTGAAGGTCTGAGCCACTACACTTCCTACAAACTTCCTATAAATTTGTCATGCCTCAGCATGGTAAATTTCTATTCAAGAAAGTATTTTTAAATCATGTGCATTAACTGTAAAGGCTGTTTGAACACATGCAGCAAAAAGCAATAGGGAAACAGTATGGTTGAAGAAGAGCCCAGTGACAGCGCCTTCCATCCAGACTCTCAAAGCCCTTCACCACACACAGTAATCCTGTGTTGTGAGCCATTAAAAGACAGATTGAAACAGACATCAAAAAATAAACCCTATACTAAAAGGCCACAAGGACCTAAAGAGGTTTTAAGAGGAAGAAATGTTCTTTCTCACTATGCCAAAAAATCAGAGATAATCTAGAAGTTGCACATTAAGATGGTCAGTTTTCTCCTTTCATGTCTGCACAGCTCCATCATTTTACACTGACCTCAAATATCTTCTCTCAGATATCTACACACCAAGCAGCATATTTACACACCAGGACACTTTAGAGAGTCAGTGGACAAAATACATGCAGAAAAAAAGGAATTGATAAACTCTTTTTCTGGTTATTTTACCTACATTTCCCAATTTTTTTTCCAAAGAAAGATTTAAAAAAATTAGAAGACTGATTAGAAAGTATTCAAAGATGTCAAGATGTGCCATGACAGCCATCCTACACTGAGGGTCCCCTTCACGTCTTAACTAGTGCTGACTACCCCCTCTACCCCCACATTCCCAATGAGCCTACCCAGTTTGATCTTGACCCTTTCAATAATTTTTAGTGTTGATGAAAAGTTAAATGTGTACAAAACAAAATGTAGCCGTGTGCATATGCATAGCTGTCAAGGCATTCTTCTGGAGACAAATTTGATATAGACACAAAAACACATTGTGAGAGAGGAGTCCCAGGTGTACAGACCTGAAACAGTTCACTGATCCACCAGAACAGATAACAGCCCCTGTTCAGCCAAACTAATTTTACTTAGTACATCAACGGACTAGGTCAGTCACAATAACTTGGCTGAAGAGGGCTATCATTTCATAGTACTAATTTATTGTGGTTTTTAGGTCATCTGACTACATCCTTAAAAGGTTGCAGGAATAAAGAGTATTAACATTAAGAAGGAACATCATATTACAAACGAGACAGATGGCCAACAAACCTTCAGATAAGTTCTGTATGACAAATAATCTTATAGATAATTATCTCTTCTGTAGGACAAACGGCTCAAATATTTAAACTAAAAACAAAGACTTTCTTGGCCCAAAGCACTGCAGAAGCTCACTGAGTTTACAGCTGTATACAAACAAGGTGAGAAAGCATTTAAGCACTGGAGGGACACCAGAAAAAAAAAAAAAATCCATATGGAGATTTTTTTTTTGACTGTGAGGGTGACTAAGCACTGGCACACGTTGCCTGGAGTTTGTGGAGTCTCCAAACTAAGTGAACGCTTTCCACCAAAGCCATGGCCATGGCTTTGCTAATGCGGCAAAGGCAGAAGGCACCATCAGAGAACAATTCAATCACTGCTTGACTTCAGCATTCTCATAATGGAAATG
>NW_008237239.1:20707699-20727717 GCF_000691975.1 Corvus brachyrhynchos | reverse complement strand
TTCCTGCTTAACATACCAAGACCTGAAGTATTTACCCTCCACATTTCTATCACAAGGCCTTACCACTGGCCTTCACTGATGCTCCAATCCAACTGTTTTGCTATAAAACACAAGTTTGTAGTACTTCAGCATCTCAAAAACCTCAGCCCATTTTAACTCTGCTGAGTACTCCACACTTCTAAAAAAATCCCAGCCATCATGACAGGAAGACAGACTGCAGTATTTTCAACCATACGCATGTAAAACTACATTGCTACATGAATGTGGATATTTTCCACACCAGTGTTACTACGTTAAGTTGTCAAATAATCTGTATCAAAATATATTTTGTCAGCAAAAATCTATTATGAAGCAATACTATTTTAGGTTAAGTCAAAGCATCCTCAGCACAACAATTTAAAGATTTGATTAGAAGTACTAAAATGTAACTTCTTAAAGTTACAGAAACTCCCTCCTTCTCTTAGATTTCCATAATATATACATTACATCATTCGTTCCCAACTGTCGGAGTCAGTTTAATTTCATCATCTTCCTGGTCCAGAGGTTTGAGAGGAGATAAACACCACTACTGTGCATTTTGATCCAGAGTTAGGCTGTAAAACATCCCAGGGCCCTTCTATGCACTTGACCAGGCAAGTGGAACATTACCAAGTCTTTATCTGTTTGTTTTTAAATAAACAGTGTTTTTGTAGAGGGAGAGCAACTGATAAGGTACTTGTAACAAAAAGCTGTTTTAAAGAAGCAGCAATGTTTACAAAATTGAATGCCGATGCGTAACTGATAGAAACATCCTTCCTTTTCAGTATCTTTAATTGTATCTACAGAAAAAATCTGAAGAGATCAGTCTCAAAGACAATTTGCAGAAGTTTTAAACAGGAGGACTCAAGCTGCTTCTCTCCTCACCTTTCCACATTAAAGACCAAAAGGTAATGAGGTATTTGCGTTTACCTGGATGACCAACATGAAGAAGTAAACAAACCACTGCATGACTGTCTGATCTTGTTTACACTGCTCAAACATGGTTATAACTGAAATAAAAGCTTTGATTACAGAGCTACAGGAGAAGATTCATCCCTTACTGCTAGAGCTGAGAAAGAAGGGAAGATAAACTCGAAGACATCCATCAGACCTTTAAGAGAATTAAGATTTCAAAATCTGCACTGCAAGGTGGTAGCAGAGCAGGGGTAACCTCCATCTCTGTTCAGAAGTGAAGCCCTCCCAGGCACAGTGAGCTGAGCAGAGGCCATGGTCCAGCCAGGAAGGTACCCCTGAGCTGTGCCTTGTGAGCTCTCTCATGGCTCAGAAAGGACTCCAGGATATCTGCAGCAAGCTACATTCTCTTCCTGCTCTTCCTCTCCCCATCTCATGCTCTTTCAGTCATTTCTGTTCAGGCCAGGATGAATGACATACAAGTGCCACCTACTTAAGGGTGATCTTCAAAATAGTGTCTACTCCCCCACCCCCATGTCTTTCACCTGGAATGAGGCAATACTTACGCTATTACTGTACACCATCTTTGCACAAATCTGTGAGTGTCCTGCTGGTACAGAAAGATAAACCATTTTTTCTCCATATTATTAAGCTCTCAGCATTTACAAAAATAAAATTTAAAAAAAAAAAAACCAAGAAGTGCTACTGTGCCAATTCATGGTTTCAAGGATCTTTGCAGCTGTAAATAGAAGTATGCTGGAACACATGCTGGCTGAACACACTGAAAAACTCACCTGCTAGACAAGATCGCACCAGCTAGAAAGTCAGAGTAATAATATATTCTACCTCCTACACCTTCACTCTAAATTACAGTCAATTTGCTAAAAGCGAAGCCACACACAATCACTCTCCCTTACAAAGTATGTTCTGAAACTAATGAATCTACAGGCTGCACTAAGATGGTTATATAACATCACCAAATTGAATTTATTTTCTGGGCCCTATTTTCTGTCAGTCTTTATAATCATCACCTCAGTTTCAGTTTCCTTCATCAAGTCATCCTGTCACAGTTTCACCTGTTCTGAATTTACCAATCTGACACACCTGCAAACTACTCAATTGTTCCATTGTTATTAATGTGCAGTAGCAGCTGGAAACAGCCAAGTCAGTCACTTCAAACACTTGCAGCAGGGGGAAGAAACCCAAGCTTACCCTGAAGAGCTCATGGACACGGGTGCAAGCAAGACTAGAACAGGAGAAAGCAGACAACAAGGAGGCACAGTGAGTTTGTTTTCATATGGGCTTAGACTGGTTTGTTGACCACGCAGTGTTTTGGGGTTACATGAACAACGTTCACATCTCTGTCTCTGCTGGTTTGCTTACAGCCACTCCTTCTCCTAAATGATAATCTGGGATGAGATGATGACACATTGTTTTAAGAACGCTACACACAAAAACTAGCTTGAAACTGCTGGAGTCAAACCAGAAGTGGCTGCTGCCATCTTGGCACACTTCACCTGATTCATGAGTTAAAGGATTAACATCTTTCAAAAGCAGGTAAGGAGGATTTAAAAGACATTGCTACTTATATTCTTTCACACATGACTACTGTAAAGCAAGGGTAGGAAAAGTATTTTCTACTAACTCATTTAAATACTACTGAAAATTGCTGGTGAAAATAAAGGAGGATCTAGGCAACCAGTTTCCAATGTTTGATTTGAATTACACTACCATGTGTTAGCACATAGAAGATCAATTCAGTACCAAAAGTCCTTAATTTCATTAACCACACTTATCCCACATTTTTCTTTACTGAACTTGACAACTATACAGTCACACTTGTTACAGTGCAACTGAAGTTTTCATAGAGCAGCACCTCCTCCCTCCAACCCAAAGCTACCAAAACCATCTCAATGCCACTCATGTGCTTCTGAAATACCACTCTCAAATGGGCTTTGGGGGTTTTCCCAGCAGTTAAACTGGGAAGAGAACACACATCCGACGGTTTCTACAATCCCAGTTAAGGGCCAGACATGTGGGCATTATCCAAACCCTGTGAACCCAAAAGCTTGCAGCCAGCACAGCTAGAAGGTAGGCTACAGAGAAATACACCTTGAAGAACTCTGTCACTGTACAGCAGGCTGCTTGACAATATTTTTTTTCCTTAGATGTCAGACCATATGCCACCACTGATGACTAACAAATAAGGAACACAAAGAAATTTTGGTACATCAGTCAAACCATGGCTGAAAAACCATGAAGCCTGACATCAAACCAGGCTGCTATCTTTGAAGTGTAGTACTTAACAGTCAGTGAATTATTTCATGCCAGTGCTGTGTGCATTTCTGATACTGGCACAAGATGAGAAACAGGCCAGTGACTGAACTATGATGGAATGAATTTTTACTTTCATTTGATAAACAGTAGACACTAGTAGCAGATGGATGCATTGCACTGTCTACAGTGATATTCTGGGGAAATATAATGGTAGTTGGACTGTCCAGTTATAACCAGAAATCAACAACTAAACAAAGCTGAGACATCACTGTAGAGATTAATTTCCCTTAACAGATGCCTCTTATTTACCACTGCCAGAAAAAAATATTCTACTTTATATCTCAGACTCTCAAAGGACTTACAGGAGGTCCTGTCTTCGGTGGAGGAAAGTTCAAGACTCTTGTCACACAGCAAGACCTATGTATGTGTGAATACATATACTAGCTAATTAAAAACAAAATAAGAGCCAACCTTAAATACTTAGAAGAGGAAGAGTCAGAGCCACTTCATTCTGCTTCTGTCTTCTCATATTTCCGGTATAATTTGATCCTGGAGAACAGCAGTGCTTCAGGGAACACGGGTCAATGCCAACAATTCAGCACCAATCTAATACTAACCATCACTTCTAGAGACAAGAGGGTTTTTATTGACTCCCTAGCATCTTTACCTTGAAGGGAGCCTCTGAAGTGTCTGAGTGTTCCTAGAGAAAAACCTTGCATGCAAAGCATCTACAGACTGATGATCCCATCTTTACACAGTCACTCCATATCTACCTTCTCTGCAGACCAATGCCTATCATGGGATAGCAAGACTATAGATGCAAACTCAGAACAATGAATCACAGCGAGTTTCAAACCCTACACAGGCAGAAGGTGCAAGACACTGTCCATTTGGAAGCACAAAAAGCCCTGCATTACACAACCATGTTTACCTAGTCTGTGAGATCTGAAGTGCCAACACAGACACGAGCAGATTCAGTATTGCTACAGACTCAAAAGAAAAGAATCCTTCCTGAGTTGCTCTTAAATCACAAGCATTCAAAACATTTCTAGCAAGTGAAATATATTTTGTGCACTCGACTTCAAGTATGCCACAAGGGTCACGAACACAGTTAAATCCAACCTACTAAATAAATGGGTATCTCTCCCCACTGAACTAAAACATACAATACTTGTCAACTACTAATTATACTGCATCAAGCACAGCATTCTTACATCTCTGTTCACTGCTTTTCTTGAGGCAAAACTGGGATATTCTCCATGTTCTAGTATGTATCAAAGATAGTTTAGAAGTGCATTGAGCTTTGCCATGGCTCCCCCCTGTACTTTGGTTGAGCACACGGATTATTAGTCATCTTTGTTATATTCATGCTCGACATGACTAAAAAATTGTCTTAAGATGTATTCTAAGCAACTGTCAGATTGAATTCTTGACATGTTTATTCTCAAACTATGGCTAATTTAAAAAACAAACTGTTCACATTCTATAGGTTGAACAAATAAACTTACATGAAAAATGCTAGTATATTTATTGAAATCATTTGTTCATATGTAATTTTATGACCGTTTTATGCAGAATACAAATTTTAAGAATAATTCTTTAAAATACTGCATTATGTCTCACCATTCTGTAGTTAATCAAGAAGTTACCTACAGTGACCTTTACTCATTTTCCTCCACATATACCAACGTCCATCCTACATTCAGATGCTGTAAATATGGTGTTTTGGATTCACTTTCTGAGGTTTACATGATTACTCAGGTTTTGTTCACAACTTCAAAAACTAGTATTTTGGAAGGAACAAGTGTTGCTTCCAAGAACTTTTACCTTAATTGACATGGGCAATCTAGCAATCCATACTCCTGAAAAAACAAACATAGGTACTCTCTAGAAGGAACAGTCCACAGGCAACTCCAGGCCTTGCATACAAGAGAGGCAAGAGGCTCTTGGCACCTATAAGCAACATACACCTGCTCCTTTTAATTAAACATATAGAGAAGTACATCGTGCACGACCAGATTGAGCCCCAGTAGAAATACCATGTACAGTAAAAATAAATTAGATACTTTCTGATCAAGTGCACTAGTAAAATGCAGTTATCAGAACAAAAAAAAAATTAAACATTTATAACAACCTAGACTGGGAGAGTAAAAGTCATATTTAGAGCTCATATTAGATTTACTGCCAGGCAGTAAACTGCTGAATACACATAATTAAGCAGGCAAAAACAGTATTATGCTAACAAGACTTTAAGAGCAGCACTTAGGTGAAAGACTAAAACCATCTTTCATTGCAGCAGAGTCTTCTATATTCCAAGGGCAAGAACCATTTATGCTATACATAGTGCCATCTATTAGTCACAAAATGTCATCATTCCTGGGAACAAAGTGAAGAGCTATGAAATAACAAGTTTTGAAAAGTTTGTTAATAACATTTCACACTTGAGAGCCAATGCCTTCAAACTTAAGAAGAAAAATAAAAGAAGTCATGTGCATCTCAAAACCAAAATCCAGTTTGGCTACTTAAGCTTAGATTTTAAGACAAAAGAAAAACCTTTATGAAAATATCTTATGTTCTTTAGGAAATAGATGGAAAAGGAGAGAAGTTTTCCCTTAATGAAAAGTAATAAATTGTGGCTGAAGACCTGAAAACACCTTCAGCTATGACAGTGTTGGGAAGAAAATCCTACAAAGTGAAAACTTCTAGAAGAAACATAGCAATAAAATTGTCAATGATACAAGTGCCAAAAAGATCTGTTTTGTGCCCTTACTGGACAAATGCAGAGCTGCACTCATCTTCAGTAAAGAGCAGTTCAAAATTACGTTTCATCTTTTATAAAGCCAAACCCTACTGTCAGCTTGCTCACTGTAAACACAGAAGACTTCTGGTATCCCAACAAAGAAGAGACTTGAGATAAGAGGGACCAACTACCACCACCCCATTCCTCCCCACTCGACCACAAATGACATTGGAGACAGGAGGCACATGTGTATTAAAACACAAGTTAAAAACCATTCTAAAAAATACTAATACCAGGAGTCCCCCCTGCAATGGGACAGCCCCAGACAGGAGCTGCCAACATAACATTGTCTCTGATGTGTATCTATTGGGGAACATGGTGCCTGAGTAAAGATCAAAAGCAAGACAACTGAGCCATGGACTTGAACATCTCAAAATACAGACAATATCAGGCAAGTTCTTTATCAGAAATAATTACACTTTAAGTAATTTTGAAAGTGCCACTGAACTTCATTTTGCCACTACAAATGAGTACAATACTTCGTCAGTGCCCTTTTTGAACGGTTGTAATATTTTATTCCAAGTCATTACAAGTTTATTTTTTAAATCAACTTTGAAAAGTACAGAGAACTAAATATAATTTCCTGCAAATCTGAAGCAATTATTAAAGTCAAATGTTTCTACCACATCTACAAGCAAAAAAAAAAATTGCCATCAAAGATTTGCTTTCCCCTAGCAAACAATGTAATTTAGTAGGACAGATCTAAAGAAAATTTTAATTCCAGACTGTTCTCTGAGCTACAAGTAGCAACGAGGGGATGCCTCAGACATGTTCTATTGCATGTTCATAACACTCCAACCTTAACAGCCTGGAAGCCCTACCACTTACTCCTAGACAAGACTGTGAAAGGCACAGTCAACACTGTGACAGATTCTGAGACCAAACTATGGACTCATACCAGAGCAAAGTCAATAAATGCATGCTGCACATACTTCCTTTAACAATCTCCAGTCTAACGCATGGAGAAATGGAGAGAAGCAGATAAAGCACCCATATGCCAGGCACCGTCTTTTTAAAGGTCCTTTCAGGGCAGCCAGTAGCAGGTCCAAGTTAGAGCAGAACATCATCTGTACCAGTTCAGATTATCACTGAGTACTAGGAATCCATTATTTAAATTATGTTGCTTCCTACCATCTCCTCCCAGCACATCAGCTGGCTGTATGGGATGACCAAGTTACAGCAGTCAGACTTATGCAAGAGCCAGTGTAAACGCTGGACTCCCTAAGAGTTTCCAGAACCACTAAACCATTAACTCATGCCTAGTCTTGAAAAAACAAAAAAGCCAACCACCAAACAAAAAGAGAGGGAGCAGTACTTCCCCTTCTGATAAAATATTCAAAGCATTTCAAATTAAAAGCCATATATTGTTTGACTGCCAACTGCAGTGTTTTTTCCAACTACTTATTTTCCCAACTACCTTTTATAAACTCACACAATCTTCCTCAGATAAAATGTTACCAATGTTTTTTTCTCTTTCTGTTCACAGCAATGTGCCAATATGATCAATACCATTAGGAGCTCCCACATCCCTACTCAGAAGCCTATCATAAAGTTTCTAAAGAACCAGTGTAAAATCTCACTGTTTAGATCTTCCACACGAGCTGTAGGCTCTCTCAATGCACTTCCTTCACTATTTGTGCTTTCACAATGTCACACTGCATTTTAGTATGACTGTGTAATTTTCTTGTGCCATACGTATGGTTCAGTGCACCCACAGGCACACCTATGGCTTCAAAACTGTCATGAAGTTATATCTCAAAAGCACAAAAAAAGAATCCATAAGGGCACAGAACACAAGTTATAAGAACATTATTTATTCTCACAGAAATGCCCACTGTTCCTCTTAGGATTTTTTAAAGTTAATTGCACAAACAATTAAAACAACCCCTACTCTCTGCCTTACCCACAAATAAGGGCTCTGACTGACACACACTGGCAAATAAAGAAAAAAAAAGTCTGCCAGGCGAAGCAAGCCTCAACCCTGCCAGCTGCCCCTCAGAATGTAAGTTGTTGCCCCAATGACAGATGGCCGTACAGCTCACGTGGCACTGCAAGAGCAGCTCCAGTTTTCAGCCCAGCATAATTAAGCCAACCAACTGCAATTCCCCTTCACCTTTATATGCTGCCTTGAAAGATTAAAGCACCACCACAGCCATATTCTGAGCCATTCAGTGATCCTTGTCTCAAACAAGGATCAGCTGGGAGCACAGGACAAAGGACAACTGAGAGCAGCAACTCCCAGGACACCCATCCAGATTTTAGCCTGGGACAAGCTGAGCACTAACGTAAGTCCAGAAAGAAAACAGGTATTGTGCTAAGGGACACTGTGTGGTCCACAACTATACTACCAACCACAGGAACCCAAGGACATCACGTTCAATTCTGTACTGTGCCACAGATGTGGCTCCATGATAAACCAATTTAAGAGTATAATACTGCCAGAAAGGAGAGTGCAGACCTTTTTTCACCAGCTCCCACACACAATACCCAGTGACTGTACAGGTACACGGTCATTAAAACAAAGGAAGAAGAAAACCACTGAGAAAATCTCTTTTGGTGGCCATTTGCAATTACACTGCTTAAAATATCAGTGAAACTGTGCCTACAGACTTCCCTGGTGACTTTGGGCAAGTTATGCCATTTCTTCACGTTTTCATTTCCCACTGCTGATGTCAGAACAATGGTACATCAGTACATCCCAGGTGTGCAATGATGACAGCTACAGAAATGACTGAAGGCCTGAAAGACACACAAGTTCTGCAATACAAATACCCAAATTAGTAAAACAAAGGGGATCCTTTACCAGTATCTGAAATTACTCTAGGCAATCACTACAGTCGCTGCAAGTGGTGGAATAGCAGATATTTCCCCATGCTTACTGCAACTCCAGCACAAGACGTTCAGGCAGAAGGGAAGGATTAAAGTTGAGCGCACTGATTAGTATTCTTTTTACATCGCTGAATGCTTGAACAGCTCTTTCCCAAGTAAACTCTTAGCATATACAAGAGTAAGGATTTCTGTGAAAAGATCAGTAAGTCAGGAACCTTCTGGACTAGAAACTGCTCATTAGTCTTACTCCACCCACTGCAGTGCTGTTACTAGAAATACTACAAGAGGAAACAAAGAACCACTGAATTGTTCCTCTCACTTTACAAATTAAATATGCACACATATACACAAATCTACTCTTAAAAAAAAATTCTTATTTAATTTAAACTCTTAAGGTCATTAAGTCTACTACAGTGATTCTCTCTAAGAGAAATTTTATCTAGATGGGGAGATTTTTGCCAGCTAGGTTTGCAGGAAGGGATACTTAAGAATTGTCTCCATATATATAGTGAAAAATACCTGACAGAGGGGAGGACCTGACAGAGGGGAGGAAGAGGCAAGCTTTGGGAGGAAATATATCGCTTTCCTGTTTTAATAAAAAAGGAGCATGGTGATTTTTTTTTAAACTGAGCAAAAAACCCAACACAAGCAGGATACCACATTTCCAAACCTTGCTCTTCTGATCCCCTTATCCTTTCTCAAACGATAGACGGATTTCAAAAGCTAGACAAAATTCATTTTCTGTAATGTATTTGGCCATTTCTGTAGTATTAATGAATTTGGGAAAATTCAAAATACGTCCCAGAAATCCTAAGGAAATCTTAACCAGGCTCAAGCAGTTTCTCCAGCCACCATAATGCACACACAGCATTCATATTACTGCAAAATATAATCTTTCTGCCAACAGGACCCTACATACATGTTACAAGAAATACATCATAGGTAATGTTTAATACTCAGTATATATATATATATATATATATAATTTTAGTGACTACCTCTGCAGCAAAACAACATAAAGATAATAAGAAATGGTCTGTTTTACTATTTAAAACTTGCTCATTATGGAAGTGGCAATTATTTCCACCATGCAAGTGACATAAAGAGTTGAAAATTTCTGCCTTTCACAGCCATTACAGCACCACTTCACCAGACTATCTGTTTGCTAATAGTGGTAGCCCAGAGGAATGCTCAGGGCCAACCTTGCTGCTAAGGAAGAAACATTGGGATGACAACTAAAGTGTATTTAGTCTGAAAAATCACTGTGCCCAACTCAC
Organism: Corvus brachyrhynchos; assembly: GCF_000691975.1. Classification (NCBI taxonomy): domain Eukaryota; kingdom Metazoa; phylum Chordata; class Aves; order Passeriformes; family Corvidae; genus Corvus; species Corvus brachyrhynchos. The sequence continues at coordinate 20,717,604 of NW_008237239.1, read as the reverse complement.
TACAATTCAGGTAACGTTCTTGACTCCACACAATTGTACAACATTTCTAGATCTTACACACACGCACAAAAATACACTGGCAGCTCATAGCACTCTTTGTGATACTGGTCATTGACTCAACTGAAATAAACTAAAAACTAAGCAGTCAGTCTGCTGGGATTTACCCAAGAACATGGCTATGAATCCACTGTGAGCACCAATGGATAACAGGTATTGTTGGGTAGGCCTTTAAAAGGGAGGAGTTAAAAATCATGCTTTTTCCACACACTACCTACTTTTAACTTCCATTGTATTAATCAGCATAAGAGCAACCCACAGAAGAGAGAATGCTCAAATCTTCACTTTTTCAAAAAAGTTATCCAGAAACACATAGGCTGAAAAATTAAAGCGAACTGAAAACTGCTCTTGAACTGGAACACCACATACCATTGAGACTGAAATTTTCAAATAAAAATTTGTTTGAAATTAATTTTCTGTTCTTTTTCTTTTCCCCACATTTTTACAAATTTAAAGATTTCAACACTAGTATAACCAATACATTTTCCTTTAAACTTACATATTAAAGTTAGGTTGCCTGTAACAGAAAAATCCGAATAATTTCACCTCCTCTTCTTTTCTGGCATTTAAAAAACACGTTTAGAAGAGATGGGGCTGTTTAAGTAAACATTATTTCCTGTTTAGACTTTTAAAGTTAACAACCTCAGATGCTGAAGCATTATTTAGACAAAATGGGAGATCCAACATCACACTGACAGGTCCTGTGTGATCTTCAGAACAGAGCTTCATTAGAAAGACACCCTCTGAACCTAGTGGGATACGCCTTTTTCAGTTACTTAAACCTTTCAAATTAAGGTAAAATTTGACAATGACAGACACCCATACTGATACTGTCAAGTGTATCAGCAGATTATTGATCACAAGCTGCTGATCAGTAAGAAAAAATTTGGCAAGATATGAAAGGCTCTAACCTTGTTATCAAAGCCCATTTAAAGTTGCTCAAATATCACCCATTATCACAATCACACCCATTCTTCTTCTAATCATCCAGACAGCAACAGTAGCCCAAAGCACTAATCCTCTCTCCTCCCACTGATGCTTAGCTGGCCAAACAACTCTTGTGTTGAAGGAGGTTCTCTCAACACCAATCCGAGACACGTACCTCAGAGGCTCAATTATTATAGAGCTTTGCAGAGGCTTAAAAATGGAACCAGAAGAAGTTCCAAATGGATCTCAATACAAGAAGCATTGAAATCAGATGATTTTTAAGGTCTCTTCCAACCCAACCCAGTCTTTGATTCCATGAAAAGGGGTTCTTCTGTGATGGAAAAACCACTACTCATTTTCATATACTGCAATCGCCCTGGATCTTCAGTCCTCCAAGCTCTTAACAGATGGAGCTCAGCTGTCTCTTGTCCCTACCCATGGTCTCAACTTGGGCAGTTGCAGCCAACACAGGTCAAAATAGAGCAAATGAATATGAAACCAGAGTAAACTCTGGTTTACTTTGAATAACTGCTCTTTAAACCGTGGAAGAACGTCCAAGAAAATGGTCACAGATCTTACCACCTTCAGAGAAAGGTGATGCATCACATCGTGACGACGATTAATGTAACAACCATCTAAGAGCTGCAGTCCTTCCTTCAAGACAGCAACAATTGAAAGAAATAGTAAACATTAATTTGAGCAGCCACTACATACAATTTACATTGATGACCCAACAGCACTTGGGTCACCTTTCTGGCCTCTTGCTTTCCTAACCATCATGAAAGGCTTGTTTAGCCAAAAAAGCATTCCATTTTGTCCTCAGCTCTTAGAAGCAGCAATTGAAATCTGAAGCTTTCCTATGCTTCTGCAGCTTAATGTTCTTTCTAAAGGTATGATGACAAACTAAACTTTTGTCTAAAGGTAGGTTTACAAACTTTCCAACTATTCATTTCTCACAGGACTATATCAAGTCTGTGCCAAGACCTGTGTCTCAAATTCCAATTAAAGGAAAAAATTTACACATTTCCTCTCACTTTTCTAAGAACAAGAAGCTTGGGAACTGCAAATTTTACCCAATTACCTCCTAGAAAAAAAAACATTTATTGACCAAGTAAGAACAAAAAAATAGGGAGGATACTTTATATACGCATAGGATCAGTAATGTGGTAATTAAGTAAGAAGATTAATCTGTCTAAGAAGACAAAATGGAATACATTCAAGAGGCAGTTCTGAGTTTCTCTCTGGGAGCCTTAAGAATTCAATAAGGCAGCAAGACAGGGTGGCTGTATCAGACTACTGAAAAATATTTTCACATAAGCATTTCAGTAGTATTTTAGATTTTTAACAATTATTGATGAACCAGACTGGACTGGATTTTCTGTTGCAAAATCAAATTTCATGTAAGAACTAAGCACTACAAAGAAAATCAATTGATTTACCTTTCATGTCATTTCAGATCAAATTCAAGTGCCATTTATAGTAAATGGGAATCTTTCAGTTAGCCAGGATTTCAGTAGGCTTTGAATGAGAACATCGACAATTGTTACAGCAGTGTTAGACTTATTTCAATTACCAAGCACTGTCTGAAAGAAATCAAGGTAAAATGTACTTATTCAAAAACAAGAAAGAAGCATAACAAGATACTGTGAAATAAACAACTTGTCTGTCGTGTTTCAAAATGCACTAATAAAGCTTTGTATGTTCTGCTAAAGAAAAACACACCTGGCAGTTGTAACATCTGACTGATTTCAGGGTAGCATTTCTGTAGGATTTATTTCTTCACCAAGGTATGGTCTCAAAACAGCAACAATACAGGAAATTGTGAAGTACTCATCCTGCTCTTGTACAGATAACGCCAAACTAGCTGAGAGACAGAAACTGCATTACAGTTTTAGCCAAGGCTCTCCAACAGGTCTAACAATCCACATGGAGAAGGGAGTGCCTTGCAAGAGCATAATGAAAGAGGGTCAAGCTAACTCAAATTACCTTCCATTTGCCACAGGCTAAGAGCATACACATGAACAATTACTGTGAATCAGATACCACAGATCAGCTGACATATGGTAACTTCTCATCCTACAATAACCTGCCCAAACACAAAGATAGCTTGAAATTTAGACCTGCTGTAGAGCTACAACTCTCCCCTACTCAGAAAGCAAGACACTAAACCCCTGAACCTTTGCTTCTGGATGTGTAAGCTGAAAACAAGCAACAGAAGAGAACCCACAAATGAGAGCCCTTAAGGTAAACAGGCTGTTTCCAAATACTATGGACTGGGATCACCAAAAAGAAATAGTTACTGTAACATGACCTATTCATGCTAACCAGCCCTTCGGTATAAAAGCATGCACACAGCATGATGACCATGAGACTGCAAATTCAGCTCTTCTGCTGGTGTGGCCAGTGGTTATTTAAAATAAGTATACAAATTCAAAGTACAGTTGTTGATTTGGCCTGGTTGCCGTGCAATGGCAACTCAAAGCAGGACAAAACCCAAGCTTTTGCTTCCTACCCTTATTCCCAGGAGTGCTTATTTCTCTATGCTGTGTGTACCTACCAAGCTCAATGCAGTCAATCAGTGCAGAAAAAGTGACTAAAAGCTTTATACGCTCTACCAGCACTAGACTGGCACTCACATGATACAGCTGAATCAGTTTTTTGGAACACAGAACTGGTTGTGCAAGAAGATAAACACTACTATTATTTTGATACTGGAATACCAGTGATATCCGGTATGTATGGGAAGCATATCTCTCTACAGGCTTCTATGGAATAACCTACATAGAATCAAGAAGGTACAGCTGCTCAACAGAAACAAACCTAGGAGCCTGAGTGACAAGGTTTCCAGGCAGAGCTCAACTATGCAGCAGTTTGAGCTCCCCGAACAAAGCAGTGCCTGAACTCTCACATATAAGACATCAGAGGGACCTGACAAACCTGGCAACGGAATGGAAACTGCAGGTTTCTGTTACAACGAACAGTAGGTTTCATTGTACGTCCCACAGCACGGAGCAGAGCACAGAGCCCCAGCAGCATTGCAACGGCTCCTCTTAAATACAGGACTGGCATCAAGAGGTGGGAAAGGCTCCAGTCCCACACAACAGCCGAGCTGATCTAAGGGTGACCTGTGAGGGCAAGGGCCAGTCCCACTGATCTCAAATTCCCTTACGGCACCCACCCAACCCTGCAGTTAGATAGCTCCAACAGCTAAACCAGCAGGTAACTACTCGGAGTGTTTTGGAGGCTTAGTTTCCATGGTGATATGGTTCAGGGAGCTAAGAGTGTCAAAGCAAGGCAAAGGCTAAGAGCATGGAGTTAGAAGCAGGAGTAACAGGACAACCCTTTTCTCTAACAAACAGGCTCTACAATTACTTAGTTCTCTTGTAAAAATGCACCTGAAGGAAGTATCTCAGAGAAGAGCACAAAAAATAGTCCCCAAAAGCCTACTGAAAGAACTCCATGTTTTATAAGTATTCATTGCTCATCTATGTCCTCCCAGCTTCTACCCACAGATGAATAATAATTTTAAGAACAGGCAGCAGAATAATCAAGAAAACTGTTACTGAGAGGAATCACAATAACCACCATTCAAGCTATCTTTTAAGATGGATTCCAGATTCATAGATTTTAATAACCTCAAGAAAAGTTCACTAAACTAACAGGAAGTACAATGCACATAATAGAAGATGACTCCAGAGCATCTTCTTTACTTAGGAACCCACATCTAGAACTTACTCTTTTCTCCTACAAAAATTTAAAAGTAGTAATATACTGTAAAAGCAAAATTTTGATGTTTTGTAATTTCACCGCATGTTTTACTTCACTTTCTTTCCTTCTCCCCTCCTTGGCCCCTGTTTCACAAGAACAAAAGAACTCAGACTAAAATCCTAAGTTATGTTCAGATACTACAGCTTAGTACCATGAACAAGAATCACCAGGTTTTACCCCCCTTCCAATCCAAGTGCTGAATGCAGAAACACCACATAAGTAAGAAACAAAAACAAATTTGAAAACACGATGGGATTAGGTAATAACAAAGTCAACTGAACAAACCTTCCATTTTCTCAATTCCTGTTAGTTCAGTCACTTCACCTCTGCTTTTGTTGTCCATATGTTGCACACCTCTGGTTTAATTTTCCTATTGTATCTACTGTAATGTGTAAGACTAAATAGATTTAATCACTAACCAACACAATTTAGAAATCTTACAGAAGCACAGTACCTCCTCTTCCTAGCAGACCAAATAATTTACAGGCATAGCCTGCAAAAGGAAGTTTAAGTGTTGCCACAGGTGACGCACGTTAACAATGCACCTGGCACATCCTCCTTCCAATTACACCAGGGATCCAGAAGAGAGTGTGGGCCAAAGGAGCTGTTCTGGCTGCAGCAGCACTCCCCGGGATGCCACCCCTGCGTGCGTGCTCAGTGCGCCGAGCAAACATGTGGCACAGCAGTGGCTCTGTACGGGTGCTGCACGTTCAGCACTTGTGAGGCACACCAGGCTCACCAAACTGCTGAGGGAGCTGCCCATGGAAAGCAGGCTGCCAGCCTGACCTTCCCAGGCAGCTGCTGGGCTGACAGAGCGTTCCTAGTGCTCCAATTCTACGCATATACATCAAAGCCTCAGATCCAGTGCACAGAATGTTTATTTATGCTCAACAAATGAGATGCTTCATGCCTGCACACCTGCAGTAAAAGCTTGACATACATCGCACAGCTTTGGTCTACTCTAATTGTGATTGTCCTAGGAAGCACCAGAGCAAGGAAGGGATGCAGAGCATAACCTTCCCCCAAAGCACAAAGATATAAAATAGACCCACGGAGGAGACTCCATTATCTCTTAAAACACTGGGCTCCAAGTTTTTGTAACACAGAAAGTAAAAAAAAATTTGGTATGTCTGGGAAACTGTAACTAATGTTAACAGTCTTATGATTGACTAAAATATACCAAAACTATAAGCAATGAACGCTACTGTGCATGCCAAGAACAAATACATTTGATTTGGATTTCTCCAAATGAAATAGAAAGCTTTAGCATAGGTTTAGGCCCTTGTTGTACATGAAGGACAACAGAGGTAGGCATATATTCCTCTGTACTCATAATGCAGAATGAGGCTTTGGGAAACAAAAGTCGTACTTGAAGAACCAAGTTTACAGATTCTAAACTTTGGAAACTTTTCATTGCAAAAACAAATTACATTTCCGTATGTGTATATATCTTTTCCCAGCTCAAGACTCACTTTCAAGAAACAGAGAAAAACCTTAACTAGATTTCTTTCCACATGGACCAACCGATGCCCAACTTGACTTCTTGCCCTAAGGGACAACCCCACAAAAACTGAAACCCATTTAGGTGCTTTGATGCAAGTCTGTGCATTTGCTTCAGAATAATAAGAGCAATTTAATTCAGTTACTGTTACTGCCCTGCACTCGCCAAATAAGCCTTTTGGTGCACATACTAAAAAAAAAAAATCATATATAATCATGCACATGCTTACACACATACACTTGAAATAGAGCCAAATAAAAGACTCCTTACCATTCCTGAGGTATTTATCTCAACATTACAGAATTCAAATGTTGTGAGCAAGGACTCTACTAGAGCTGAGTTTCTACATGTTTGTTTTACACAGCCTAACCTACTCTTTTTCCCAGTACGTCAAGCCCTCATGTCCCCTATACAGACAAATGACTAATTCAATTACCTTGTGTGCTGACAGGCCAGCTGGTTGCTGCTTCTTGGCATGGGTAGAGAGGGCGAGTTATAAATGTCTTTCCCTCATTGTCTTCATCCTCTGCCCAGCCAATAGTTTCCACAAAACTTAACTTCACACCCCTTTGTCAACTTGGTTGAAATGAGCTAACAAGTTCAGAAGTTGCAGAGTGACACACAGACTGTATGGGTGTATGTATCTTGTTTTCACTGGCAAATAGATTGGGGCGAGGAGGGGAAGCAAACTTGCAAGGTAGGTTTACAGGCTGCATCTATTAAATTTGCCTCAGCTCCAAAAGTATTGACCCAGCTTAACCCAATCTAAATTGGAGCTGCCACAGTCCCACCACACCCACAGGCGTTCAGTGCTATCCCTTCCCTTGTAGCAGTACTGGTGCCAAAAATCAACCTGGGAAAAAAAAAGGCAGCTAGCGTTTGGCGCAGGCAGCTCCGGAGCCAGCTCCCTGCCTTGTCACATGGACACCGCCACCACGTAACAGCAGCGCGCAGCACTGAGGCAGATGCAGCTGCCACAGCGCTACACGCTGGGTACTTATCGGCACACAGGAGCCCATCCTACGAGCGCTTAATTCTGGACATGCAGCTCAGAACCTCATTAGTACCATATCCAGTGATGTGCTGGTTTTACAGAGGCACATATGCACTAATGGAGTTATTTTGAGAAGAACAGAAACAAGAAAAAAATATTCATATGATAGCTCTGAGGTTGACAATTTCAGCTGCACTCTGGACAGGATCTTTTTGTTTTTTAAAATAAGTGTCTAACCTTGTCTTCTTCCTAAAACTAGCCAAATCTATACGCTCAAGGGAGAAAAAAACAGCACTATAAGCAAACGTGAATATTTAAACACAGACATCACCCAGTCCAGATTTCTTTTGGGGTAGACCTTTGTCCTAAAGAAAATAAAAAGACACATCTATTCTATATCCTTCATGTAGAATTACAAAACCACTGGTGACTGGGGAGATATCAGGAGGGAGAAGGTAAAACAGAAGTAGCATAGTGTAGCCAGAGTGGCTAATTTAGATGGAGGGAGGTGTGAACAGCAGAGCATAAGGCAGAACATCTTGGGAAGTATATCCCGATGACATCTTATCTTGGCTGTACAATACAGTGGGTCTGGGGGAGAAAACATTTTTATCTGCAATCATTTATGATTTCCCTTCCCCACTAATCAGAACACAGGTACACAGGTATTGTTTATCAATGTATAATATAGACAGTACAGTTATATATTCATTAGAGTTATTTCTACTACAAACATAAAATGAGAATCGCTTCAGTATAATGCACAGCTTTGTACAATTTTTAAATTCTTATAAGGAACCTCTGAGGGAGGATTTTTATAAAAGCATTTTTTCCCAGTGATCTATTTATTAACAAGAGGTGTCATAACTTGATTTTTACCCAGTAGTGAACATGTAACAGCTGTTACTCAGTTGTAAAACACTGTCTACTTACACAGCATTAAATAATAAATAAAGCTCAAGACCTACTACACGTTTTACTAAGCAATCTAATGATATGAAACAAGAAGTTCCAAAGATTAACTGTGAGCTGTATTATCAACTCTGTCCCATGATATCTGTGCTTATAAATACACTGCTGTAATAGGAAGGAGGAAAGAAATTAACAATAACAAAAAATAATTTTCGTTCAGTCACAGCTGCACTCACAGTATCCAGTAAGAGTTTTTTAAAACAAATTTAAATCTGAGTTCAATAGAAACCCTTTCCTAATAACTTATACTGATTCTTTTGTACAGCCTTTTTTAGGATGACCTACATTGCTTGGGAATAAAGGTGAAAAAAGTCAACACTGATTTGCATGTCATAGTCTTACCCCAGTATATTGGCTTTTAATTTAGTAGCATTATTCATCAGCCTTTACTGCAATAGCCCTGCACAAAGCGATCAAAGTCACAGGTAAAACTGAAATTATCTCCCAGATATAGTGTATCAGACCCTGGAAGTCCTGAGATAGAACAGAAACTGCACTAGAGACACCCCAAATGTAGATGGAACACTAATGACAAAAAAACCTTAATGCTGTTGATACATTTTTGGATAAGCAAGACCTAGCACAACTGACCTTCAAAAATGCAAGGAAAAACCTAGCAGTGATCCATACGGAACAGTAATTTCCACAAACTGTGGAACTTGATTTTGTTATAATTTCATCACTGAGTGGTCAACAGCACAGAACAATAAAAAAAAAAAAAAAAAAAAAAAAATAGGGGAAAACAAAAGCCACAATCCTGCATGCGTTGTCAAAAACACAAAAAAAAAAAAAAAAAAAAAAAAAAAAATTAGGTGAATCCAGAGCTCCAGAAATGTCAGAGTAATACAAATACATTGCGGCCTCACATTTTAATAGAGAAAGTTTCTGCCTGTATCTTTAGCAAATTAATACCATATGAACAGGGGCAGTCCAATGTAAAACTGAATAATCACTGCATTTAATCCATAAGCACATCATTCTGGATGCCTTTTAGAAGTTGTGTTTTCATCTGTTTAAAAGGCAAAGTAAACCATGGGGCTGAAAAAAAATCTATATTCTGCATACGGAACATCGATGATGAAAACCCTCAGTGTATATCTTTGAGGGGAAGAAGTTCTTTTTGTTGTTGTTGTTTTTCATTTTTTTCTGTGTTGTTGTTTTTCTTTTAAATGTCAGTATACCAGAGAAGTAATTTTAATTATATAATTACTGAAGATTTTGGAAGGTTTACACAAGACCCATAATTGGGCATAAGACATCACATCCTCTGGTTATATACACAGCAATCTGGTCTGGGTAACATTCTTTGCTCTGACCAATGTGTGCGAGGGGGGGCGGGGGAAGGAAGGGGAGGGGGAGAAATGGAGAATTAAAAATACTTCCTCAGATTAAATTTTCTTTACTTCATTTACTTAAAATGTTTTGATTGCATAAAATGTACTGAAATATTTATCACGACGCATCTCCGTAGTTAAAATACCTTGTTCTCAATGTGATATCCTAAATATTCAAACAAAAGACATTTAGCTGACAATGAAGCCTTTTTTCTTTTTTTTTTTTTAATTTTAAAAAGGCATTTGTACACCTAAGACCGCACCACAGATCAGTCTCCTTTATCACGCCGGAGTTGTGACAGGTAATGCATAAAAAATTAAAATCCAATCCACCAGATAAGACATGCAAAAT
>NW_008237239.1:20685130-20706101 GCF_000691975.1 Corvus brachyrhynchos | reverse complement strand
AGGCCGTGTGTGATGAGGGGGAGAGAGAGAGTGGGCGTCTGGCGGAGGTGCCTTGTTGTGGTGCCGTGCGCCTTGGTAACCCTGCCTGGGCTGGGATTAGCCGTGCTGCGGGTGCCCGCTCGTTTCGGTTTCCTCGCTGGTTGTTAACCATTTTTTCCCCTCTGGCTTTCTGTATGTTCCTTGGCCGGCGTGCACGCTCGTGTTTGTGCCACCTTTTGCTGATACAACGATATGCTCTTTATTTGGGGCTGTAGACAGTGAATGAGGCTTTTCCTCTATTATATTTGTTGTGTTGGTGCTCAGCTGATGGCCTCAGAGCAGGGAAAAAAGTAAAGGAAGTTAGCTGTGGTCTTCTTCCTTTTCAGGAATCACTTAATAAAATGGATGGCACTACACAAGCAGTAGGGAAGAGATCTTTTCTGTGTAGGGTTGCTCAGGAATCTGTTTCTAATGCTGTGAAGGTGGGTTTGTGTGTAGTCCTACTTAAACAGCTCTGGGAGCTTCTGGAACCAGGGCCCTTGTCTATGCCTGAAAAGCAGAAGAGTGTTATCTGGTATAAAATGTAAATAAATGATGGTAATTAAAAACACATTAGGTAGGAGCTTGTTTCAATCTGACAAATGAAGGTATAATATAGCTATAGGAAATGACAGCTTTTAAAAAGAAAAAGCTTTAAAAACATGTATACTTGTGTTTCTAAAGGAAATAACAGGGAAATTCTAATTCTCAGTTCATATTAAACCAAAAATATATGTATGAAAAATCTGAGTAGTTGTTAAGGAGCACTTCTTAGACTTAACATTTTGTTGCCTTAAAGAATGACTGGAGAAACCATGGAGGATATTTTTCCATGTCCGAGGAAAGTAATTCTTGCCAACTTCCCTAATAATGGGGGTAGAAATAATGAAGTTAAGCTCTTGTGAGAAGAACTTCATAAGGAAAAAGAATATAAACATAAATCTGTTTGGGGCCAGTTTCTGTCATAACAATTACCAGGCTATTGTACTGAACATTCTGTAGAGCTACATAATTACATGTAAATATCATAAAAGTATTTTTACTTTTGATAGTGTTGTGAAACTCTGCTTTAACTCTTGAATGGGAAGAATAACCCTACCCAAGTATTGTGCTAAACTTACTGTCATGGTTAAGGATTTTTCCCCTCATTAAGAGCTATCTTTAATGTATTTTGATAGTTTGAATCCATTTCTGTGTAGCTGTTCTAGTTGTGCTCTTTTCACCAAACAAATGAATTCTTGGTGTCACAAGATTACCTATATTGAGCAATTTCAGGTATACTCCAAATTTTTAGTCCTCTAAATTTTTGAAAGCTTGTTCAAGAATGTATGACAAGCTGACTTTCACACAGAGCCTTCAAGAATCTAAAGCTTCTGATACTAGAAGGAAACTTTATTTAATCGAAGCAGACTCTAAACTTCCTTAAAAAGTCTTGAACTAGTTTGAAACTGAATGATCTCTTGGCCTAAAAAAACACTTTCTGTAATTAGCTCCTTAAGGTCCAAGATGTAGTCTCACTGGCAACCAAAATGCATTGAGGGCAATCTATAGAAGGTTATGCTGAAGTTTGGGATAAATGCTCTGAATTTATACAATGTGAACCTCATGCTGAATAATACAGATTTGATTCAGTTACTAAATAAATTACTGGTGCAAAAAAAGTGATTCCTGTAAGTATTTGATGTTTGTTTACAAGGTATGGAGTAAAGAAATAGTTGCAGTGCTCTTGTCTGACATTCTTGGCTGTGCTTTAAAAGGCCAGACAGTAGAAAGCCTGAAAACTCATCAAAACATTATTGACTAAATTTCAGTATCTCCTCTCATAGCTATTAAATATATCCTGTCTGGGACTTGATCATAATTTCAGGTTTGTTTGTCAGTCTTTAAAATGTTCTGCTTAGCCATTCTGTGCCTCCATTGCTGCTCTAAAGCCTCTGAGAAGGAAAACACTATTCTGTGATGGAAATGGCACTGAAAGCCCAAATTAATAATTTGGGCTTCATTGTATTGACCACTGCAGAGGTGCTTTAAGCCATCCTGTGTGATGTGCTAATAAGCCATTCCTGAATGTGTGTGTTATTTATACTGGCAAGATAATTTTGCCTTTGTCAAGACAGCTTTTTCTTTATTTAAATTGGGAAGAGAGGGAATGGGAAGTGGAACTAAACTGTACAGTGATCTTTTTGCATAATTGTCGACAATAGAAATGCTTGCTGGGCTGGTTATGTTGGCCACAAATCACCTTTTGGTGACCTTTGAACAGCCTCACATTATGAACAGAAAGGTGTAAGACCTGGGTGAAGAGCTTGCTTGGAGCATTTATAGCATAAGCAATTTGGACAGAGTTGTCAAGTGCTAGCTCATCATATTCAGACTATCTTCTAAGCTGCGCTGAACTTCAAATGTGTGTGTATTTAAATGTTAATGATAACTGGTTCTCTGCTTCTTCTTGAAGAGTTGGCTGCTGCTTTGAAGAGATCACCTTCCTTCCTGCATGGAGGAAGAGATGCCATGGAGTGCTTAGTGATAACAGTAACTTGCTAATTATGTGTTAACATAGAATAGTTAGAGATGAGGCAGCTTCACAGAGAGAAGCAGTGCAAGTTGTCATGAAGGGGATTCCTGTTTGTGAGGGTGATGTGCAGAGACAGAAGAGCAACTTTGAGCCAGCTGACTTGCTCTAAAGTGAGGACAGTTAAAACAACTTAAAAGATCAAGACAGTGAACCAGTATTTCTTTTCTAGAATGTCAGAGTATTGCTGAGAGATTTGAGGTGGTGGGGTCACAGAATAAGCCAGAATTGGGAAATAACTATGGGACAATGTAAACTGTTAAGTCAGCAAAGCTGACTGAGGCCAGGGTGATCTGCAGGAATCCCCACTATTTTATTCCCTTTAATGTACATGTCTACTAGCAACCTGAAAAGCCTTGTTTCAGAGCCTGTTAGAAATGCTTTGAATGTGGGACAGATTCATTTAAGTTGTCATGATCCATACTTACCATGAGGATGTGGGTATCACTTAACAGTTGATCAAAACAAGTCTAGGATAACACATTTCAGTGAATCTGTGGTCTGTGGATTACTTCTAAGGGGTTCACAAGACATAAATAAGGACAGACTTCAACTTGTATATGATGGCCTAAAGCTCTATTTTAAAATTACTCAGGAACAATAATTTTGAAATTTGAAAAAACCAAAAAACCAACAAAAAACCCCCCACTGAATTGCTGGCTTTTAATTAAGTGGCAAATACACAGTATTCTCCCTAGCTTTTGCTTCCTAATATTTGTGTGAGAACAAGAAATATTTTGAGAGCATGGTTATAGTTTGTTACACAAAGCCCACCACAGAGCCTTTAGTTACAGCTCACAGATTTGAACAAGAAATACAAGGGGTCTTTTTTTTTTTTTTTTTTTTTAACTGTGCTTTTTTAATCAATTCAAGTGGCTTTGCAAAGGAACCACATGTGTCTCCCTCTCTGTATGGATGAAAGTGAAGCAGAAAGGGCTGAAATGACTTGTCCAAGAGCATTTCCAGGCTATTAACAGGGCTATGAACAGAGCCCAGGGTACAGGAGTCCTTACCTAAGGCTTTCTTCACAGTGTCATGTTACTGCTTTCGGAAGCATAAGACTTTTGCCTATTATTTCTAACCATCTCATATGCTGTTAATATGTCCCTGGACTAAAAATGCTGCCTTGAAGATTTGGGACTGACCCAGTGTGAATTTCTGACTTGTATCTCTTTAAACTTAGAGGGTTGTTTCTCCTAAGATTGGAAGATGTGGGCCTTTCAGAAATAGCTAAGGATACCTAGAACTGGTTGAACATGCTTGCTCTACAGCTCAAAAATTTCAATGTCATTTTGTTGCAATGTCTCTGACCCTCAGTTCCTCTTAATTGCATTTACAACCCGTCTCACACAGCTACAATTTTCCCACTCCTGCAGAAAAGACTCTTAAATCTCTCCTCCTTTTACCTGGAATCCATGTCTCCTGAAATCCAGCTTGATGTTAACTGACCTTCCTGGGTTGCCTTCTGGGTGAATGTCTGTGGCTGGGATGTTTTCTGTTGCTATACCAACCTGGTTTCTGCACTAAAAATAAAGACCTCAGGGTGGGGAATGTGTGTTGTTTCCTATAAGCTCACACGACTGTTGCAACATGTTTATCTACCATGTTAATTCTGATTCTGCCCTAACAAAAGCTCTCTGGAAGCATGAGTGGTACTTCAGTTCTCATTAATTTTTTTTAATAAAAGTAACTTCTGAAAGAAGTCCTGGAGGGGTTGTGTCTGAGTTTTAAAGCATTATTGGTTCTCTTGGTAGAAATTTCACAGCTACATAAATCTCTACACATCAGCTGCCTCCTGGATTTTTTGGGAGTGTGTTCAGGGGAGGGAGAGGGAGTATGGAGCTGTTTCAAGTATCCAATCTATATTTTCAGCCCATTTTTTTCCTGGTAGTACCCACTGAAGTCCCCAAACTTAGTCCTCTGGATTATACTGAGTTTAGGTGTTTCAGATGGTCTGAACTGATACAAAGCTTCATTGTTAAAATTAATTAAAATACATTGAGTATAAATCACATAATTTCATGGGTTACCTGTCAAAATAGCATAGTGAATGATCTGTCTAGACACAATATAATCCTGAGATACTATTTTGACTTGGTTGCTCTTATTCATTCAAGGTTTGCTTCTCTCTGTTCATTTTCAGACTTGCAGGTACAGATATAAAGTATGGGCTTAATTCAATTTTTATTCCTTGGAGCCTACTTTTGTTTTGCACATTGCATCAGCAGCATGTCCATATGATGAGTTCTGTCTCCAGAGCTGGGGTTTTCTGCCCCCCACTTTAGGCTGGTGTGGGTGTTGTTTATATTGCCTTGAAGGGGATGCAGCCTGGAGAGATCTTCCAACATAATGAATTGAGTCAGGTCCCAAATGAGAAATGTTTACAAGAAGTACATCCAATACTCCCAGCTGGAAAAATCAATCATTTAATACCAGGAAGCTGCAGTTGTTTGAGGGCCTGGCTCCAGTTTTAGACCTACCAAAGGAGAAAGAATGGCTTGTTTATGAAATTTTTTTGCTGGTTTGGGGTGTGGTTCTTCCCTAAAAATATCTCAGTGGGATTCCTCATTTTTACAAAGTACTTATGTTCCCTGAAGCTCATCCATTATAGGCCTAGAGTGGCGGGAACAGTTAGGGATGCTTTGCTTCACCTTTGTTATGAACAGCTAAATATGAAATGAGTATGAGGAATCCCAGTCTTCATTTTCAATGTGTCAAACAGTTGGCAGCATTGTAGAGCATCCAAAGGTGGGGTGCTTAAATGGGGTTTGGTATCTCCATGCAGAGAGGGGTTGACAGTGAGAAGTGATGCTTCTTTCAATCCTGGAGGGAAGAAGATGGAAGTGGTCTTCCCATCAGCATGTGAATATAACTGCCACCACTTCAAATCTGGAGAGCGGGTGGGTGTGGGTTTTATCGGTACAGGCAGTGTTAACGCTAACAACAACTGATTTTGTTAACTGGTGGGAACGAGTTCTTAATGGTAAAAAGAGAGATACAATTTTTCACTTTGCTCCCTGGTAGACAGATGCCATTTTAAA
The DNA here is from genome assembly GCF_000691975.1 of Corvus brachyrhynchos. NCBI lineage: Eukaryota > Metazoa > Chordata > Aves > Passeriformes > Corvidae > Corvus > Corvus brachyrhynchos. The sequence continues at coordinate 20,700,470 of NW_008237239.1, read as the reverse complement.
TGTCCTCCTCCAAAGCTGTATCCTTTTCTACCGTAAGAGTTCTCCCAGTATAGAAAGATTGAACCCACCCAGGAAAAAAAATGTGTAGCATATTGTGTACATATGTCTTGATAGTTTGCTCCTTCTCTAGTCTGAGCAGGTAGAAGAGAGGAATTTAGGTCCTTTTTCTCCATTTTACAGTTTCAGGTGGACCTCTTGGTTGTGCCCTATCTGATAAGTGAGGGTAAGGTCTAATTATCCTTGTGACCAAGAGATATTTCATCAGAAAGCATTTTTGAATGCCCTGAAGAATGTTTTGCAGTTATGGTCTAAATTGCCGTTGCCATTAAGAAGCAATCCTGCTCTTCACAGTCACATTTTTGCTGCCCCTACCCTGTCCCCTGTTCTATCAACCAGCACTTCTGCAGCAGCATAGTTAGGCAGATGAAGGAGGTAAAATGATTGCAAACTAATCCATCTGAAGGCTGGATTATTATTTATTATTTTCAGATATGTGCAATGGTAGTGCAGAAAAGTGATGGGAAAGGATGGCGCTTATGTGGTGAAGGAAGCTTGCAGACAGATTGGCTCACTGTGATCCTGGAAGCATGCCTTTAGTATTTCCCGGGACCTGTGGGTGAAAGTCATTTCTAATTAGACCTGTTTTGTTCTCATGCTCTCAGACATAGCTGTGCTGCTGTAGGACCTGTCTGGGCTGCTGCTGAAGCCCCATGTTCTGCTCTGTGGTTGAGCTGCCCATCCAAGCAGGTGGCAGCAGGTACTTCAGAGATGACCAACTTGGGAGCACACAGCCAGCAGAGACTTTAAGATACGTGACGACTTTAAGCAGTTAATTTCTCTCTGTTGCCACGTGGTGGTGATGTTGGTTGTTGCCTCCAAGGAGCTTTGGACTTGTGCTGCTGAGGGCACGTGACAGATGAGCTGGCAAGGAATGTCTTACAGGCCAGTACCTATGGGTGACTTTCTCCAGTGCTGCGTGGTTTGTCCAGTTATCCACATGGTGGTGACATTTTTGCTTCTGTTTATCCTCCATTTTCCATCTGCACATTCCTACACCTCAGCAGGGTCAGCTAATCAACAACAGGAGGTGTTTTGCTAGGAATAACTGACAAAATAGAATAGATTTTAAGGGTAGCATGCTGCAGGTATCTCCTTTTGCGTTTGCTCAGCTGTCATCCTAGGTTATTCTAGAGCCAGAAGGTTTTCCTATCTCAACTTTATACAACAGAGACTTGGTTGTTATCTTTTTGATTCCCCAATGACCCTGTTTCTGTGGTGAAACCCTAATGTCTCAGGTTCTTATCATTATCTTATTTTATGCTGATAAGCAGAGATGGAGGAGACATCTTCCATTCAGAAGAATGTGTGTATAATTGAGATCAATGGCACTGTAAAATCCTCTCCACCAACTCTTGGTGATGAGCATGAGTGTGATCTAGGCCTTGACAAAATTTATGTAGTATATGTAAATGCATATTCACTGTAAGGACAGTTTACAGAACAACTGATTTAAATATGTTAAATAAAATCTGGTTTTCCTCCACTTGGCTGTGTCCAGTACTATAAACTCAGATTTACTGAGTCACTGAGTTCCTGAGTCTTAAATCTTCTCGTTGCTTAAGTTCTTATGGTGGTTTTTATTTTCCGCAGCAAATCAGAAGAGGAAAATGGGAAATCAAGATTATCATATATTTTCAAGTCTCAGCTGAGAAGGCAAACTTGAGTAAGACAAGACTAGTGCAATATTTTAGAGAATTTTCCTTTTAGGAATTGGATAAAGGGAAGTGATGTCTCTATGCTGTTTTATAGAAACAGGTTACTGACTGTCACTGTAAGTTCATGTTCAACATCGATAGAGAAGCTGTTGCTCCAGAAGTTTATAAATGTTCAACCTTTATTGTTTGTTTGTAATCTTTGTTTCTTAACAGCTGATCCTTGTCTTTGTTTTTTATCAAACTGGTCATCTTATTACTGTGTGTGATTAAATGGATGACTTTGTCTTGTAAGCTGCTTGGCAAAACCAGGCGTATTTTGATGCAAGTTGGGATTTTTCAGATTTACATCTGTGTAGATGGCATTGCTTCTGTGAAGCACTTTGGGTATGGACTAGTTAATAGTTGTTCACAACAAAAAACGCAGTCAGGCGTTTTACTTTTTTTTTTTTTTTTTTTTTTTTTTTGTAGGGCACAAAACACATAGTACGTTTTTTTTTTTTTCAAAAAAAAAAAACGAGGTGGGGTTTTTTTTTTTTTTTTTTTTTTTTTTTTTTTTTTTTTTTTTTTTTTTTTTTGTAGCGAGGCAGAAAACTACTGAGAAGGAGGAAAAGCGTCAAATCAAATTTTCTCTCTCTATGCTCTGTTCCAACATGACATTAGGTGCAGTAGTCAGTGTTGGACAGTGCTGGGCTGTGGGTGCTCAGTGCTGGAATTTTGCATAGCTCTGAACACATTTGGGTGGAAAGGGGAGGTCCAGCTCTCACAGTCACAGAGTTTCCACAGCCTGTGTGAGCATCTTGACAGGTCACTGGTTCTGTTGCACCACACTCAGTTGAGCTGTGTGTGTGCAGTGTTTCCATATTCAGCCTGTGAGGTGTGGAAAAAGAAGGTGGCAGTCCAATCTATGAGTCAATTTTTGGAGGTGTGGAAGAGTAGTCAGTGAAGGAACATAAAAAGGTGAAGATTGGGGAATGGAATGTTTGGCGTTGGTTTTAATTAGAAACATCCTGTTCATCATTCATATGTGAGATAAAAAGGGAAGAATATCTATTACTACAATACACTGAAATAGGAAGTATCTATTAGTATCTATATAGAATCTAGAAGTATCTATATAGTGAGCAATTCTAACTGAGCTGCCAAATGTAATTGAATTGCAATATGGATCCTATTCCAACAATATTCCCCTTATTGTAGTGTATGAGTGAGAGTCAACTGGCACTATATTTATTCCTAATGTTTCTGCAACTGATGACTTTTGTCTAAAATCCAAAGTACTTCAGTATTAACTCAGTATTAAACTTAACAATTACCTCTGTCAGCTAAAAGATGGATAAAGCCCAACCAACAAACCTTTCTTTCATGAAGACAAGGCTTCTTGTACCTGTCCCCTCAAAAAGGTACAAAGATGGTACTCGTATTGTGAGCTGGAAGAGCAACTGTGTAAATCAGAGAGGGAAGCTGATACTTGCAGAGCTCAGAGCTGAAGGTTCTTCTGATTTTGGGGGGAACTTTGTTCTTGCCAAGGAGAAACCAACCACTGAACTCCTCTGCTCACCTTCTCCTAGGTGTGGTGATGTGACTCGATGAGAGAGGTATGTGCTGCCCGTGACTGCAGCTAATCACGTAAAATGACCTCTCCTCTCCCTTCCAGCACTGCCAACCAGTGCGCTGAGACTGTTACTTCAAGTGTAGCTGGAAATTAGATTAAAATCTGCTGCTCCTGGATTTGGTTAATTAGCTGGCAGTATCTTTTTAGAGCATTTGGACAGTGATGTGAAACATGCATCATTTTCAAGGCTTAAAGCTTACTAAATTAAGTGAAACAATCTGAGGTCCTTCCACGTGTCAAAGAGAAGAGTTTAAGAGGTTTGAATTCTGACTGTTCTACATCATGAAAGTTAACAAATATCAACATAAACGGGTACAAGTAGTCCTTTCACCCTCCAGTTGATACAAAAGACTTTCCTCATTTTCTATGAATGTCTCTATGTTGACTGAAGTTTCCTCTGAACCAATTTTTTTTGGCTTCTGCTTAAAAAAACCTGTGAAGAGATGTTCCAAAGTAAATACTTTGAATTACTATAAAGCTGTGACATGTCATACCTAAAAATAGTGGTAGAGAAAAGAAAACTGTTAATTGATTGCTTTCCTTTTCTAAAATACACAGACATTTTTGACATTATTCCATTCAGGTCATCAAATTCTTACAAGCTATTGTACTACAATATAAGACATAAATTTTAAAAGAATGAAAAGTGCAGGAAGTTTGAATGATGCATGACCATAAAATTACTCATCTTTTATATAATGCCTTCTTGAGGTGCTGACATTTTCAGTACATTAATTGTTCATAATGAATACTCTTGCATAAAATATTCAAAGGTAATTTTCTGAGGCCAAAGAATGACTAAAAAGTTATTCACTGAAGAGCAGTCAATAATCTGTATCCAAAAGAACACTCGTGGGATATGAAATAAACTGATGTAACAGGTAGAGAAATTTGCCTATATAAAAGAATCTGCCCTTTTTTACAGTTTTGATGCCCTGAAACAGAAGCCACAGAACTGGTGGGGACAGTTGCAGAGGTAAACTCATTATGTTCTAATCATGTTTCATTGAAGGAAAGGAAAAAACCAGCTTTGGGCAAAAGATCCATATCTCTTGTGGCAGACATCCAGGAGGTAGCCACGTCTGCTGCAGGTAATATATGATCACTTTTGTGCTGTATACTTCAGGATGGATAATAATAATCAGTGAAAATATGTTTAAAGAATATACTAAAATATCAGGAAAATAAATTAGTTGATCTATCAGGCTTCTTCCAGGCAGTAGGTTTTAAACAACTTGTCAAATATTTCTTGGCTGTTATACCCTCGCATAAGATCTTTCCCTGGTTCATAAAGAAAATTAATGTGAAATCAATAATGGTACTTAAAAATTCACCAAACACTTCCCATCCAGTGAAAGTCTCACTTTCAGAGTGCCACTGATGCAACAGGCAGAGTGGGAAAATCACACAGACTTGACCTTAGCGGTAAACAAAAGCCGGTGCAGATGGAAAGTGCAGTGAAGAGATGCTTTCAGAAGCAACCAGGAGGACCTGCCTGCTTCCCCACAAGAACAAACCTCTAAACAGAGTCACTGTGAGCATCGGCTTGCAAAAGTCTTGTTTGAAGATGCAGTCTATGCTACGCTGACTTCCTACTAGAAGATACAAACTAGCCTGAACAGCAACCAAAAAAAAAAAAAAAAAATCACATAAGGGTGAAAACCACAACAGAAAAACAGTAAAATAAGCTTCCTCTAGCATCATACAACACTAGGAGCTGCCAGATTTCAGACAATGAAGAGGAAACATTTGCTACTTCAGGTTGCTTCATTCTACTCTTGCAGAAAACCTGGGATCATGGTGGAAATGGGAAGAAACAAGCCATAAATTAGATTTGTTTGTTTATATTTTTAATAGAAGCACAAAGAGGAGTAATACAGTACATGGTGATTTTGTGGCTGTATCTGCATTTAGGCAATTTCTCTGGTGAAGGAGATGCATTGTAGTTACCATTTATGTAAATTAATACAATTGTAATTACCCACAGTTGCCACATTTGATCTGTGAAAATAAATAGGATTTGTCAGTATCCCCTCTTCTCCCCCTTCCTCCCCTAAGTGATTCAGAGCTGTTTCCCAGCCTCTTGCACAGGGCTGTTCAGCAAGGGCAGAGGGTGAAGTGCAAGCCTGCAGAGTTTGGGTGCAGTGCTCTCTCCTGAAAGGCTGACTTCCTGAGCTGCTTCATCCCAGAGTGAATTTCAGAGTTTTCTCAGTATTGTCATCTCCAGGCACCCATGCCCACGCTCTCTCAGTGGCATTCACAAAAATTTTAAAATATACTGCTTTATTACTCATGGTGGTATCTAGTTTTGGGGGTTCACATGTCTCACACCTCCCCAAGCTTTTTTTTCTGACAGAATTAAAAATTTGTTTTTCTTTTTAGCTTAGAATTCAGATTCACATGGAAGCACTTGACTCCCAAAGCTGCGGCTTCAACCAGCAGATAGGAGATGCAATGATAATTGGCAGAATTGCACTGCTCTAAGCACTTTTGGAGACATATGCTGCTTTTCCCACTCCTGGAAGCAGTCCCACAGATGTCTCATGACTATTCACTTGAGTCATGGTTGCAGAGTTGAGTTTTTGGTGGTTTGGATTCCCAGATTCCTACAGTGCATATTTAATAGGAGTGCAAATTCTGACTGAAGACCTCCCCGGTTGAAAACACAGAGGATACATTGAACCAAAACCCAGTGTTTTGAACTCAGACTAAATCTCCTCATGGCTTACAACGCTATTTGGTGAAAATGAGACATCTCCGAGGAGAAAGAGACGCCGAATGGTGCAAGGAATCCCTCGGTGGCGCTCAGCTGTGAGTTCGGGCGTGTGTTCCGCTCCGCGGGGACATTTCCCCGGCGCTGGTCACCAGGTGGCGCTGGCCCGCGCGCTCCCGCATTCCCGCTTGGCCGGGGCTCCCGCTGCTCAGCCGGCGTTTGTTTTGGAAGGGAAGCATGGCAGTCACAAAGCTAGACAGCAACATCTCTGGCCCGCTTGGGCTGGAGTGAATTTTTCGAGAGCGCAATCGCCCCGGGGAGTCTGGGTGTTATTTTCTTGGCGGAGGTTCCTGGAGCGAGGGATCGCCTGTGTGCCGCTGCTGACCGGCTCCTCTCCCGGGTTCATGTGCTCTGGGAGAAACGTGGGAGCGCCAAGCCTGTGCTTACACGCCGTTCAGCTCTGTGCTGCAGGGCTTTCATATCCAGTGTATCAACAGAATAATGAGGCTTCCCCCCGCCCCAGGTGTGCTCTTACTGTTCAATGAATTATTACATGCATGAACAAATGTTAGACAACCTGAGAAAAGTTTGCTTCGTCTTTTTAAAATTCCATCAGTTTAGTTTGTTGGGGTTTTTTGTTTGTTTGTTTGTTTTTTAATGGAAAAGGAAAACAAAATCTGTCCACAACAGTCCTTTACAGAGTTCAGAATGTTACATATGCCCTGCAAATGAAGATTTAAAGATTCGTTGGGTACTAGAGATGGTCTGAAAACGATAACCATTTCTCAGTGCTTTCTCTTAAGTTTTCCTCAAAGCTTCTGGAACATTTGAATCAACTGACTCTAAGTCGGTTCAGTTTTCAGGCAAGGAAAGTTGTTTTCTTTTTCCTCACTGGTAGTATTTTTACAAGAAGTGAGGACGAGATCAGGCAGATGGAAGGGGAAAAAAGTGTGAAGGAATTGTAACATCAAAATCTTTAAAACTGCATTATTGGTTTGAAAAAATGAAGACATTAGTTGTGTGGCTTCTGCATCTAAATTACAGAATGTTTTAAAAATGCCATTTTAGTTTTAAAAATGGTGCGTTTATTCAGAGACTGCTGAGAATGAAAAGTATTGATAAGCTCTACTAAGCGTTTTCATATGGAATCTATTTTCAGCCACATACCAGAAAATGTCTTTGTTATTTTTTTGAATGCGACCCTAATCTCGGAATGACTTTTCATTTATCAGAGCCTTTTAAGTCTGCTATTGTGTTTCCAGTCAGATCCTTTCCACTCACTTCTTTTTTCCTGTGTCAGCCTCTTACAAACTTGCCATAGGGCAAAGTTCGCAGTTATTTTCCACAGGCACAAGGATTTCCCCTCTCAGGGGTGCACTTGGGCTTTATGCCGTGGAAGCCAAGCACAAATTAATGCCAGCTCTAATAGTTTGTGATAAAGTTTCTTGTGGTATCTCATACTTAATAGCAAACCCTACAATTTGTGATTTAACTTGTTAGCAATTCAAAGGCTTTTGTTTCTTATGCTGTTTAGTCAGATGAAATGGCTTAGTGGTTTTTTGCATCACCAGCATTGGCATTTGTGTCTGTGTTGGTGTTCTTATTTAGCGTTGTGTTAGTTCCCACTTCAGCTATAATTTAATAATGTTCAAATATCACTTTCTAGGAAAAAAAAAGTAAGTTCTGGCATCTGCAGTTGAGAAGTTGGAAAACGTGAGTGCAGTATGCCAAAAAAAATCCCCAAAGAAATATAATTCTAATGAACATGGAGAAGGTGTACCTGCTGTAAACCATTGCTGAGGAAATAAAAAGCGCCCTTAGAATTACTACTAGTTCATTTTTTCCTCGACTCCTCTTAAAATTTCATTATTTTTTTTTTTTTTTTTTTTTTTTTTTTTGAGGGGGTGGGGATTAACAATATTGTAACACTTAAGTTCCTTGAAATATATTTACTTTAACTTTTTCCAGGGTGTTCCAGTTTATTTCTGTGTATTTTATGGGGAAGAAACAGCTGAAATTCTCTCAGGGGGTTAAAAAAAGCACAAAACCTTTTGGTTCTCTCCTAAATCACTGTTTCAGATTTTATGACTCCTGGTATCAAGAAGGATTTGTGTTCCTACCCTTGATTGAAACTTCCACCTCCCTGTCCTTCTGCAGTGAGGATGTGCCAGCTGTCAGCCTGGCTGCCATCTCCCACCCTCCTGCAGCTGAGCAGAGCTTTTAATCAGTCTTGGAAAGTGCTTTGCTGACCCTTCCCTTCCGACAGAGGCTGATGTTCAGGCTCTAGTTCCTCTTACCAAATGTGCTTTTGTATCTCTCACTGGGCATTCAGCTGGAGCTGGGACCAGCAGTTGTTTGCCTGTATCAATAACCAGCTAATAACAGGAGAGAGCAGAGGATGCGTGGATCAAAGAAAGAGGCAAAGCTGTTCTGGTTAGTGGCACCATGGGCTCAGATTGCTCAGTAATGGTTTACCAAGTATCAGCGTGAAAAAATAATCAACCAGGTTGTTTAGGTGACCTGCCTTGCCTGTTAGGGGCAAAGAAACATCTGCATCACAAAATGCAAGTAATGAGCAAGAAATCTGGAGATCTGTGCAAGTTCTGTTTCAGAAGAGCTGGCCTGGTCAGAGTCAGCTCTCTGGGAAAGTGTCACCAAGCAACCAGGGCAAATGAGCCAGGGCTCCAGAGGTCTGCAGCCAGCATGGCCTGGCTTTGCTTTTCCTCCTGACACCGAGAGGTGACCTTTGGCTGATTCCTTTCCCGTCTCTCCACCCTCTGGCCTCCTCCTGCCATTTGATTGCTTTGTCTTGTTGGAGTTGAGCTCCTGGGCAGGGGGAGGCTGCAAGTTCCATTTATTAGGTGTGTGTGTGAAGCCCTTAGCACCACAGGGCTGAGCCCAGTGAACATCTCCAGGCTGCTGTACCAACAGCAATTGTTCCTATTAACAGCAAAAACAACAAGTTGAAATAGAGTGTGGAAAGGGGAATAGCTTGCCATTATTGATGTCAAGTTTAGAGAGTAAGAACTGCATTTGTGTTATTACTGATCATCCTCTGGAGAAGTGTAAGAATCTCCCTGGATGAGGATCCAGTTTCTGCCCTTACCCTGTATAACCTCATCAGCTTCAAAACAAGATTTGATGTCATTAGAGCAAATTGGCATTAAGGCAAGGGATTTTGTCCAAGGAATTCAGGTTGTCTTTACTTATTTTTCTAAGCACGTGGCATCAGAAGGATCATTGAGAAATTTACCCATACTAACCTTTCTTCCCAGCTGTCTCAGGTCCAGCCTGTGTCACCAACCTTTTTGCCTATGCTGCTTTCCATTCTACTAAGTGGTAAACACCCTCTGAAACATCTTAGCATCCTTCAGGATATTTTATACTCCCTTTGTTCGATCTCATCCAGGCACAAGAGACAATTGCGTGGTCTGGTTGTCAGCTGGGAACTTGATCAGCTCTCCTCATATTTTCAAGATTGGTTATAGATTAATAATTCTCTCTGGTATTGCTGTGAGTAAATTATAACTCAACAACGGACAAGTGTATATGGCTAGCATTTAGTTTTATGCATTTCCCTTTCTTTTCTGCAACATTTTTCTTTTCTGCAGTTTAGTATGGGTACCTACTTCCATAATAGATTGTGTCTGGAATTCCTGAAGGAGTGATTTAGGTGATCCTACTATCATTCCCTTTGCTTGCACTTTTAGCACTTTGAAATTTCTTCATTTCAAGAAAAGGAAGAAAATTCCCTCCTGTATGGAACTGCTTAGATTTCATTGGTAGTCTTTTAGTGTTTCAGTCAGTGCTTTGTCTCCTGGTAGGTACAACTCCTCTGTAAATGTCTCTCTAAAGTCCTTCAGGATACCTCCTAAAAGAATGTGGAGTCAATATGACTTGCAAATTGTTTTAAGTGATTTGTTTATTGAGTAGCCCGGACTTAGTTCATTCTCCTTGACAAAATGCAATCAGTTGCTTTGCATCATTCCTCATAAGCTACAGTTAGAATCTTCTTTTGTTTTTCCAGAGAAGGATCTGAACCCTGACCCCAGCAACGCTTTGAAGTCTTTCCTGACAGACAAAGATGAAGCTTGAGGTATCAAAATGTCCTGGGAGGGACGTGACCCTTCAGTGAACAAGGACCTAATGGGGTGGGCTTCTTGCACAGGGCTAGAGATGGGGAGGGGGTGACTGTGCATGGAAGTGTGGCTGCTCTGGAGCCCCTGTAATTGCAAATTGTAGCTGCAAGCAGGGAAGAAGCCAGGAGGTTGTGAGGGACAGTGTATCATTTCCTGGTGTCATTGCTGAAGATTAAGAAATATGCTTTAATGGGGAAGGGGGTTTTATCTTTGGATAAATACACGTGGATGCCCATGTGTTTCTTGGATCTAAAAGAGAACGAGTTGAAGATCTCCACTATGGTATTTTGATTCCAAGAGAGACAGTGGCCTTGGTAAGCAGTAAAGAAACAAGGCTTACTGTGATTCTTTCTTCCTGTGAAACTTTCAGCAGAAGAAGTAGAAAGTATGGAAAGGCAAGCAAGAGGTTGTGCTATAGGAGAAGATTAATTCATATCACATAGCAGATAAGGGTGTTCCTAAAGTTCAGGATATTCTTTTAGGAACATCTCCACTTAAAAGGGAAGTGTCAGATGCCTTAACCAAACTAAATCAATCTTCATGACATGACACATCTGTGGGCATTTAACATCCTTGCTGTAGCACCTTTGTAACTGCACTCTCCTGTTGCATAGATGGGTTTCCAGGCATAAAAGTTGAAGAGATAAACATTTCATCTTTACTGAAGTGTAGGCTTCAGTATGTATGAAAGATGTTGAAAAAGACCCTGAGACTTTTTTTTCAGAGAGCCAGAATACATGAGATAATGTCAGGTGTAAGAAAAATTCTTGTATTTGCAGTGAGAATATTTCAAGTGAAATGTTTCCATCTGAACCCAGGAAAAAGACAGAGGAATGATAACAGCTGATTTCTTGTCAGAGATCAGCTGTCAGAATGAACAGATAATACTTACTTAATGGCATCCAAAATAGAAATCCTCCAGATCAATCTGCACAGTCCCTGTAAAAATAACAAAAACAGAAAAAAAGGAGTAATTAAATACTTGAGAGGTATACAGTGACAAAATGCAAGCTGAAATAAGGCTCTGAGAGATTAACTAACACAGAACAGTTGTTTTGCCTTTTCTCTCATTATTTTCCTTCCACTCTTCTGCTTCTTCTTTTTGTTTTTTTCATAAGGCATATGCTAAGAATGTTTCCAGTGAGTCATTTCAGACAGGTTGAGCAGATATCTAAGGGAGCAGCCTTTGGTAAATCAAGTGGGATCATACAGGTAGAACTGGAATTCAGTGGCCTAGGCTGAACATCCCTTTGTAACTGAAAAGCTTTGCTTATTCAGTCCCACAGATGCAGCATGGCAACAGGGATGTGACATATTGCTTATTTAGGGGCATGTGCCAGAACTTGTGAAGTGCAGATCAAGCCTTCTGAAAGAAAATCAGACCAATTAGAATCTTGTCTCGTGTTTTTAATTAACTTAAAACTCAGTCTCTTGTATCAAGAAAGGAGTGCTTGTGGGAATGGAGGTACTTGGATACCCAATCATCTTCCAAACCATTTGGAATTCATCCTGATAAGAGTGGGTTTTGACTGAGCTTTATTTTCAGCTAAATTCTAATCCAAGATGCCAAGCAATACAAACCTGTATGAATGGAAAAGAAAGAGGAAAATCCTACTGGTGTCTGATAGCTGTATATTGAGCCAGTCAGTCCAACTACTGCACTATCTGAACATCTGAGTCTTAATGTGTGTCACTTCAAAACTTCTACATAACTAAAATTTCTTTTAAAGGTCAAAATCAACTTCTCAGAAACCACTTAGAATGTGAGAACCCGTTTCTAAGAAGAGTTTACATGCGTGTAACAGGTGAAGATATATTGCAATATGCTGGGGTTTTTCTGATTTTTTAATTTATAAAATACATTTTTCCCAGGCTTGGGAAACCAGCAAAAAATCAAATATGAAATTCACCTAATAAGCTGATAAAAAGCAGAACATCATCCATGACACCTCAGTCTGCCAGTTCTCATATTTTTCACCCACTTACGCTCTTCTCAATACATCTTTTTGCCTAAGGAAAAGCACAAGATTTATAATATACCAGGAAAGAAAAAAAATCTAATTCTTACCACGCAAAGGTGAAAGCTCCAAGTAAAAGGATCATCTCCCAACATATTCTTGTCCATGTTTATTTTAGTCTAATCTATTCAGATTTTGTGTATTTTTAGAGTATCTTCATCATCATAGTATTTGATCATTACCTCCTACAGACCACATATGGAATAAAATAGTCTGGTATATGGCTGGTAGTTATTCAGGAACAAATAGGAGTCCAAGAGGAATAAGCCTGGATGGCTAATGATGTCTTTAATACTTGCAAGCATTTGCTTGAGATGCAGCAAGTTCTGATCGTGCTTCAGGAAGATCCACATCTGAAGCCTGACTGCTGCTGGATAGTAAATGAGGAGCAGAATGCACCCACATTTTTCAGTTCCTCTGAAGCTATCGTGGAAAGTTGTAGCTCATCTGTGCTGTCATGGGATGACTGGATGGGGCAGAGTCAGGGAGGGAGATGGGCAGCTCAGGTGATACAAACCCCCTTCACCTGTGTATTTAATAAAGGGAGCACAGGGAGCATCTGTGCCCTGGCTGTGGGAGTGCCTGTGAAGCAGCTCTGAGGATGCTCAGTCCCACCCACAGAATGAGCTGCATGGAGCAGTAGTGTCCAGTTAGGACAGGGGGAGAGAGGTGCCATACAAATCCATAGGAACATCACGGAATAATTTTTAGACCCAGCATGTGGTTGGCATGCAATTACTGAGTGAAAGTATCCTACTGGAGTGAGTGTATCCTGCCTTTTCAATAGGCTCCACAGGGCTGGGAAAGAAACAGCCCTATCCAGTCATTTCCTTAATGAAACCTGAAAAAAAGATGAAGTTGGACTCTCTAATGTCATGCTGACAAGTGATATAATATTCTTATTCATCTTTTAATCCTGTTCTTTCAGGTGTCTAATTTGGTGCTTCCCTTATTAACTTTCTCATTTCTTCCTGTGCGGTACATCAGAGGTCACTGTACCTCTTGTCATAATATTTCCAGTTTACAAGAGGGCAGAGGGAGCAGAAAGTAACTACAAGGTAGTTCTGAATCTTTCATCTTCATTTCTAAATCCTGTAATTTCTTTAAGGTACATACTCTCCTTCTTTCTTACCATCAGAATCAAGAACTTATTTGAATGTCAAACAGGGCTTTAATGAATCCCATAAGATAATCATAGCAGCAGCTGTCCAAGTTAGTTTCTTTAAAAAATTCTGTATGATTTTACTTATATTTTCAAGTGCTAACTCGAGAGTTTGCCTTTTTGTTCCTCTCACACATCCCTTTGAAAACAGGGATGTTAATTTACTGGTTAATGCCTTTTAAGTGCTTCTTCACCTAAGATACTGAACACAGCTCCTCAAACGTGCCAGCTGAATTGGAGCACACACCATTGAGGAGAGAGGCACTCAAGTAGCTGATATTGCAGTCATGACATTGTTGATATAAATATTTAGAAATGCCTTGATATAACAGCTAGAGTTCAGCAAGGGTTGGCACCTCTAGAATGGTGATTACTAAATATTTTTATGCTTTACTAACTTGGTTCAATGAGGCCTAAAGGGTTTATTACCCTCCTCTGAGGGAGCACTGAGCACATGCAGGGTTTTACCCTTTAAAAGTCTCTCCTACAAAGAAAGGCAGATGACAGTAAACTGAAGTTCTGTTGACTTTTCTTCTAACATCTGGGTGTCTTGTGCATCACTAGCAGATGCTTATGCCTTCCTTTGGGCATAGAAGAAGTCTGAGGGTATTCTAAATTTGAATCACTTTATTCACACATACATCCCAGTCCCAAACTGAGGATGTACAGCCAACATGTAAGGCAGTTTCTTCATGTAGGAGTCCTAGCCCAACATCTCTGTCTGGTTCCCAAGTGACAACTCTTAACAGCAGAATTACTTTAACAAGAAGCAAGGCAGACAGCCAGTTTCCAGGCTGTTCACATTGCCTCCTCTTCTTCTGAGCCTGCCAAGGTACAAAGTCCTTGCATAACCCAAACACTGAACAGCAAGATATCAGCTCTCTCTAAGAGAGGAAAACCTGCGTGCACACTGTAAAGGTAACATTAGGAGACTTTGTAGTGATGCTACATGGTGATGCTCCCCATGACAATGTGCCTGCTTATCTGTTAACAGAAAAGGTACCTGCAAAGCTTTAGCACTTCATTTCTGGCCAGCATTTCTGCAGTTGGGCTCTTATCCTACTTATTTGTTTCTGTAAAACAAGTAAGAATCAGCTTTCTCATAGTGCACTGATACTGTTACAATTTATCTTTAAAATTTTTTCAATGTGTTTAGTGACAGGTTTGTTCTCAACGATTTTAATTCCCAGTGTGATCAATTACACAAATGGGCATGTTTTTACTTCATGGGGACATTTTGTACTTCATTTTGCTTCAGTTTTGCATCAGTTACTGGGGCTTCATTCCTCATGTCTTGTAGGGCATCCGTCAAGAGTGCTGTGTTTCACACATGCTTTTCTCAGAAGAGAAGAATAATTTAGGTTTTCTTCTAGTAGCTCAGAGCTGGCTGTCTCTAGTCCTACTTCACCTTTTCCCTTCAATTGTTTCAGATTTGCAAGTAAGATGCCACTAGTAATATAGGAAGGCTGCAGTCACTTCCAGCTTCTTCTCAGCACTGCCTACAGACTGATGCAAATTGGCACATTTAAAGCCCAGGCAGACAGCAGCTGTGTAATCCAGTGGCATTTCCTTCTAAAATTTTCTGCACAGAAGAGGAGCTTGAAAGGAAGTAACAGTTCGGGGAGAAATCCAATTCCAGCCCCAGAGGCAGTGCTACACTAAGCAGTAAATCTTGTCTGTGTCTACAGAAAGAATAAGGCACTCCTGGCTTGCTGGCTCTGTCTCTGCAGCCAGGGAGGAGCCTGCAGACTTGCTGCCCCGCTCTTCTGTATCAGAAACCTATTTGACCATGCTGCAATTCCCTGTCAGTGCATGCTCCAGGTTTTCTTTTCCACAGAAACTGGGATGCTGCCAGTGAAGGAGGATGGGAGAGATGCTGTGTACCTTATTTCAACCTGACATGGCTTTAGGACATGAGCAGAAAATACCAGAGCCAGACGCAGCTTTTTTTTTTTTTTTTTTTTCTTTTTGGGTTTCAACA
>NW_008237239.1:20668827-20684952 GCF_000691975.1 Corvus brachyrhynchos | reverse complement strand
TGGTGAGGAAAGAAAAAAAACCAGACCCAGCCCCCGTTTTTTTTTTTTTTTTTTTAGCTTGCTAGGTATCCAATAGTTTCAGGCAAGTCAGACAGTGTCTGATGTGAAAAACAAGCTCAAAAAATCTGGAAGCATCTAATTCATGCAGAAAAGTACCTACTAAACTGGGGAGAAATAGACACTTAAAGCTAGTCAGTGCTGTAAAGTCACAGACAGTTACATAGCTTCAAGGTAGCAATGCCTCCCGTCTAATTCCAGCACAATCTGTCTCTCGGCTTTGAAAGAGGCAGCGTGAGCAACAGTCGTTCAGCAGCAGCAAACACCAGCATCAATTGTGCCTGCACACCAGTACTGGAAGGATGATTTCTGCATGATTTCGTTCCTGAGATCCCACTGGGGGTTTTTGCTATTCCTTTTTAGTAAGAATAGGTCTGCTTCTAAATTTCCCATTAAAACCATGGTTTTGATCAAAAATTCAGTTTCTGCCACATGAGCAACTCTAATGCACTAACAACTCTTTCATCAGGAGATGTAAAAAGAAGTCTTGCTTTTAGGGTTGCTTAACCTGAGCTTACTGACCTTCAGCCTGTTGAGCTAACCCAAAAGGTTGAAGGCTGAATTGCTTCCCTGCAAGGCCAGCAGGAAGCTGCCCCTGCCATCCTCCAGTCTCCCCATCCCAACGACTGATCCAACACCAAAACATGCTTTTCTGGCTCGGCTGAGTCAAGGAGATTGCTGTAGGTGGTGCGTGGCAGTGACATTTTAGGAGAAGGAGCCCAACGTAGGAGGCCAGACCAGAGAGGAGACACAGAAACCCAGGCTGCAGCTCTCAGGAGACGTGGTTTCCCTGTACAGTGAGATGTAATTTAACTTTGAGCTGACTCAAAATAAAAGGCTGAAGGATTTTTCTCTCCCACCTCCCTTTTACATCACATGGGTATTTTTCTCTTTACCAGTATTTTCAGGCTTTCAGTTCCTCTACCCAGCTACAGCCTGTTCTGCTTCTGGGAAAATTTGGGAAAAGGAACTACAAATAGAAAATACATCTCCTTGTTTCTATCCACCTCTTCCCTCACGTGCTTTGGTAAAAAAAAAGTGTAGATATTATATCTCTTTTTTTTAAAGTCCCGATTGCTTCCCTTAATGCTTTCTTTAGTGGTTTCGGCTACACTTTTTTCTTCAAGAAGAAATAAACCACTTCACATTTAAAAGTCACAAATTGTGGCTTCCATTTTGTCAAAAAGGCTGGGCTCCTTCCAGGTTTAGAAATACACTTAAATCTGCCAAATTTCGTCAAACATTACCTTCCTTTAACAAGAAATATTCCTACTTTTTGGATTAAAGAGAAAGAGGAGAAGCAGCCATTCAAGTGCCTTTTATGAGAGGGAACATTCTGTATTTTCTTGGGAGCAGACATGGGGGAGGAGGAATATGGAAAGAAAAAATAAAAAAGAAAAGAGCAGACAGAAATACCCAGCTGAGGGCCAATCTGAGTTTATAATTGGTATCAGATTCTGCCAGTCTTACTCATGTAGTGCAATTCCTATTGATTTCTGGAGGTTCCTCACAGGGTAAGCTAATGTTTAACATAAATAAGGGTTACTGAATCTTGTCCTTGAGAAGTAGGGGTCAGGAAGCTGTTATCAGTTGAGCTGCTCTATTCCTGACTGGCAAGCCTGCTCAATTCAGGGTTAATTAACTGATTCCTTAAAGTGGAAGTGTTGTGGAGGAGCATGATCATTACCATTTATATTCATTCTAATATGATGTATTCCAACTCCCTCTCCATCATGTCTTGCTGAGAGCGATCTGGTGAAGGAGAATGACAAGTCTTTGCAAAATGATCTTGAATTCTGCCAGATACTCATAGTTTAAGTTGTCTGGCAGTGCAAGATCAGATTCAGTGTGACAGGCAATAATGCACACATTTTTTATTCCAGACTATTTTCTAAGCTTGTGTGATACAAACCCCTCATCGCTGCTGCTTGCTCACTTTTTATGTCAACCTTTGCTACCTATCCCACTCCAATGTGCAGGAAAGAAACTTTGATTTGAATTTTACCAAGATGACATGCATCTTAATAGTGCTCTGGATTGGAGTGATTGGAGTCTGGATTCCAGGGCTGGATGTGGTACTGCTGCCAGGAGACAATGTTGCAGACAGGGGCTACAGCTGTGGTCTCTGAAGGGACCTGGCCACTCTGTCCCTGTATCCTTTCCCTGTGTCTTGCAGTGCTTGAAGGTACCAATTTGTTCACATTTTCCTCTGTTCATTAATGCATTCTGTCCTTAAAAATTCAGTTTTTTAAAATAGTAATGTGTATTGTCTAGTTGAAAGATTAATCACAAGGAGGGGCTTGAGGTGGGAAGGCTTTTCCGCAGAGGTTCCACATGTTGTCAGCTAGTCACTCCTAGTGGCGGTTTCCAGTGGGTCCCCTAGCTTTTGGAAGTGACATTCAGTCTGACATGTGCCAGCCACGCAATCTACCAAGGCCTGCAAAGTGCAAATATTAACATAAACGCATATTAAGTGACTGTGTGTTAACTCTTAACTGAAACAGAGAGTGGGGGTTCTAGCGGAGGGAAATAGCATTGATTTACACTGGCTTGAGGATTTGGCCCATTACCATCTCCTTACACCCTTCTTAGAGGAGCTCCAAATTAGATAAGGGCTTTTCCTGGATCATGGCAAGTAATGGTATGTTTAGGCTGACTAGCAGTAAAGTTGGGGAATCTTTCTCAAAAATCTTTCTGCTGGATAGCTGATCCCTCAGGTAAGAGCTACTTATTTAGTTAAATCCTCCATCCTAGTCCTGCCCCTCAGATAGATCTTCCTTCTCAGCTGTCCCTTTGAAATCCAAGTGGATTTTGAAGAACAGCTCTGATGATCCAGGATATCTGTGTGTCTGATCAGTCTGTCTTTTGGAGGAGGTCCTGGACCGGCTGCACCACGCTGAGCAGAGCAAAGTCCCTGGCAGCAGCTCATTCCCAGCCTGCCTGTATGGAGAAGGGGCAAAAGCCACTCCAACTTTCTGAAAAGCTCTAGTGTTACTGCACAAGTGCAAAACAAAGCCAAGCATGTGAAATAACACACATGCTTCCAGAAAATGTCAACCTTCCTGCTCAAAGGGGGTGTACCTGTTCTGTGCCCATCAGTGTGCTGGGGTGAGGGCCATGTGCTGAGCACCCTGCATGCTGTGGCCACCCCAGCAGCTCCTGAGTGTCCCCTGCAAGTACTGCTGATGGTGTTCTGGGGGTTTTATCTGCTTAAAAAGCTGATTTTGCTTGTAGCATAATTTGATGGCAGTTTTCTTGGGTGTTTTTTTGCCTCTCTAATAAGTATGCTGTGAGTACATCTGCAAGCATTCATATGTTAAGATAAAATTGCTGCTGGTGTTCATCTCCCCCTGTGCTACTGCTGCTACCTCCAGTAAATGCTTGTGTGCCTGCATGCTCATGTACAGACAGATGCATGTGCACAGCACCTGATCCTGCTTCTTAATTATTTTTAGCCCAGTTCCCAGAGTTGTTCTGCTTCCTGCTGATGAATGGGAAATTCTAGTAGTGCTGTTTCGTTTCACCGGCCTCTCAAGTGTAGAAATTATGGTAAATTTGAGAACAAGTGAGATTAGATTGATAGTTACACCTCCTTCTTTAATTAGACAACCATGGGATCTGTGGAGATAAGGGAGGGGAATAAGAATTTACCATGGTGACAGTGCTGGAGGTTCTTTCTTCTCCGTCCTTTCTTGCCTGTCTGTTCTCACTGACAGTAGCCCCTTTCGTGATGTGGGGTTTATTTACAACTGCCCTGACTGTGCTACATCAATGGTTTCCCTGACCTTGGCTCAGTGATTATGCAACAGAGCATTGTAAATTATCTTGTCACCAGAATCTCTATTTAGGCAAGTATAATCACTTCCTTGTAAGATCCCAGGCCTGGTGTACAGAAACAAAAAAATCTACGGCATAATAATGAGCTCAGCGCGCTGTTAGGGATGAAAAAGCCCCTCCGCCATATGGAAAACTACCACATACTGGTGCTGGGAACCTGAACGTCAGGAATTTGTGCAGAGTGCTTAGCAATTTTTGGCTAAAAGGTGTAAATTACTATCTGTAGCTGCCCTATAAAATGCAGCATGCCCCGTCCTGTCTGTGATGCAGCACTGAGCCTCTCTGTGCCTCGCTGCAGTGACGCTTGGCAGTGCTGTGATCCCTCCCCGGTAGTGCTTCTGCAGGCTCCATATTGCAGGGTGCCTTCTTCGCCTTATTGGCTCTCTGATCAATGTGACTTGCAGCCTGGTTTTTCCGCACCCATGGCAATAAAACATGTAATGCTGGCTCTTTCCGATGCATCAGAGGGGCGGGGCGGAGCGATCGCGTTCTGCTTGCTCCTGGCAAATCCCATTATGGAGATGAGGTATCAAGTGGCCGCGTGGCTGCAGGTGGGTATGTGCACACATGTGCATACTGATTCCTTCAAGGAAAAGTATCCTCGCTTGGCTTTGCAAGCTGGGCTGCAGGAGATGCGATAGGGATGGGCTCTGATAGGGATGGCTGTGTCCAGCTCTCTCGAGCCAATTTCAGATGCAGCATAGCTGCTAATGCCAAACCTGTTCTTGTGTTTGTTTTGCTTCAGCTGAGAATTACACCTTCCCTTCTTGTATCCTGAGTGATGGGAAATGTCCCTCCCATGAAACACCCCTTCAGTATATCTCTAGACAAACTCATCAGCAACTTCTCATTTCTCTCTCCAAAACCTTGAACGTAAAACCTTGGGCTGCTGAATTATTATTACTGTATCTGAGGGAATCACACTATCTTGTTCTTACTCCAGAGATTTTACAATTAGTCCTCCAGCACAGTACCTTCTCCTCTCCCTCTCCATAGTAACAGGGGAACTGTTATTTTTGTATATTTGTTAGGAATGTAGTTAGCATTCACTGAATAAACTCAGAAAGCAATAGTTCACGTAGAATAATTATGAATATGTATTTACTTGAATAAGCTGTTGATTTTGCATGAATTCTGCACACTGTTTCTTAGGCAAATATGCTAATGATTGATGTGTGAAAATTTACTTTATTTTGGGCTTGTCAGACTAACTAACACAGTGATCCAAATCCAGAAAATTGTTTCCTTATGCCTAAGGAACCATAACAATTACAGGAATATTCCAGGGAAGTTGATTACTAATACATCAAACCCTTCTGTATGGACATGATGATTTTACAGCGATATTTCCAAACAAAATTTACTTTGCTGCTGTCTCTTGGCATTGATATTCAATCAAGTCCTCATGGTTGTATGAACTGCACCAGGAGACTAATCACATTAGAATCCTTTCACATGGTCTCTGTGACAAAACCTGGGGACAACACCGTGGGCAGTGATGCCAATGTGCACTGAAAGGGGCAGTGCCAGAGGGCCATGGCCATCTCAGCAGGCACTGGGGAGCAGTGGGTGTTGTTTACCTAAACTTCAATGAGGCTTTTGACAGCTTCCTGTAGTATAGGTGCTGGAGACAAGAGGACTGAGCAGGAGGATGAGTGGAAAATGGGCTGGACTACAGGGCTCCAGGTATTTCATGCAGCAGAGGGCTGAAGGTATTCCATGCAGCACGTCAGAGCTGAAATAGTGACTGGTTACTGGTGGTGCTCCTCAGGGTTCACTACAGGGTCTGATGTTATTTAATGTCTTCATTAAAGCTGGACAATGGAGTGGGATGGAACCTCTGCAAGTTCACTCATGACCCAAAACTGGTGGAAGAGTCAATGCACTGAAGGGCAGGGGGGCATTGAAGAGAGATGACAACTGGCTGGAGAAATGGGCTGACAAAAACTTTATGAAGTTCAACAAAGGCAAATGCAAAATCCTGCACCCAGTAAAGAGTAATGTCCTGGAACAGCACAGGCTGGGCTTGCTAGAAGGCAGCTTTCAAGGCAAGACCCAGGGGTCCTGGCAGACAACAAGCTGATGGTGGTGAGGCACTGGCACAGGTTGCCCAGAGCCATTGTGGGTGCCCCATTCCTGGAAGTGTTCAAGGCCAGGTTGGATGATGCATTGAGCAGCCTGGTCTAATGGAAGATGTCCCATGGTGGGGGACTGGAACAATGTGATCTTTAAGGTCCTTTCCAACTCAATCCATGGTATGATTCTATACTGGGTCAAGTTCAGCAAAAAACACCAGGATGCTCAGGGTGCTAGAGCATATGGAGTACAAGGACAGGTGGAGAAAGCTGGTTGTTCATCTGGAGAAGAGATGGCTCAGGGAGTATCTTATTGCTCTCTGTAACTACCTCTAATGAATGGTTATAGACGAGATGGAGCCAGACTCTTCTTGGGGTGCACAGCAAAAGGAAAGGGGCAGTGAATGCCAACTGCAGCAAGATGAAGCCCATTAGATATACGGAGAAAAGCTTCATGGAGAAGATGATCAAGCACTAGAACAAGTGCCCAGAGAGGTTTTAAGCTTTCTGTTCTTGGATATACTCAAAACCTAATTGGATAAGGCCCTGAGTACCCCCATGTCACTTCAAAGCTGACCCTATTTTGAGCAGGAGTATGGACCAGACATGAAAGCTCCTTTCCAGCTTATTTTATGGAGAGTTTATGGTGAACACTTCTAGTGGATTTTGCACTTGGAAAACTACTCCTTTTATCTGTATTTTGGATATCTTTCATGTCACAGTAAATTTCACCAGAAAGGCATCCAAAGAATGGGAGTTTTGCCAAAGAAAATGAATGCTGAGACTAATTTGTATCATGACAGTCTGGCTATGAATTTATAATTGTATCACTCTAAGCCCTGACTGGTTACCTACAGTTCTCTGTAGCCGAACATTAATCACCAGCTGCTAGGGATGAAAACCTTCCGGAGCTTTCATCCCCAAGTTGTGGGGGATGCAAGCTCTGCCCTTCAGTGGGCAGCCACAGTCCCTGGCTCTGTGTTTCCAGCCTGCCTACCTGCACTGAGCAGCCTGTGCAACCCCACGTAGGTCTGGAGATCTGTGACTGCTCCTCAGAGCAAGCGTCAAGGAGCCAAACTGCAGCCTTAGTGTCTCCCACATCAGTTGTGTGTGGAGAACTATGCAGAGAACTTCCCAGCTGTCCCGAGTGTTAGTCATTGGGCATTGTGCTGTTGATATAAATGACACCAAGATTTCACAGTTCCCTTCCCTTGCACATGTGCATTCGAATCCTAGAGACAACATTTAATGCAAAAATAAATAAGCAGGTTTGCACAAAACAACTGGAGGGGGTTTTTTGGTGCTTTTCTTTTTGAAATGTGAATGGGACTTTGCTTACAAACTGAATTTAGTTTTTCAGTCCTGATGATGAACCAGAAACAACCATCTTGATGTGAGTTTGTATCTGGAGGAGCATGCTTTGCACTTTGCTCGGCTGTTTCAGTGGCAGGGCACCTATTCTTCTAATTCTCTGGCTGATGTGCTCAATGAAGCATACACAGAGAAGTCCTCCAAATTGTTTAACAAGCTTTCTTAAGCCCACAAAGATCATTTTAATCTCTGTTTGTATGGCAAACAAATATGTAAGAGGAATTAAACTAGTGGGTAGCTCCATGTTACAAGACTTTTTAGCACTGCTCTATTAATGTGACTGATTGAGTACAAGATGTGTTGCTTGCCATTTCCTGGAATAAAAAAATGAGCTGTTGAGTCTTAATGTGCTATTCCAATTATGGTTATAAAATACTGAATCAAGTCTTTCTTTAAAAAAAAAAAGAGAACCATTTGGAATTAAACAGTTCGACAGAATTAATAATGATTCCAGATGGGCCTGTATTTGGCACTAAGAAGTGTGTGAAAGGAAACATTTTCAACCAGAAGCTTGAATGATTTATAAGAGTTCTTGAGAGATTTTTCACTAGTAAAGATGCCCTTTCAGCCTCTGCACATTTGGAGCTAACAAAGGAAGTGACACTCAGTGAGTGAAAATCTTGGCATTGGTGAAAAACACACATATGTTCACAAGCAGAAGTGACTGAAATAGCACAATTAGCAAAGCCAGGTTCTTGACACACTCTCAGTTCCTTGTTTCCCTATGAGTAAAAGAGGAAGAGTTCCTCACCTTGAAAAGGTACTGAAAATAGGAGATCTTTTGTGACTGTTGGGTAAATAGATACCATGGGACTGGTACCTGTAGCAGTATGGTGAGAATAAAGGCAGCTTCTGCTTGCAAGTTAAACCTTCTCTTGGGTCTGGGAGAGACAAGACATGGCCAAAAAGAGAGAGGTCTATGTTTGACAACAATTAATTTAGTATCTAATATTGGGCAGACTCGGAACTGCTGGAAGCAGCATGAAGCAGAGTTACAAGCTCTTATCCAAAAATGAACACTATCTAATGAACTACGGTCTCCCTCTTCCATAGCATCCCTGTTATAACCACGAAGTATTTGGCAGACATTTAACTGTCTTAAGTGTGAGTTAGCAGTTGGAATTAGGGAAAAAGTTAGCATTGTGTGGTCAATCAACCTCTTTACTGGTCACCATGATTCATGGATTATAATAAATGGAGGAACAAGGAAACAGATTACTCACACTTCATGTCCTACATCAAATCAATTATTAATAGACAGCTGGGTATCTGACTGCCTTGTACTCTGTTATGAACTTGTGGGAATGATGAGCAGCAAAGCAGAAGTTAATAGACTGCCCCAAACCACTTTTTTACCAATTACAGTGTTAGCCTGGTGTCAGTTAATGGAAATTACTGAACTTCGCATCCTGCCTCTTCTGTGATTTACAACCCAGTCCTTGATCAAGACTTTAGGGAGGATGTCTTCTGCAGAGGGAGTGGAAACGACAACATATGGCTTCTGT
This sequence comes from Corvus brachyrhynchos, assembly GCF_000691975.1. Lineage (NCBI taxonomy): Eukaryota > Metazoa > Chordata > Aves > Passeriformes > Corvidae > Corvus > Corvus brachyrhynchos. Next base: position 20,676,107 of record NW_008237239.1, on the reverse strand, counting down.
CTCATATTACATCCATTTGTAACCTGCAGATTTAACTTCTTTTCTTACTATAAAGCCTGAGAGACATCCCCTCCTCCCTCCACCCTGGTGCAGCTAGATCCCAATGCCACAGGATCTCTCCTTGCCAAATTCCTCTCTTTTTATTCCAATGTCCCTTTCCTTTATTTCACCACTTTAACACTTTCTGTCTGCTAATGCCAGTCTTTCTTTGCACATATGACTGCCCAATTATTCATAATTTCTGGGCCCAGGTTCAACAAGTCTGTTTGAAAATGATAGTTGCTCTGCACACACAACTTCCCTTCATATTGGTGGTCCCAAGGCTCACATCAGGCTCCTTTTCAATGAATAAATGGCATTCTTATTTACCTAGTTTAAAATATTAAAATATTGTTCCACATGCAAGTGATTGGATTCCATTTCTTCCTAGGGCCATCATGTGCTGACAGTCACGTGTTTTTTTCCTGTGAGTGTCATGATCCTTATTATAATTTAAAGGCAGAAGTAATGTGATCAGGAATTTTGTTCACTAATTCCAGTTGTTGAAAATAACCAAGAATTAGCCTTTAATGTTTCAATTTTAATTGCATCTTGGTAGTTAAGCAGTATATCTCTATCTTCTGTTAAGTCTAAACTTAAGAAACATCGAAACTGGTCCTTTCATGTTGGAACCCTGGGTTCAGAGAATTTCAGTCTTTTACTTTAATACTTTCACTTCCTGAATTTTCCAGGCCTTCTGTTCTTTCCCCTTTACTGCTGCATGACCTTGGGAAAAATCAAAATAAACCCAAACCTTGCAGCCTGCATGTTGGATGTAGGAGAGTGCCCGTGTTGTCCATGCACTCTGTGCTCTGCAGGTTGTGCTCCCTGCTCTCTTCTGCTTCGGGTGCTGTGAGCATAGGCACAGCTTCTCCTTCATCCTCACCATGAATTTATCCCTTCTAAAGGGGTTCACAAGGTTGCTCAGTTCCTTCTTGTTCTTGTTTTGTGCTCTTTTGCTAAAAAGATTGGTAGAGAATCTGATCATGTGCTTTTTCTTCTCTCTGCCTTATTCAGCAGCCTATGTGGAGTGAAATGTATCGTGTTGTCCACAGTTCTGTAACTTTTCCATTCATCCAGTATGTTCAGATGAATCTGGCTTTCTGGTGTTTATAAACCAGAACTCATCCAAGCAGATGGAAAAATTTCTAATTCCCTCAGTTTCTGGGCCTCATAAACTTGGCTTGTCTCTGCAAGTCCTTGCACCTTTTGTATAATTATTTGTAACTTTGCAAAGTAGTTCTGAAGTTTTCTAAATGTTGCCCAAATGAAATATCAGGGCTTCACACCCCCTCTGTGGAGCTGTAGATGAGCTAGAAAACTCAGAAAATTTGTTCTGCTGAATAAAAGAATACTAAAGACTTGGAGTTAATGTTAGGCTTAGGCAGGCAGAGCAAAGCACCAGCAACTCTGCCTAGGAAATATAGGGAGAAAAGCCAAACCTCATAAACATTTCCTTTCAAGGAAAATAGGTTTTGAAACAATGTAAATAAAGACATTACCAAAACCATGTTTTTCTTCTAGCACAGCACCATCCAGAAAGGATGGTATTTTCCATTTAGGAAATAAAGAAGTCTATGAAAAACTATCAAAATCTATCAGAAGCAAAGCAATCTGGACAAGAATAGGAACAATCAAATTATAATTAACCTTATTTTTTTAGGATTGTAGGAGCTGTCTGTGGGTTTTTGTTTCGTTGTTTTTGTGGCGGGTTTTTGCTTTGCAGGTCTCATTTTCTGACGAAAGATCAACAGAATTTTCAACCTATGCTTTTGTACATGTTTCTGTAGAGTAGCAGATGCTAACTCTAGCATTTATTCACAAAAACAACCCCAGATTTGAATAAGCCACTAGGAATACAACCTTGCTGCTGCTCTTTGCTAAGAGACAGCCTTCCCGCCTTTTCCTGACGCAGCCCATGATAAGGGTATGAGTTGGGACTTGAATCCTGCAAGACCCTGTGGCAGGCTGGGTTATTCGCTTACTGATAGCTGTGTTGCAGTAGTGTGACACAAGCTTCAGGTTTGCACCTGCATGGCATTACTTAATTTTTGGGATATATTCTCCCATCCTTCACAACCCCTTTCAGTTATGCATGAGAGGCTTCTAGCCATTCCCTAGTGATTGGGAAAGGAGAGGGCAGTTCCCAGCCCATTCCTTGGTCTCTATCAAATCCTTGCTGCCCCAGTGGCAGGATCCCAGGGAGGAAAAAATAAAATGAAGGAAAAGGCTGTACTTCTAATGCAGATGCTGGGTCACTAAATAACTCCCTGGGTTTGCAGGCACACAACACCTGTGGGAAAGGAAAAGCTACAAACGTGAGGTGATTGTTTATAGGTACGATTTTTCATCTTAAAAATGCAAATTTGCAGCAGAACCACACGTACCGGAAAAAGGCATTTGAATGAACTGGCAGATAGATTCTAAAGCCCACTAGAAAGTGAAGCTCACTTCTGCTTTCCCAGTTGCCTAGGTGATTAACATGAGACAAACACAGCTCTTCCCATGGTTAATCTTCAATCCTTAAGACAAAGAGTTTTTTTGGCTTCGTGTTGCAAGATGTGAAGGTATTTCAACAGCCGGATTTCACCAGAGCTGTGCCCTCCTCCTGGCCCTTTGCTTGTACGGCATTTCTGCTGCGAAGGTCACCTTAGAGTCACTATCTGAGCACCCTCTCTTAGGGCCAGGAGGGGACACTGTCCCTGGGGGCAACCAAGTTCAGCGGGTGTGTGCCTGTATGTAAAGCTCCCAGGAGTTAAAAATACCGAGCCACACGCAATTATCTTTAGTGCCATTAACACCCTGCAAGCACCAGAGCGGCAAAAGGTGGCTGGCCGTGAGAAAGAGCAGATTGCTGGGCTGGAAATCAGAACGCCAAACCGTGCAACTCTGAGCTCGTCTACTGATTTCTAATCCTCCTGCTATTCTTCCTCTGCCGTCTCTGTTTGGAGAGCAGGTCCTTTGTGACAGGGATGGCTCTCCGTGGGTGTTTGTACAGTGCACGGCACAATAGGCCCCGATCCCCATGGATGGCTCCCAAACACAGAGCCTTCGGATGAGGATTCTGGTACAGAAATCACCCTGTGTGATGGTTCAGAAAACCCGCTTCTGCTGCGTTTTTCCTTCTCCTTTCTAAGGATTTCAGGCTGCTCGTAAAGCAACATCAACACGAGACATGGAAATGCTGCTGCCCTTCTGTGACAAATCAGGAAAGAGACCTACAAAAACGTGGAATGAGTTTCTCTGGCTTATATAGCAAACAGGCTTTTTTCCCCCCTCTCTCCCCCAGCTCAGTATTACAAAGAGGCAAAACCTTTTCCAAAACGAAAAATTCCCTGCATGTCTTCAAGGTTTTGCCTCCTGCTTCCTCTCCCTCTTCCTGGGCTGGTAGAAGCTGCCACATCTGCAAATATGTGCTTCCTTTAATGTCTTCACTTTCTTCCCTGATTCTCTGCTGACCTCTGGAAACTCTCCAGGGATTACTGGAGCAAATTTTAGCTGGGGAAAAATGGTCTCTTCTTTGCAGAGGCAGCCACTGAACATGTATGTTATGCCTAATCCATGCTGAGGTTATGAACACCTGCATCCACCTAGCCCTATTTACCCACAAATTAGGATTTCTTTTTGTGAGATAGGAATTTTTTTGTGAGGCTTGAACATCCACAGATTGATAGTAATCGGATTTAATTTTTTTTTTTATAATTGGGAAGCAAAAGCAACATCATCACTCTTCATTTAACGTCTCAGCTCCGTAGTGGAGGAGACAAAATGGAACAGGATCTATTCTAAAGATGGACAAATAGAGGTGAGGGATTACAGTACAATTTATTTGGCTCCTACAGAACTCAGAGGTGAGGGATTAAGCCGGTGGTGCTTGGGCTAAAGCAGCCCATCACCTGCTTGCTATCCAGGAGGGGAAACCATTTCCTTAGGGCCAAAAAGTTTCCATTACGCCGCAGGGCAAAACGGAGAGCTGCCTTTTCCATCCTGTGTGCTGTGCATGAATTTGAAGGTGCTTCAAAAAGGGAGGTTTTTTAACAATTTAAAAAAAACAAAGAAAAGAAAAGAAAAGAAAAAAGGAGAAGAAGTTATTTCAGACATATTTCCTGGGTTGTTGTTTGTGTTTGATGTTTTCAGCTGTAGCCAAGTGGAACGAAGCAAATGCAGCCCTGGCTGCGGCGCTCTGTTTTCCTGGCTGGCAGGGACACCTAGTGGGTAGGACAACGTGTGCTGGTGGAGGCAGGGGAAAACACGCGGTCTTGACTCCCCACCAAGGGCAATATTTCATTTTCTGAGTCATGGTAGTGCCTAATTGCTGCTCATGTTATCCTTTGGAATTAGCATGGAGTCGGGAGCAGTTTACAGCCAAACCTCCTTCAAGGAACAGTGAGTGTAATGTGAGAAGGTGATCTGAGCAGTGTTACCCAAACTACTGCTAACAGGAACCGCTGCCAGCCTGCCTTTTGTGCAATTGATTCTTTTGAAGCCTGTTACAGTCATAATAACACCTACACGGGCTCTGTGTGAGAGCTGACTCGGTGGTGGCGTGATTCATCTCTGTCTGCACTTACGCCTTCCGCGGGGTGTTGCATCGGGGCCACTTTTATTCTCTTGCAGACACCTACAAAATGACATTTACTGCTGCTCACAGTGGGGAAGCTTAAAAAGAAGAGGAAGGCAGTGTGACCAGCTGCCGCCCCCAAAGCAGCAGGGCTGTTCAGAGTCAGGGCCAGGCCCAAATCCCTCCTGCCTCCTCGCTGCTCGCAGCACAGGTCGGGCTTTGCTGGCCCTGTCCCTCAAGCTGTTTACCAGATCAGATCCTTGATTGCATTCCCTCCACTCACGTTTTTATGGGAAGAGGTTGTTGAGTAATTTCTTTGTTTCCGTTGTGGGGCTGTGGACAACTTTTTTCCTGGCCTCTTCCCAAGCACCTGTCTGAGAGGGCTGGCATGCAGATGCTACGTTCCAGATCGGTGGCAGCCCAAAAATCCTCCAGCCCGTGCCAGAAGCAGAGACATTATATGTGAGAGATTTCATGCAGGGAAAAAAACAAACCCCCTTTATAAACATGGTAATTTTTGTTTGTTTTAGATACTTTTCCTGTGCAAACTATAAAATGCAGAGGCTGGGAAGAAGCAGCCTGCAGCCACCACTCTGGGGATGTAGGCCCCAAAAAGATTCTTACCCTTAAAAATATAAGATGAACTGCAGCTTTTTATTCAGAAACAGATCATCTAAATAGCAAGAAGCAGTTATGCTCTGGACATTTTGAAATCATCTTCTTCTGATCTAATTATGTGCTAGCAGTAAAACTGACACAGTTATGGTTATTAAGCACTTTTCATTTTTTCCACCTTTTACCAGAAATTCTGTTTTAGGATTAACAGGCACTTGCATCATTTCAGTCCTATGTGCTGTATTAAGGAGCATCTACATCATCAGCAAATATTTTTATTGTGCTGACAATGCACACAAAGTGAAATGGGAAGGTACAGAGCTTTATTTTTTTTCCTCTGGACTCTCAACATAATTTGAATACCTTATGCCTCATAAGTTCCTTCATTAGAGAAGGAGACTTAATTCCCATTTAATGAAATTAATAAATTTGAAGGAAGGGGTAAAAAGTACTTCTTTCTGACATAGCTGCACAGTTTTGTAGCAGGACCTGCATATCTGTATTCTAAGTACTGATGATGGGGAGAAACAGTAGAAAATATATTTAATAAGACTTTTGGCACTAATAACCTGAATTCATACACATAAGCTGGCAAAATGCAGTTTATGCAAAATTATGATTATCAGTGTGTATACAAATAGATGAAAAAACTCCTGAAGTATTATTGCAAATGACTCAGTGTCAAACTGGAAGGAAATTTCAAGAGAGCATTCCAAGCAGATGTGCAGAGATCTTCAGAACTGATTTTAGTCAATATTTTTATTAGTGATTTTCAGGATAAATATAGAGTACACTTATAAAATTTGCTCAGTCTGGCAGGCAGGATCAGGATGCGAAATGCTAAATTGAAGAGATGGTCTCAGATCAACAAGATGAAGTTCACTAATGACAAATATGAAGTGCTACACTGAAGAGGGAGATATCAAACGCATAAATATGAATTGAGAAATAATCAGCTCAGCGTCAATATGAGAAAATGATACTGTGTGTATAGTGGTTCATAAATTAAATATGACTCAACAATGTGATTATGCTGCAAAATTTGCTAATCCCACCTGGAGTTCTGCTAATAGAAGTGTTGTATGTGGAAGAGGGGAGATTGTGCAGGCATCCTGCAGCTCCTTAATTGCAATCTGGTCACCCAAGTAGACCATGCTGCCCATCACCTCCCAGACCTTCCCTCTGCTCCCTCTCCAGGCCCTTTCCTCAGACACAGCCATTCTTTGCTGCCTTCCTCTGTGAAGGATCCTTGACTTCTTCCCTTTGGAAAACACTACCCAGACTCCTGCTGCCTCATGTTGTTTCTTCTTATGAAAATAAGTAACTGGTGATGCCAGGGGTAGTCTCCATATGAATCCTATAGGCACATCCTATATGGATCCCACACAGGGAACATGTGCTGCTCTTGCAGAGGTGCTGGCTCCTGGCAGCTCTATTCTGACACATGGGAGCATCACTCAAACCAGGGCAAGAGTGTCACTTCCAGGTGCAGCTCCATTCAAAGAGAAAACAAAACACTTAAACAAAGAAGGAGACAGTCACCTGAGAATTACCAGGGCAAGAGAAGAGCGTGGAGGGAATTGATTGCATTTCATTGCATCGTTTTTTAATCCCAGCGAAATTTTTGAAGGTGTTTGGTTGTGGGAGCGTTTTTAAACTACTCAGGATTTAATGCTACCCAGAACCATCCCCATTGCACCGTGTGATGACTGAGGGAGCTGCCCCAGGGCTGTGACACTGTCACAGCCAGCAGTGACAAGGTTCAGAGCTTCTTCCATCACTTCTGCAGGCAGACCAGGATGGCGGACAGGCTCCGACAGCTCTAGAAATCAGATCTGTGTCAGAAATCATAAACAGATCGCTCAAAAACCTGGAGGGGGATGTGCGGCTGCTCCCAAAAGCCCGAGGCTGCCGCTAGATGGCAAACTTTAATTTTCAAATCCTGGAGCTGCCGGGGCTCGTGCCTGGGGCCGTGTGCGGCCAGGGATGGGGATGGGAGCCAGGTCCCAGCCCTGCACACACCCAGGGGGCCGCCGGGCATTCCTCCTGCCCCGCCCCTCTCCGG
>NW_008237239.1:20652431-20668786 GCF_000691975.1 Corvus brachyrhynchos | reverse complement strand
CTTCTCGGCACCCGGCTCAAAGCTTTCCCTGGGAGCTTCTGCACGGTAAAGAGCTAAGAGATGCTTTGCCAGGTGTCTGTCCCTCCAAAGCTGGGAACCAGGGCTCTCCTGCAGTTTTCCGCCGTGTGGAGACTCCTGGTGATGCTCTGAGCAAGGCCATAGGGGCACAGGTCCAGGCGGTCACTCAGTCAGGCTCGGGGCTCTGCAGGACAGGTCTCAGCAGCAGCTGGACACTCTCCAAAGACCCCCCGTCCCTCCTCCTCCAGCCCTGGCTTTTCTCCCTGTCTTGGGCCCAGGCTGGCGCTGGGTGTTCTGGAGAACAGAGGTGTTTTTCAAGGCTCAGGACATTGTATAGGGTGGGAAAAAGCCTTTTCTGCACTTCCCTCCCTGATGGTTATCTCAGAAAGCATTAGGAGGTAAGGTAAGAAAGCAATTCTACTGAACCTGGTCTTCTCCCGATCTTTATCAATCCCCAAGGAAATGGGCACACACTGAAAATCAGAGTGGTGCCAGAATTGCAGCAACCTCAGGTCTTGCCATATTGTGAGATGTACATAAAGCACGTAAAGTCTTACATATATTTTAGGAAAGCCTAAAAATTATCTAAATCAATCTTAATTTTCTTATGAACTTAATGAAAATACTCATCTTCCCCATCAGTCATGCGTGTTGCCTTATTTTAATCAGTTAATTTATCTCAGTGTGAAGAGATTCCTCAGTGGATACTGGGAAACTCCGACCCAAGTGTAAGATATGTGCTCCCCTGTATAGAAATAAACTGTTTGATTGTGTTTCTTACAGCCCAGGTTTTAGACCAGGAGCTGACCTTATGAACACCAACACTTCTAACATGGCAACTCCAAGATCCTTTTATGGGATAAATCACATTTCCTCCACAAATATAGTTCACTACTCTGTGTCACACCACCAGGAAAAGCATTTCTTCACCACAGCAGATAGTGTTTTTGTGGCAAAGCACAGTGGTTAACACAGCAGCTTCTGTGATCCTGAGAGCTCTGTAGGGTTCCATATGGTTCTCCTCGCATCTCTCCAGTCGTGGCAGTCCTTTTACACCTCTTAAAGTCTTACTTACTAAGTCACTCAATACCCATCAGTTGTCCTCTACATACTACAACTCTCGCAGAATTTGGCACTGTGTTATGAAAAATAGGGCTCGCTTTTACTGACTCTTTTAAATTGCATGGCATGAGTGCCATGTGAGCTGTATTCTTCATCTTCTATACTTTAATTCTTTTCCAGTTGTCTGGCCCTACATCCAGTGTCATTAGCTGAAAGCAAAATCAGAGCCATTCCTTCCAACTGATGAAGAGCTGTCTCCTCCCCATGGTATTCAGAGTCTCCATTTTGAAGCCCAAACTTCCCAAAGTGGGGAAGGGTGTCCCCTGACTCCACACAGCAGGGTTAATCACCTCATTTCAAAAGTAATGTCCTGAAACAACCACCTTTTTTTTTACCACCAAAAGCAATATTTTCTATCTAAAATTTAGATGTTGCAGCAAGGTGAGGAGTTCAAAATATCCTTGGGACTTCTGCCTCCAGGCCTCTTGGTGAATCCCTTCCCCTGAAGCTTGGACTCATACAGCACATTCAGAAGAAGTCCCCTGCCTCCTATTTGCTTCCTGTGGGATTGGAATATGTAGCTCCTTTAGCTTTTTCGGCAAATGGCTGCCCAAACTCGTGTTTCCCAGATCACCAATAATAGGGTCAAACTGAGCCCAGGTACCTCCTTCTCCTTTTCCTTCTCCCTCCTCTCATCTTGGGAACCATAAGCTTCTTCTTGGGGTTTTTCTCTCCTTCTGTCATCTTGTCAGGACTGGGAAGAGATATGTGATGCTTCTGATTAATGTGGAAATGCAGTTTTAGCTAACACAGAGCTAAGGCAAATAATGAAGAATTTTTCAGAGTCTGGTTTCCCTGATGGATTCTTGCATCAGTACCTTTCAGTAACAAGAATCCCAGGCAGGTGAAAAGATCAATTTAGGGTCAAATAACAAATAAGTAATTCAGTGTCAGTTATTACTTCCTGCAGGCATAGGCTGAAAATGGTAAAGAAAGATTTGGTATCAAAATGTATGTTCATTTTTAACAGAGAAGGGCTAGCTTTGGGTAGAGTGAGGCTGTATGTCCTTCATTTTCTGGGTGCAGAAAACATCAGGTAATTACATAAAGGCAGGGTTTTAGTTTGTTTTACTTTATTTTAAGGGCTCATTCAATGTTCTTGCCTGCAGTCAGGATGGACATGAAGGAGTAGCCCAGGACCTGTAATAAACCGGGTCACAACGCCCACACACAGTAACACTGGGGGAAAATTTTTATTGGGATGCTGTTAACACTTTTCTGACATCAAAAAAGCATTCCTTGTGTGAGTGTTTGGTGAAAGTGGTGAGCGTTCCCACCCTCTCAGTCAGGATCTCACCAACACAAGGGACATGCCTTGTGGCCCTGAGCAGTCAAAAATGTCAAAGGGGGAGAAACATTTCGGACTGTCTTCTTACATATGAGGAAGGAAAACAGATCACAAGCCAGTTTTCAAAACAACCTTCCTTTTCAAAGTTAACTATACTCACCTTCTGTGTGAGGAGAAGGCAGCTGAAATGTAATCTGTCCATGAGAAACTGCAGCCTTGAAGAACGTAGCTTGAACAGTGACCAAGTATCCAGGAAGGACTGGACCGTGTCCTACAAGCAGCTGGCGGTCTGACAGCTCATCCATTATTGCTGAAAGGTGTCACTTGTGAGGGACAGGGAGGCTCATGGGGGCTCTGCTGCCTGGAGCAGTGGCTGGGGAAAGCCACAGAAGTTTCCAGGAATTCCAGAGCTTTTGTGAAGGGTGCTGGTTACAACCTATTTCCCTCTGGATAAACGTGTGGGCAGCAAAATGTGCCACCAATGGCAGCAGGAGGTGTGTTATCCGAGGGCAGGCATGGCCTGATGGCCATTCTGGTTTTGCCCAGGAGTGCTTGTTCCTCCACTGAGGCTGAGGCTCTCTGGAAAACACATTCAGCTGTGGAGGGAGCCCAGGTGGTTTCCAGTGGCAGTGGATGCCTGGAGGTACTCCTTGCCCCTGGACAGACCACCACAGTGACCGTCCTGTTCACTTCCCTTGCCTGTAGGACTTTGCCTTCCATATTTTAATGTTAATACCACCACAGGCATTTAATAGTGCTCAATTGAACATCTGCATTCATAGCTGGACAGAATTTTTTGAGTTCAAAATTATATTGTTTGCTATTTTTTCTCGAGTTTCTAACTTGGTTTTCTTGTATGTTATAGTACGGCCTAGTTGCCTGTTGCCCTACATATTATGCAAACAAATACCTAGGGTAATATAAACCCAGACACATTAAAAAAATATTAATGAGTACTGGATGGAGAAAAGGGGAATCATTCTTTGAATTTTTCAAAATTTTATTGTCCTTACTCAGAACAAAGCAATGTTTAAAGCCTGCAAAATATTTAGTGAAAGGGATTTCATTTTTCCGTGTGTTTTTCCTGACACATCTTAGACATGTTTTGATTTTCATTAACTATTTGATAGCAGATTCCTGAGGTAGTGGAGAAAATAAAAGAAAACAAAAGAGTAATATTGGTAATTGTTTTTCAAAGGGCTGTGTTAGCATTTCAACCATACCCTTTATGCAGCAGGGTAGTAAATAAAATGAATAAATGAAGAACTAGCTTTATTTAAAAGCATTAATTGCTGATGCAAAAGGTGCATGGGATTTAGCTGGGAAGGCAATAAAAATCCTTTTTTATTAATTTTTAATGTTTATATTTCTTCATCACGAGTCTGTAAAAATGCAACATCCGGGTTTTTTTTCATGTCTTGTATTAAGTACAATGGATTACACTTAGGAAAATACAAAGGCTTTCTCTTTTTTCAATAATATTGTTTAATTCTCTCTCCCCCCCGCCCCCCCCAGGTAATAATTAAATGTGCAGCATGGAACAGGGAGGATCTGTTTTTAATCTTAGACTGGTATGAACTGGGAGCTAATCCATGGACTCGGTTGTGTGGCAATGTGAGGAAATGGTTGGGAGATCAGAGTTAAGGCTTCTGTTTCTAGGAAGACTCATTGAAGAGCATATAGCTGTTTTCCTGGAGAGATGCTCCGGAGCCTTTCACATGCTTATTTTAATCATTTATTAAAAATACACCGAAGAGAAAAAAAAAAGTTGAAAAAAAAGATGTTTCTAATTCTAGCAGTTTCAAGCGGTGTCTCAAGGTTGAGCACAAAACAAACCATACATAAATAGCAGAAAACAGTCCGCATCTTGTTGCCATGACAATGCCCTACTTATAGCACATTAAGCTGATTCATGTCTTTTCTCACCTCACTGTTAATAAATTATGGTGGCTGATGAGAATTAAGCCAGCTGGAAGAGCCAGTGAATGTAAGCAGCAAATTAATTTGCCACTTAAACGTGGTGTCCTTCAGGGGAATTACCCTCTACATACAAATAATATCTTACTGTATGTGTAAAGCAGTAGGAATAAGTTGAAACAGCTAATCTTTGTTTTCTTTGTTATACTGATGTATCACAGCTTATTGCTGTACCAGCAAGAGCTGGTGCAGCCCCACTCCTGCTGTAGGCAGCAGCACCAACTTCATTTGGTGGCAGACGAGTGTTGCAGAGGCTCCTGTGCTCCATCAGTGAAGATTACAGGAATAAATCTTTAAAACATTGATTCCCCAAGTGTGAGTCATGTTTTCTCCTTGAAAGTGTGGGACATTTGGCCAGCAGCTGCTGAAGGGTGTCACCTGCAGTCTAGCACCTTTATGCTAAACTGGTGCACCATGCCTACACGTGCAGGGTTACAATGGGGACAGTCATTTCCCAGCTGATGTGTCAATGGGGTTTATGCAGGTCACAGTGCAAGAATGCAGCTGAGAGCAGGCATTCATCAATGGTGAGCAGAGTTTAGGCTTCTTGATTAATGTATATTCACAGTGGAAAAGATTTTCTCCTTTTTCTGTAGGGAGAGATTCAACAATGGTTATGGTAGAACTGAATAAGCACTGCGTAGCTCATAATGGCAGCCTTTAACAGAAACCAGCCACACTTCATTCAAACCTTTGTCTCTACACTCACTTGAAGTCAATAAACTCTAACAGCTGGAGCTGGAGGTCTGTATTGGAGGACTTTCCAAGTCACAAGTATAAACCCCCCTTGAAAAGTAGCAAATGCTTGCTCTTGGGGCTGAAATCTGTGAAACGCCAACTGAATTCTGCTAATAAGTATTCTGGGATCTTCAAGTATTTGCTCAAGTGCCGGAGTCTTACTGCTTTCCCTATATTTTTTCTTCACTGACTTTCTTCTTGAATGATTTCACTTCCCTGTCAGCCATAAATCAAATTTTCTTTGGCATTGCACTTCAGTTCAAGTTAACCAAAGAAACATCACCTGATCAGAATCACCTGAGGAAGCCAAATTAAACTGTTGTTCTGTATAGCTTGGCTAAGCTAAGCCCTCCTCCTTTTGATTCTTAATTTCATCTGCTTCTTTTCAGGACATGAAAAATCACTGGAGGCTGGCACCAGCTCAGTTATCAAAAATGCCACTACTGTGCATTCCACTTTGCCGCTCCTTGTCAGCCCCTTCTGGTTCCTCAGCCTCCCTTAGCGAGGCTCAGCCAAGAGAATGCCAAGCACACCTACCCCTGGGCCTTCCCCACGGCGTTAATTCAGACTGGGACACAGGAAAGAGAGGTACCCCAACCCCAGCTCTTCTCAGCAAAATGATGCTTGGGGGTCCACGTTGTTTCTTTCCCCCACAATGCTCAGAAGCAGAATCTCCTCTGCCTCATATGCCCCTACACACACAAAGTGGGACACAATTAAGGGTTAATTATTTGTTTCCCCCACATTTCTGAATATACTCCCCTAGAGGCTTTTGGAGAAGATCCGCTGCGCTGTGATGGGGACCTGAAGAGGTGATTCTCCTCATAAGCTGAGTTCTCACTGTGATCTGAACGCTGTGCTTTGTTTTGGGCAGGAGCATTGTCAGCGCGCTCCGGCGCAGCACAGCTGGAGAGCCGGAGCCTGCAGCTGCAGAGCTCCACAGAGCCGGCGGCTCCATGGGGATGGATCCCGCCGGCATCAATAGGCTCGGCCTCTCAGTGTCTAAACACTCCCGCCCATCCTTTCACGGCAGGAAAACAGCCTAAATGATCGCATGGATTTTGCAATTCAAAAGCATGTCTGTGCACCTCATCCAATGGCTTTTGAGCCACGAGGAAGGCACAGGCACACATTGGGAATTCTTGCTGTATTCTGTATGCAATCCTAAACTCTCATCTTCTTGCATTCCAGTAGTGCTCATCAGCTCCATAGCAGTGTTAAGGTTTCTTTCTTTTTATTTCCACACCAGCAGATTTGGATCTTGATGAAGAGGATGAACTGTTCTAAAATGCGTTTTTTTTCTCTGTCTTTATAAGACAAGATATGGGGACAGCCGAGAGATTTTTCTGAATGGATTCAGAAGTATCAGCAGCTTTAAAGCCACAAAACTAAAATTCCTAGACTTATTGCAATTTCAAGGCAAACACAAAATTTCATTTTATCTAATGTGGATTACCAATTAATCTGGTTCCCTACTCTGAATTATGGAAAAATTAGCACATGTGAGTGCTGCAGGAATTTTGCATTGAAATCTGCTTAAGACTTTCTGAAAATTGCAGGAACTGATGTGAAGCTGATTTCCAGCCTCTCAAACAATGAGCCTTTGGGAAGCTATGAATTAATCTGTACCCTACTTTTACTCTTCCCTCTCCTGTTTTGCCTTATGACAAACACATTAATGATCCAAAGTGGCATCACACATGAAACCAAACCCCAAGTCTCACAGCAGACAAATGAATGCCACCTCCTCTCCTCTACTGCCATCATCCACCCTGCCCTACCAGAGCATCAGCTGCTGCACAATGGCTTAAAACCTCTCCCCTCCAGTGCAGCTGAGCAGATTTATATCAGCTGACTGACCCTCCTTTGTAACTTGCTGTGTGGAAGCCTCTGGATTTCAGAGGCTGGAGCTACAGAAAGGTGACAAGCCCTTTCCATGTTTCCTTCTGATTATTTTCCCTACTCAAAAAAAGTAAGCAAGAAGGGATTTGGTTACTTCTAGAGCAAGTACTGAGCAGCTACAGAGAAAGAGGATGTGCTTAGCAAATGTCCATGCAGCTTCTGCTGGGGCCTTGTCATGGTTGGGTGGAAAAAGCAATGGCAGAGAGGGCTTTGTAATGTGAACAGTTGTGTTTCCTTCTGCATTTACTGAAAATACCAAAAACTCAAATCAACCCACGATTGTGAAGGATCACAACCTCCCAAATCTGCCATTACCTTCCTGCCCTCACCAAGAATGTTGTTGATTTGAATTAAGGTATGTCCCACTTAATGTTATCTCAGATGCCTGGGAAGTTTTTCCTATTGTCTCTGCATGGACCTCTAAAAGAGGGAGGCCTGGGGTGGAGAACCTTTATAGATCAGCTTGCAATCTTCTCCATCTGTTTCAGTAAATAGTAGATAGAAATCATGAAAGGCAAAAAAAATCAATGCATTCAGTTGCATGACACTCAGCACTAGGATGTCTGACTTACAGAGCTTCATTCTAAAAACTGCTTTATAGATGAAAGATTTTTTTTTTTCTTCTCCCTGGGTTATTCTAGTTCATCTTCCTCATATTGATTCTCTTCTTCAGTTTCCATTGTGTGGCACATGATGTGATTCTTGGGGCTGCCCTGTGCAGGGCCAGGAGTTGGATTATGATTCTATGATTTTATGTATTGCTATTTTAAATTAAAGTGAAACAATTTTGTACTGTAAGATCACAGAAACAGATTTACAGCTGCTATGTTTTGTGTTTTCCTCATTTCCTCCAGCACAGCTATGTACAGTGATATCAGCTTAGGGTCTGGCTTCTTTTGTGGTTTTCTTAAAGCATATTACATTAAAAAATCCATCAAGTGTAAGTCTAAACACAGCAGCAAATTGTTCATTAGGGGCTTTGTAGATAGGTAGCCTTCAAAAACCTATGCTATTAATACAACTTAGAATTGCCTTTGAGTAGTTGTGTTGTCAATAAAATGCAGAAGGAAAATGAGTTTCCAGTCAACTTTTCATATCCAGGAACATCTGAGCTCAAGATTATGAAACTGTGTGATATTATATATATAAATGCCAGTGAATTTATCTGAAAGTGCCAATATTACACACTAATATCAGGATATAAATGATACTCTTACTTGCTAGCTTTAAAAGTATTAATGCTCCTGATGACTTTTTTTTCCTGAGATACAGAATTGACGGGGTTCAGTAGCTATTTCTCAGACATAAGCACCCTGGCTGAAGTTGATTAGTTCAGCACTTAGAACATATAGTCTTAACACTGCCCTAATTTGTGCAGTGTTCAAAAGCAATGTCCTAAACGTTCAAAAGCATGTCCTAATTTGTGTGCACCTTGTGTTAGAGGATGTTGCTGATCAGCGACTGATAATGCAGCCACCATATCAACGTGCCTGATCTTGCTTCCCCAGAAAATAAGTGGACATTTATTTCTTCAGTGGTTAGAAGCAGCTCCAAATCTCCTGCTTTCCCACATTTTAATATCTTGTTCTCTCTATGTGTGTGTGGGAGAACCCCTTACCAGTGTGGCTTTTATGCTCTCTTTAGAGTTTCTTAGCCTTCGGTTTTTCTTATTTACAGTCACATCTTGTATATGTGGCAATTACAGCCACGACTTATTTTGTAGAAAGTATGCTGGGGAAGTGTGTAATTTCTGACACTATAAATACGGGGAGAACCATTACCAGATGATGACCAGCTCCTCGAGGATTATGAGCCACCACAGAGTTTAACAAGTTTGGATCCATGGTACTTTGCAATGCTTTTGCCTGGAGACTGTATGAAAGTCTTTTTTCATCTTTAAAGATTTTTTACACTGAAGTTAGTTGCACTAAGATAGTGAATGTCAAAAGCTGTGCACAGTGAACTATGGCTTCATTTATTCCCTTCCTCTTTTTGAAGGGGATGGTGTTTTCCATCCCCCTCAGACAAGGGAGACTTAACACGAGGCAGAACCCGGGGAGAAATGCATAGCCGGAATAACTGTAACTAACACCAAGCTTAGCATTTGGCCTCTGCTGAATAACCCCATTCCTCAGGCTTCCTAAGCCAGACCTTGCCTGTTGGTGAACCAGCAGCAGGATTTGGACCCATTGGAGCCAAAAGAGGGCGTGAAGAGGAGAGGTACAGGGGGTGACGACAGCAGGTGACAGCCCTGTGTACCAGCAGCTTCTCGCCTCTGTGAATTTCTGCTCCTCTGGCCAGTTCCCAAATGGGTCAACCCCAGTGCTGGGGTGGATTTCAATAGCACTGTTACCTAGAAACTAAGTCTGTCTCTTCCTTCCACTGCTCACTGACTGAAGGCTCAAGGCTGAAAGTTTTGCATGTGTTAAAAAAAAAAAACCCAAAAAAAATAAAGAGAGAGAGAGGAAGGGACCCAGCTTGGTTAGACATTCCTAGACCACTGATAGTGCTGTCAACTGGTCTGCAACCTACAAGGGGCCCCAAAATACTCACTCGAGCAAACGTGGGCACTGCGAGACACTGATACCTAGTATTTGAGTCAGCACTTCCTAGCGTGTCCTGCTTGTCCTCTCTTCCAATGAAACGCATACTGAAATATGAGACCTAAATGTCTCCTCCCCTGATCTGAAGCAGTGGCAGAATACTGTCATTGACTTGCATCTGTGACAAAATCTGCACGGTGGCTGACAGCCACGACACCAAATGCTATTTGCCTTTTTGTTGTTGTCAGCAGTGTTAACTCTTAATGAGCAGGAAAAAGCCTGTTCTCTTTCAGGACACACATCTCCCTGTCTCAGTGCTGCGGGGTGAGCCATGGTACCTATTGCTATGAGCAATCCTGCCGGTGCTTCAGCTGTTTTTCAGCTGCAGGTCAGCAGCAAAACCTTTACCAGGATGTTTTCTTTCAGACTTAAGGTGTTTGCTGCACTTCTTTCATCTTAAAGGTAGATTAGGAGCAGTAGCGCTTGTGGTTACTTTAAACAATGCCATTTATAGGTCAGGTCTGGGGAAGGAGGGGTAGTTTTGGTCACAGTCTGTCTTTTGGCAGCAATCTGATTTTGTGAGGTGGGATGGGGTGACACGACTATTTTTAAATGGCTGTTTACTACATCCTGTGGTCCAAGGTGTGTGTGTGTAAGAACTTTATTTCTAATAACCATGTCAGTTTATCTGAACAGCTTGGTATGCTGGGCACAGTTTAACATGGCTTAAGTCTGTCCACATCTGGCCTGTTGTTCAGTTTTTCCTTATACTAGAAAATATAAGGAAATTCTTTTCCTCTCTATGGCAATGCATGCCCTTAATTACCCAGAAATCATCGGAGAAGTCTGATCTCAGGGAAACACAGTTTGATATCTGTGTGCTTGAAACACCAGAGCTTTGGCAGAGACACTTAGCATTTATGGAAAATCCATTATGGTCAATACATATTCTTCTAATTACATGATCAGGAGCCTGTGCAATGTGAAAGTTCCCTGTCTAGTTCAGTCAGAGATGTTTTTCTATTCTTTAAATTTTTTTTTGTTAACTTGCTGCTATTCAATTTTCTGTTTACTTTCTCCCAACTGCTCTCCTTTCCCTCTGCCGTTCCATTCCATGTCAGTTTGCTTTCCATCTTTTATTCCTTCCACAGTTACAAGAGGCTCTGTCCTGCAAGCCTTACACCGGGTTCTGCTGGGTGCTGACACCAATGTCTCTGCTCCAGGAGTTCTTCCTTTCCTGGAGCACTGACCTGCCTTAAAAATTGCATATTGTTTTCCCAGATTCATTTTTCGCCTTTTCTTTTTTTGTTGTTGTTGTCTCGGTCGTGAGGGAGTCATGAACAAAGTTAAAGGATGCAGCTCCAGAAGATGCTACTTGATTTTTTAATTCTTGTGGGCTTTAAATTATTTTTCTTCCTGTGCTTTGGATTTTATGCCTGTCAACAGAATTGAAACAAGTGAAGTGTTATAAATTTTGCTAAGCCCCCACAGCATTTTGAGAGTAGCTCAGGAATCATGAGACTGTTTTTAAGAGATTAGAGCTCTTTTTATTTTGTCTGGATTTTTAAGAAGTCCTGTGGCTATATTTGGGTCACATTTTCAAGCTTTGTTCTGCAACCGTGAAGACTGAAACTTTATATTTTATTATAAAATTGAAATTTAAGAGGTCATCACTTCAAACAACCAAATACTGCAAGACATATAATTTGAGAGATGCCAGTTCTTCTGATCTTCTCCCAAAATGTATTTTTACAGCCACCCCTTCAAGACATTGGAGGTTTCTGGGTTTTATTTATTCAAGCCACTGGTTTTTTTATTTGTTTTCATCTGTTGCTTTTGAACACAGCACATATGTGCAACCTGGGACAACTGTAAATTTCATGATGGATTGGGAATAAATATTTCCATATTTAGCAAGAACTGTTTCTTGCATTGACACTTCACCTCCCTTCCCTGGGGCTATAGGATCTCTCCCAAATCCTTGCTGTGTGCAGCTGATCCCAATGCTGTGTAATCCTTCTAATGTAGCTTGGTTTCCTCTGAATCAGCAGAGTATTTTGTGTGCTTTTAACCTCCATACTGCAGCCACACCTGTAGGGGGGCTGCTAATCTAATTTTGATTCACAGTGGTGGCAACAAACAGGTCACTTACAGAGTTAATGTCAGCCGCTCCACTAATTACTGCAGGAAAGTGATCCCATCATCCGGGATGAAAATGTCTAACTCCAGCCTACAAAGCACTTTCAGTGC
This sequence comes from Corvus brachyrhynchos, assembly GCF_000691975.1. Classification (NCBI taxonomy): domain Eukaryota; kingdom Metazoa; phylum Chordata; class Aves; order Passeriformes; family Corvidae; genus Corvus; species Corvus brachyrhynchos. Next base: position 20,656,948 of record NW_008237239.1, on the reverse strand, counting down.
ACTAATTCTGTTAATGCTCCATTACTGCTTCATTCGAGCTGTGTAGTCCATCTCCCAAAGTGAGGTACTAAATCCCCAACCAGTTCCAGAGCTGGGGAAGTGTGCAGACTAAAACATCACTGACGACATTATTGGGCGTTGTTTTCTGTTGGGCTTGCTCTCTTTCTTGAAGTTTATCTAGACAGATCTTCCTTGCTAACTCTTGGCTTTAGTAGCCTTAATCCTCCAATTTACCTTGAAGGGAGTTAGATGCCAAAAATACCCTGTAGGCGTGGATCTGATCTCTCTGTTCCTTAGATACTGAAATATAAAATGAGACTATAAAGCTACACTACTGCAATAGCTTAAAGGTTATTGGGGTCTGAGAAAACCTGACAGTGGCAGGTATATATATACATATATATATATATATGTATATATATATGTGTACACCGACCCCCTCAAACAGAAGTAAAGAATGCCTTGAAACATCTGGGTAGGTATCTTTGGGCTTGAGATCTTGCAGTCTTCTCTAGGCATGAAAAGCTCCACAGCAGCCTCAGTCCATGAGAAATAACCTGGGCACTGTACAACAGCAAATGTTATGATAATAACAGACAGAATTCTATGCTGCCCTTCCCCCTAGGCCCCCACCAAAGACATAGGTATGTACAAAGGGTCTTATCTTCCTAAGTTTGCAAGGCTTTAATTTTCTTCTTTTTGAAGTGAGTGGGGATCCTCGTGCTGGTGTCATTAGATATTCCTTAGGCTTCTTCCAATCATCCTCACTGTCATTTTTCCTGAAGCCCACTTGTATGTCTCCTTTGAGATATACAAATTGTTTTGGAATTTGTTGTCAAGCAAAGTGCTTTTGAAGAGCAGAAGAAAATGTGTTGTGCTGGGAGTTGCTGGCTGGCTTGGTTTTGAAAGAAGCTCTGAATGAGGTGTGTTCACAGAGACAGATCAATAAATATGCCCAGATGCCTGAGCTGCCTCTTGGCATTCCCTGTTCCCTTCTCAGCTGAACTGCGAAGACTCTTGAAACTTGCTTGGAAGTTGTAAATGAAAGGCAAAGTGAAAGCTGTTGAGCTCCTCGTAGCTTGTGGGACAGCAAAGGCTGGGTGATGGTGGCTCCTGCAGGCACTTCTTGTCTGATACTCCTTGCATGTCCCATCCCTGGGATCTCTGTTTGTCAAAATTCCCTTGCACTAAGTCTTATGTAGTTCATGCCTCAAAAGTAACTCCAGGCTGCTTTTATATTTCTGTTCCTCTTGTTTTAAATATATCAGCTGTATAAAAGTATAATAAATTGTGATAGCACAACTTAATAGTACTGCACATTCTGTGGTGAACAGAACCTATTGCTCAGAGCTCACTAATTCCATATATAGAAAGAAAGGTTTCTTCAGCCCTTTTTAAGTTTAAAAAACCCCTTATGGTTCTAAATAGAAGTTGAATATAAAAAATTGCTGTCTGAGAGGAACTGTTTTGTCAATGCTTAGGAAGCACTGAAATGAATGGTTATAGATGAGGTTGGAATGTAGCCTTAATGACAGGATATGCTGACAGCGTACATTATCCTGCTGTGAAGTGGGTTTATTTATACAGATACAGTTAAAGCACCTCATGTGAGAAGGCAAATGAGTGTCAGAGTAGATACTGTGATTTAGTCTGAAGGTATGACTACATCTTGTTTTGCAGTGCTTGATTATCTATAACACAAGGTGTTCGCTGTCTCCCAGAACTCAGACCGTGATTAACACATACTTGGAAAACTGCATCTCTGTTTCCCACAGGGAATGATCACCCTGACAGGTACATCTGCACCAGCCCAGCAGATGACACACCCTCCAAGAGCCAAGGCTGACATGGACAGCGTGGCACGAAGCTGTGCCCCCTCCTGCTGGACAAGGGCTCGTGCCTTTATTTCCCACTGTTTCCCAAGGCTCCTTGGCTCTGCTCACTGGGCTGCCGGCTCTGCCGGGCTGCCTCGGGCAGATGGCTGATTTCCATACCGAGGGGCCAGGCTGTTGTGGCCACTGTGTGCACATCCTGTAACCAGGCACAGCGCAGCTGCAGCTAAGCGTGCGAGAGCCGCATTCGTCTTCCCACTGACACCGGGTTTGACCTTTCATGAGGAAAACTGGTGGTGTCACTTGGAGCAGATGGTGAACAGGAGCTTGGTAAAATATCTGTGGTGTCATTTTTAAAGAGTCCTGTCAGGCTGTTCGAGGGCTGGGGCTGTGGAACCAGGATATCGCCGTTTCTGCTCATTCCAGAGGTGAGCTGCCACTAAGGGCAGCGTGCACCTGATATGGGATGGAAAATGTGACTGTGCTTCCATGCAAGAAATTGTCAGCGTTCCTTTGTGATGTCCTGAGCTAGGTGAAATATAGGCTATCATCTTCCATAGCGTTGGATGTGGCCAAATTATCCAGAAAAAATGTTCAAAGCACAGTGGTCATGAGGGGTCTGTGGGACACACTCAGGCAAGAGGCTGCACGTGTGGATTACTCGCTGGCCATGGGACAGCTGTAAAGGAATTCTGACAAACCCATGCTTGTCAGGACTGCAGTCATTCTCAGGAGCCTTTCAAATCCATTGCGTTTAACTTGATATTTAGCAAATTCAGCCTGACAGAAGAATCAGTGTTGGTTCTTCTATTTCATCTCACAGAGGTAGGAGGTGAAGATGTCTAAAGAGAAAATGGGTACCACTGTAGGATGAGCTGGGGAATCTGGGAATCACAGCTGATGGTGTATGAACCATAGCTGTGAAAACTGCTGTATTAACCACTGTGCCACCCATACCTGTCCAAGCACATTTCTGTGCACATCTGAGGTGGGTCCTGGCTGTATCAAGGCTCACAAAAGTAAGTGGTGGCAAGGGCTGATTTAGGCAGGTAATGGAGCTTTGTCTGCTCCAAAGGGAAGGGGATGGGAGAGATCATGGAAACAGATTGCCCAGAGAAGCTGATGATGCCCTACCTCTGGAAATGTTCAAGGCCAGGTTGGATGGAGCTCTGAGCAACCTGGCCCAGTGGAAAGTGTTCCTGCCCATCACAGGGAGGTTGAAATGAGATGTTCCTTAAGGTTCCTTCCAATCCAAACCATTCTATGATTCTATGAAGCTTTGAGCAACAGGAGTGACTGAAGGGATTGTTTAGAAGGGTTACAGTGACAGGCTGAAACCAATGGGAAATTTTAATCAGTGCAGAGTGTCTGATGTTCCTGGGATAACTAAGCCAGGTGAGAGAAAACAATCGGTGTTCAACATCCCTAGACACTGTGAATCGCCAGGGCCAACATGCCTTTACATTTAGAGTGTTTGTGCTTCTGCTAGTGCTCTCTGAGCCTGCACTGATTTCCCAGTTATGTGATCTGGTTTGTGTGTTGTTTGCATCTGACATTGATTTTGTGATGTGTCAAGCCTCTTTCAGACAGCTCAGATGCTTTGGATTACCACTTCTACCAGTAATCTTACATCCTCCAATTTTTCCTGGTAATATCTTGGCAGATTCCTGGAAATCTTGGCTTCCAACACAAGAGTTGGAAGTCCTCTTCATTTTGTGTGTGGTGAACCTGGCATGCCGGGAGTGCACATGGAGAGGGGCGATGCCTTATAGATGTAGGAGGCTTTCTGTGCACGCGCAGTGGGTGCTGCTTTTTTGTGTGCAGATTTTAAGAGTTATACCATAGGTGGGTGTCTGGAAGAGACCCCATTTCAACTTCAGAGAAAACTTTGGGACTGAGCTATCTCTAGCTGAGGGAAGTGGTGACAGACAGGCTTGTCACCAGTAAGTGTCCTGACAGGGACAGTGTCAGCAAGGGCAGGTATTGCTCCCAGCAGTCTATGTGAGAGGCTGAGGAGGAGGGGCCTATGAAAAGCATGGGGTAGTTGTTATTCCTGTTAGCTGGTTTATTTCTCAGTGCAACAAGCCCATGTTTACCTGTGATATCTACACAGCACCTCTATGTGTTTCATTGTGGCAACCTAAAGTGACACAGGGATGTTTCTGTTTTTCCCTTCCCGTGGGCACAAAGGGAAATCAAAGTTGGCAAACAGGTCCCAGTTGCCTAAGAGGTATTCCTTCCCTTCAGTGGCTCCCTGGGACTGGCCCAGGTCAAATATACACATGGCTGTAAAAAATATGAATGAAAAGAAGTGTAGCAGTACATGGTGACAGTAACTCAAGCGCTGAATTGTCTCTGTGAAGAGTGGGATAAAGGATGACTGACTGGTTTGGGTGCAGTACCAGCTGTCTGCAGCAGTGGGAATGGTATTGCAATGGAGTTAGCTCACTGAGTGAATTACACATCCCCAGAGACATGGATGGATCCAGCCTGATGGATGGTGTGATCATCCATGACATTTTATTCTCTTTGGAGTCTCTGAGCATCGCTCTCATAGCGCAAGCACATTTCTCACACACTGATGGTGCTTCTGCTGCTTTCTTCAGTGGGGACTGGTTTGGGTACCCCAAGGAACAGCAAGGTGTGGCAGGGACTTTGTCCGTCCCCCCGCTCACACATCCCCCC
>NW_008237239.1:20630772-20652254 GCF_000691975.1 Corvus brachyrhynchos | reverse complement strand
CAAGGAACAGCAAGGTGTGGCAGGGGCTGTGCCTGTCCCCCAGCTCACACATCCCCAAGCCTGCACCCAAACTGCCGTGTTCCCTCTGCAGCATCCGTCTGCCCCGTATTTGCTGCTCTCTCCTTTGTCTGGTGCCACTTGGCTCCTCCACAGTCATGGGATGTCTGGCCCTTAAAACACTGAGCACTAAAACCCTGCTGGAACAGTTAAAACACAGCACTGGAACACCATGCTCAGCAGACTACCTGCTTTTGCCTGTTTTGTTCTTCATCACCACTTCTGCTGTGTGCCTTTAGGAAAGAGCTGCTTGTGTCTTCAAGCGTTATTTGCGGCTGTTAAACACCATCCTTACATTACTCAATTAGCTTGACAAATTCTTGTCCTTAAGATGAGTTGGCCATAGCAGGGTCTGCCAGAGCCCAAACCCACCAGCAACAGGCACTGCTGGGAGCTGCTGCTGCTTCAGGTGACACAGGTACTCGACTCTACAGGCAATACTCGGAAGTGATCATTTTTGTTATCAAATATAAGGCATTCAGGCTGACTGTTAGGTTTCATCTGATCACAAGGCAGGCTTTTACTAATCCCTTATCAATGCAGTGCTTTTGATTGAAATCTGTCTCTCTCTTTCTGTCTCCTCCCCCCTTTTCCTTGCTGGACATAAAAGACAATGGAAGGGATAGGGCCAAACTGCTCTTCTGCAGACAAGAAGCCAATTGTCTAAAAACAACACGTCATTCAAGACCACGGGAGATTGAGGACAGTGGCAGGAGCATGAATATACAAAAGTGGCTACTGTTAAGGCCACAGCTTTAAGTGTTTAAATTCAAATCACATTTCCATTTGGGGTTCGAATTTATAGCAAGAACATGCACACAAGGGTTTCAGTGTTCTAAATAAATCTCATCTGACTTCTCAGGGTATTCCTCATGGCAGCACATCAGAGCTGAGTGCAAAGGAGACTTGCTTTCCTTGCTCTATGAAGCAAAAATATTGAAGTAGGTTATTTTGGTTTGGTTTGGTTTTGTGTGCTCTGTGTTAGTAAATAAAGCAGCCTGTCATATCTAGGCTCTCGTTTTCCAATTGTGAGGTTAGTCCTTGGCTTGAAACACTATTGTTCTTGGACCTTTGCCTTGAGCTGGAGGGCTCATATATGGGGAGGAAGAGGAGGAACCAAGCTAAAAATAAAGTGGAACAAAACACTGCTTATTGCCATGGAGTAGATAATGTTTTCCTAGATGTCTCGGCAGCCCTGTCCTTGCAGGCAGCATGGACTGGCACAGTCTACTTTCATCACATGTGAGGTGTGATTATCTGTATCCCACACCGCCTTCATCATATTTTGCTCTGTGCTCTGTCTAATATTTTGCTCATGCTGGTCACAGCAACAGCAAGAGAAACAGGCTCCACTTTCTATTACATGTCAGGCAAAGAGCATTTGCATTGCAGATGTAAGAGGCAGGTCAAGTTCCTTCGCTCCTTTGTGTCCCTCAGCGTGACCCTGTGGTGTGTGCTCCTGCCACGGCCCTGAACTGATGGAAGATGCTGAGAGCCACAGGGACTGCAGCACAAAATACCTGTGTGTTCACAGAGCCTGGACCAAAAGCACTCTCTGTCCCCCTTTATGGAGAAGCACCGAAGGCAGGGAAGGAGACACTTCTGCACCAAGGGGCACAGCACTCGCTGTGACAGGACTTGGTACACACAGGCGCTGAGCAGATGTTAGATTGCGTATGGGAACAATGAGAATATCCCCAGTTACATCAGATGAGCTGCAAACTAGACGTGAGGCAACTGCTATTAGTCAGGATTTAGAAGAAAGCTTCTGTTAGATGGGACATTCCCTCCTTGCCCATTTTCAGGCTTTGAGTACGTGACCCTAAACCCTCAGCTATGAAACCCTCTTGGTGCTAGGCACTTAGCTAAAAACACAGGATTGACTCAGTGCACAAATTGCCCTGTTCAGTATAGATGCCAGAGAGGCAGGTAAGATATTCAGATGTTGCTATATTTTCCATGAAAATCTCCTAGCTGAAGTTATCTTTGACCGGTATATCAACATCCACATCACACAGATAAACAGTGACTGAGCAAAGGTCACAGAGGCCCCCATCCTCTGCCTGTCCAGCCATGCTCCTCTTGCACTGATAAAACATTCCTGCAGCCTTACAAGTTCAAAGACATTGATAAAGGGTTTCTATCATCAATGTGGTTTTAGTCAGGCTGTTGTGAATAGTTTATGCACAGTATCATGAGGTGCTCAGTTTCTGAATTCTGAAATATTGGTACAAGCAGAATATAGTTTCAAGTTTGGGTTTAGTGTCTGAGTACTGAGGTACAGTGAATTTTTAGACATTTTAGAAGCCGATCCATAATAATATTTCCCTGTGTGAGTAAAACACAGAGCGCTGGTGATGCCTGTGGTGTCCTTTCCCAACACATACTGCCTGTGCTCAGTGGGCCAGTGGCTATCTCCTGAGGATCAAACCAGGGTATCTGCACGGAAAATTCCCAGGTCTGGCAATTTGAGCTAATTGAGAAGCTGCAGCAGAGCTGTCTTTTCCTGAATCCCCAAAACCGTGGAGGTCCCTTTTCCTTTGCAGCAGTAATTGAGAACCTGTAGTCAGATTGCCTCTGGGAGTGGTGAGTTATTAAAAAACAGGCACTTCAGTACTGGTTTTGTGAGCTGGAATGATGGTAAAGGGCAGACAGGCAAGGCCCTTGTGCAGAAACCTCAGACTGGGCATGACCTGTTGCCAAATGCAGCTGTGTCGTGCTTCAAGCGTCTTATTCTGAAGTCGTCTTCGTGACTAGGAAAGGGGCTTGTGCACCGAAAGGGATGGATAATTTTCTTCCTGTGTGGGCAGTTGCTTTAGTAAAAGATGTGATCTCTTCTTACAAACTTTGTCTCATTTAGTGGACAAAATGCAACAGTAATTTTAGTGCTGTGTGGGTCATGAAGTGCAGGAATTGTCCATCTGCATCCCAGTCCTGTGTCTGTGCCTTACCTCTCTAGGAAGTGGGTGGTGGAAAAAAAGACCCTGAAGCAACCCCTACCACCACTTTTATCAACAATTAAGGCATTGTCTTTTTCTCTTCCTGGTACATTTGGTGCCTCACAGATTACTAAAGCTTAGATCACTTTCCTCTTCTTGGCTACTGCACATTTAATCCATGCTGGTTGTGGTAGGAGTGGGGTGGGCAGGTGGAGTTCCCATGTCAGCTCCATCCCTGCAGCCACTGGAAACTCAGGTTGTGTAGACAGTGTCGTCATAGAATTGTGGAATGTCCTGAGTTGGAAGGGACCCACAAGGACCATTGAGTCCAACTCCCAGCTCTGCACAGGACAGCCCCAAGAGTCACACCATGTGCCTGAGAGCGTTGTCCAAGCCCTTCTTGAGCTCTGTCAGGCTGGTGCTGTGACCACCGCTCTGGAGAGCCTGTTCCAGTGCCCATCCACCCTCTGGGTGAAGAACATTTTCCTGATATCCAACCTAAACCTCCCCTGCCACAGCTTCATACCATTCTCTCAGGTCCTGTCACTGGTCACCACAGAGAACAGATCAGTGCCTGCCCCTCTGCTTCCCCTCATGAGGAAGTTGTGTAGTTTGCATATGGCCTGGGACCACTCTCCAAAGACTCATTTGGATGCAGGATGACGATGTGGCTTGTGCCCCAGCCTTGCTCCCCTTTGCAGTCAGGTTGAAGTGACTCACTCTTCCAACCCACCACCACAAGAGAGTTGGGTTTTGGTTAGTCCTCACCTTGTTATTTGAGGGTTTTGGGAAAAAAAACCCCAGAAAACAGCAGCAAGGCAGCCTGGCAGTGCCATCTGTGCTGAAGGCTTGCCACCCCTCACTGGCTGGGATCTGCACTACAATCTGCAGCCAGCATCTGCTGGGGAAGCTTGTGAGCTCCAGCTTCAGTAATAAGGGGAGCAAATTACTATTAGAAGGAAAAATCCTGTATCAAAGCAACATCAAAACCAAAACAGGAAGCAGGGGCTCACCTGGAAGCGTGTGCTGAGACTGAGTGGGCTGGACATGAAACATTCAAGGTGAATGGATGGAAGTTGGCAATGCTGTCTTGCCTTATCTCCTGAAAATGCAAGTACAGGAGCTCAAAGTTTGCAAGATGTAACTCTTGCAAAAGAAAGGCAGCAGGCATCGTTTCTTCCATGAAGTAGCTCAGCGTCTTCATGGCACCTCTGGAGGTACAGCATGGGTGAAGTTTGCTCCTTTGTTTAAAGTCTTCACCTTGCCATTAAGCTTGTTATAAATCTCAGTGCTAAATTAAGTGTTGTGATACTCTTATTCTGATTCTGTCTCCTCCAATGGCTGTTTATTTGAAAAAAAGAAAGAAATTTGTTATAATTCTCCTTGCTCACCATTCTCACACGGAATCAAATCCAGCTCTTTCCTCTGGTTATATTACTGAGCACCACTACAGGAGGTGGTTAAGGGTTTTTTAACTCCCAGCTACAGAGGTATCACTTTGCACAAAATGTGTGGTGGATATTGAGAACGCTTTCAACCAGTTGTTTGCCTTGTTTGATTTGTGTGGCACCGCTAATGTAATACCATCTTTACAAATTATGTTAATTATGACTTTCCCTGTGTTATGGAAACAGAATGGAGAGCTTTTTCAGAATGTAACAACCACACTTTATCCTGTCCCATACTTTGCAATATTCAAACCAATTATCACATTGGTAAAAACACGAAAAACAGTTTCACTGTTACAGTTATTATTGAGAATACATGGCTGTAGTTGTTGAAAATGTGCTACCTACATCTACATACATCTTAGTGAGTGCCAAAAGACTTTACTCAAAAGAATCTTGTATTTTTCAAGCAACCACAGTGTTACAAATAACCACAGTGGTGATAAACAAGTGCACTTTCTTCGGTGGTTATGGCTCAAATTGTGCTTTCAAGATGAATGTCTGAATATTATCAGATTGATACAGATTTTAAATCTGTATTGTCGTAAGTGGGAGTAAGGTTTGCCTTAGCAGCTGGGATAACATACTTAAAACTGGGAATAAATTAATATGATTAAGAGGATGTGTGAGGAGCTGTTTAATACTGCCAGGAGCAGAAAGACCAGTTTTTTTTCAGTTAATACAAACAGAATATTTGCATCCACATCTTAAGATACAGACCCAGGAGTGACTGAAGGCTTCCGTATAGATGTTTTTGTTGGTAGGATTTTGTCAGCAAAGATTGCAGTAGAGACAGCACCTGCAATGATAAAACTTACCTTCTTCCTAGAGAGATAAAATTCTCCCAATCAGTGTGATTAATACAGTAAAAAGACTCTACTGCTGCTGTCAGTTCTGCATGTGCTGGTGGCTTATTTTGCCACCGTTGCTTCATCAGTGGGAGAGCATTTTTCTTGTCCTTGTGGTTGCACATTCGGTTCCAAAGCGTGGCTTTGACGATGGATGGAAGCCTTCACCTGAGCAGCCTGGAGGTGGCTGTGTGGAGCGGCTGTCTGGTCACATAACTGGGAGGAAAATATCCCTGCCCTGAGTCTGCAACATTATTTCAGATGCAATAAAGCATTAAGCTTTGTTTTAGTTCTAAAACTTAATGAAACACTGCTACAGAGGTGTTTCAGGAGCCCTGCTGTCTTCCCTTGCTCTTCATAAAGTTGCTAAACAGTCTTCTGCTGTGTTTGGGTTTAATTCTCATGGGAGAAGTTTACCCTTTTGTTTCTTTGTAGCTCACTAAATGCTGATAGCCAGCACAACATTCTGCAAGACATGGGTAAAGGGAAAAGAGAGCAGGAAAACTCAGAAGAAACATAATGGAGAATGTACCCACCACGGTAACCAGAAAGCAGCTCTAAGTAGCAAAATCATGGGACTTGCATCAGCCTGATGTTTCCTGGATAAATAAAATGAAGCTAATTTACACTGATGACCTAATTGCTTTTCTGCAGAGTCCAACTGCAAAGTTCCCATCTGCCATCAAGTTCAGTGTCTTGGATTTGTACATGTGATATCCCCTAAAGAGAGGGACTTGGATAACGCACAGCAAGGCCAGCCTTGTTTCTCTTTGTGAGCCTGTTGTTCCCCAGCTACACTCTCAGCAGTGCTGGTGCTGGTGCTGGCGAGGTTGTGGTGGCTCAGGGGTGCTGTGGCTGAAAGCAGGCCCGATGCACGTCAATAGTGTTGATGTTACGCCTGGTTTGTCACACGCAAGTGACTCTGCCCTGCCCGTCCCTGCATCAAAACAGACTCTCAGAGTGACATTCTGGGGCTCTTTTTCAGACCCCTTCACCCATGGAAGGAGTAAGCAAAGGAAGCTGGGAGACAGATGTGCAGCTGATGCAAACACAAATCCTCCTAATGAGCTCAATGGAGCTGAACCAGTTCCATCAGCAGAAGAAATTTCCCTTTTTTCCCAGGTCAAAAATGGTGACCTGCAGCCTGGCTTGCTTGTACCCAGCCTGAGTGCTGTCATTTGCTCCCAGGAACATGTTTCCTGTATTTTCAGAAAGGGACAGTGAAGGCCCAAGGGAAGAGCTGAGGGCACAGAGCTGGAGCACCAAAGACAGTGTTTTTAATTAACCACCTTGGTGTCTGGTGCATTTCTTCCTGGGTGGCTCAGTGTGGCAGAGTGTGAGGCACTGACCTGGTGTCCTTCTGCATGGCAAGAATGCATGATATCAACCAGAAAAAGCCTGGATATGTGTAATCCTTTACAGCTCGTCCACCCTCACTTTGCTTTTTTATTATAGGGAGTAATGAATATATAAATGTAAAAAATGTTTACATGATCAGCAACAGCAAAGCTTCAGGGACTTCCTGAGAAGCTGAAAGTCTGATTGCAAAAACAAGCAAAAGGACATCTCCAGTGGTTAAAACTCAGGGTTGCACTTTGAACTTTCACCACATTTTTTAAACAAAGTCATCGGCTATGATTGCATCCAGTCTGAGATCATTGCCATAATTAATTTTAATTAAGTGTACTTAACTTAAACTTTGTAAAGGCTTTTTCATGTCCTTGTACAGCACTGATTTTCACGTGTGATAGGACATCCTTCACATACAATTTTGTAGTTCGATGTTGACTCACACAGCACCTGCCAGCTTAGCAATGCTTTGAAAATTCAAAATATGCTCCTGCAAGTAGGCTGCAGTGAATGCCAATACAATGATTACATAAGCAGAGGAATCTACCGTCATGCATAAATGCAGTTTTGTGAAATAGCACATCACACGTGTCCTTGCACGTGCCCATAGGTTTTTATGGCATACAGGGGATTGATTTTGCTGTGTCCTCATCAATCTATTCCATGTGATGATCTCAGTTGGAGGTGGTGATGCGCCGTGGACAGGGATTTGATCCACGCTTCCAAAATCTCTGTAACTCTGGCCGTTTGACTGACAAATTCATCTCCTGCTCCCCCAAACTGGGGCCAGCCCCAGTTGCTGTGTCGTTCACTTTTGGGAAGCTGTGAAAAACAATGAGTGCAGCTACAACTGACTTGAGAGTCAGAAATGTTTGGTATGGATATAAAAGCGTTTCTGGAAGAACAGGAGAGGCCATCTTAATACCTAATTGGCTTTATTCTCACTATACATTCCTTTGGCAACTGGCTGCAGGGTCGAAGCAAGTGGTATTATTCCCTTCAGGTCTCATATAAAGACATTCTGACATAGAAATCAGAAAAACAGCAAGTATATAAAGGTGTGATACTATTCATTAGCTTATGGAAATATCATTTGGATTTAGTAGAAAACTAAACAGAAGTGTTTCTTTTATATATTTGAAACAAAAGCATGGACAAAGTAAATTATTTACCATACAAATCTCCATATAAGCAGGTCCCAGTGTTTTGGTAAGCCTGGAAATAAGTTAATTGAAAAAATGTTGATTGAAAATTGCTTGTCTTCCTGAAATTTACTGCCACCTTGAATTAGTATTCCTCATGGTAAGTGCTTGTCAAGCACATGGCCAATAAATAACGCGGGTGGTGTAAACACAGCTATGTGATCAGGAAGTTAAAAAATGTTTGCTAATGCCTTTTGGGGGGTCTTCCTGTTTCCCAGATGAAGAATTTTCCTGCCCAGAACACTCTCAGATATCTGTATGAGCCCGCGTTGGCTCAGCCAACAGTTCACCTCTGTTCTGCAGATTTTAGCCACAGGAATCGTTTCCAGTTCCGCTTTCCTATTGCCTCCCGTTCTCAAAGGGGAGCGGGTGCAATCAGGAATACCCAGCTTTACTATTGTTGTTGCTAAACCAAATGAGAATAAAGTTGAAAAAGCTCTTGAATGGCGTCCTGGAAGCCAGTGTTTAACTCCTGGTGTTGGGATGAAAAACACAGGTTTTTCTACACCCTGGGAAGCGTCCAACACTAGTCTGCATCAGAATTGCTGAACAGACTGGACTTTGAGATTGAGCCAGGAGATTAATTCCTACTTTCCTGTCACAGCCTCCTTCCTCTCGAAGGTGGAAAACGAGCCAAAACCCCCTAAGCAGTGTGTCTGGCCCGTGCTGTTGGCTGTCAGGGCCCTGACTGCACCCGCTGCCTGGCTCCTGGGATCCCCATGCACCCCATTCCCATCCCTGGCTGCTCCTCATGTGCCTGCTGGATCCCCCCATCTGGTCATGGACCCTCGGCGCTGGGTCACGTCTTCTACCACCAAGCTGCTCCCTGGCATGGCCACCTGCCTCCATCTCTTAGGCAATCCATCCATCCTAGCTCCCCTCTGTTAAAGGGCAAAAGTTTGTTCTGGATCAGAGTACTTTATTGTCAGTATCCTTGGCCAGCCTTTGTCACACAGAGATGGCCTTTACGAGAGAGACGTTGGAATTTTGTACAGGGAACGGGGTGACCTCTCCTCGGCTGCTACCGAATTATAGGGAGGTAAACAAGTAAACCAGGGTCAGGACAAAAGGAGATGGTGCTCCATGAAAGCAGCCTTGTCATGGTGCACCTGAGGACCTCAGTAAGCCTTTTCTAAAGGGTGGTGTTTGGATGGTGTTTCATGAGTTCAAAGGGAAGATGGCAAAGTGCCTGGAGGAGAGACCCTTTGGTTACTGAATGACAAAGTGCAGCAGGCTCTGGAAGCCCCCGAGCTGAGTGAAGGAGAGGTTGGGAGAATATTAGGGACAGGAGGATCACGTACACTTGTGCTGCTCCTGCCCTCCCCCTGCTGTTGACCTCTGGCCATGGATGGGTGCAGAATTATGGGCCAGACGGGTCCTTGTCTGGAGTGACCGTGGCCACCTTGTCAGCTCATTGGTGGCTTTCGGGAACAAAACACAGCCTCTGAATGGTGGCTCACAGGATCACAGAAATCACCTCTTGCTGAGGTCCTGCCTCTGCAGAGGACAAATTACTGCATTTGCATGCTCAACAATTTAGTCTTCAGAACAGGAGGGCTTGGGGCAACACTGCTGCCTTCTTGTGTGGATCCCTGGCAACATGAAATGCTTTGTTGGTGATTGATTTGGATGGATTGCCTTATGGGTGGCTCAAACCTGTGGGTATAGGAACAGTGAATAACACCAAAAATAAGTTTTAATATTATTTAACTGGCTTTTTTTTATTAAACATTAAGTAAATTCCTTATCTTAATTAATTAGATGTGATCTTTCAAAGTTAAAAGAGCAGAACTGCTTACTGCTGGTGGGTGTAGTTATAGATCTAGAACTAAAGTTCTACACTAAAGCCTAGCCCTACATTCATTGTAATTTTACTCATGTGCTATGTTTCTCTAGGTTAGAAGTTATGCATTATAAACTTGGTTTGTCTAACTTACCTTTCATGAGTTCCTAGAATAATCAAATGAACCCTCAAGTAAGCAGTTTCTACGCTTCATTTAGATTGGTTGAAGCTCCAAAATCCAAGTTGCAGTAAAGAGGAAAAACAACAGCATTGTTTCATGCCACCTCAGACATGCCAGTGGGATAATTAATTTGGTCCTCTTGATGATCTTGTTCCATGTTTCCAAGTCAAAACTGATTTGAGCAAGACATCAGTTCAGTGAGAATTAAATGCATGTACATTGTGGATAATTACAAAAACTTGTTTTTCTCTCTGTCTCCTGAGTTTGTCTGATGTTTTTGTCTCAGACAAAGGGGTCAGTGCCAGAACGGATGTCAAACAACGTAACATGAAACGTTAACGATGATTTGCATTTTATTTTGTTTCTCATCATGTTTCTCATCAGGCTCCCATCTCCCCACTGACTCTCTCAGGATGAGTGTGTGCTTTCCACGTGGGTTGGAGGCTTTCCTCCACCCCCAGGTTTTGGCCAAGGCACCTGCAATGTCTGGAGGCCTTGGGCCCTCTCAAGAAAGGCAAATAATGCAATTTTGTTAATGCAACATCCTTTATGTGTGGATTAAACAGAAATAGATGCATCCTCAGCTATGACAGAGTCTATCTCCATGCAGATACCAGAATGTATGAGCCCATTGGACAGCTGTAGTCGGGTCCAGGCAGTAATCCCTGCCAGCTGTTGCACAGATGTGCATGTCAGAAGCATTTATAGTTCAGGAAGCTTAACAGGCACTGTCTAAGAAAGTCCTCCTCTCTTTGCCCACAGCACAGCCCTCCAGTGGGCTGTAGTACCAAGGCCTGTTGATTTCTCAATAACTCTCCAAATCATATGAATCTAAAGATTTCTGGTGATAAAGTGTAATTGTCTATGGAAGTGAATAGCTGGTGCATGCCTCAGAGCCTGATTTTGATCTAAGTTACACTGTCCAAGCTGTGCTGCTGTAAATCAGGAGTGAGTTTCAGAAGAGAGATACAACAGAGAATGAGGCAGGGAACAATGCTCTGAACAGGCAGAGCTTGCAGGTTTGCCAGCAGGGTTGCCAGGAAGTGCAGGTGCTCTGCAGAGTGGGGCCACAGTGGTGGCTGCTTCTCTGCAGCTGGGTTACAATGGGTTTTATAGCAACTGCTCCAGTCCCAGGGGGAAAGTCCTCCAGAAGGTTCTCCAGTAACCATCCCAGGACCACAGGCTTAGGCTGACTGGGCGAAAAGGTTCTGGAGCCTGAACTCTGGTCCCTTCTGCCTCCTTGGAAGGGGCAGGGAAAGCCTCTCCTGTTGCATTGGCAGAGGCAGTCCCTATCAAATATGGGAAATAGGTGTGCAGAAGGTGCTTTTGATTTTGTGCACCCAACTGGAGATGTTCTCGCAGACTCCAGAAAAGAAAGAAATTGCTCCGAGGCAGATTCTGTTATCTTGAACCAAGCAAGATGCCCAGGAAAATCCCAGAAAATTTACTCACATGAGGATTACTGTGCTTAAGCCCAGCCATTTGTCACTACTCTTCTTGACCTTTTTGAACCCCCAGATATTCTAACCTGAACTTGGCCCATTCTTTTGCTGAACTCCATGCACACGTATAACAAAGTGGATTTATACTGAATATTTAGTATAATCTTACAGTTCAATTACATATATGCAGTTAAATTGTGTGTATACAAAATACACATATATTCACACATACAGAAAAAAATATATACACACACACACACATATATACAATAATCTCAGCTTCCAAAGAGAAAGAAAATGTAGACGTGGAATACAATCAGTAGCTCATAGTGTTTCTGAAAGCCAGGGTAACCCTGAATAAGTTAAACAGTCCAGCTCAGGAACATCAGCTTGGATATTTTCAGGGGCATATGGAGAAAATTCCTTGCAATGATTACAGAGATGTAAACTGCTGCTGAGTGGTAACCAATGCTACATGCAAATGCGGAAATTGCTTGTTAAGTGTAATGTTCAGTGATAAGTGTTTTGATTACAGTCATTTTAGGGGAATCTGATATATGGCAGTAGAGAGATCGAAGGAATATTAATTCCACCTTGGATCATCTCAAGCCTTGGGACTGGCAGAAGATAGAGAAAACTTTTCTCTCCAGGATAGTTTTAAGTTTTAGACAGCTCTGAATTATTTAGGTTTTTACAGGTGAAAGAAAGATTAGGACATCAAGGCTGTTACAGCCTGTCAAAGTCAGAGTGCAGAACTTCCCCACCAGCAGCTGCAGGTACAGAAGACACAACGCCAGCTCTCCAAAACTCATCAGGCAGCTTCATTGGCCAAAACCTAATTTTGCACTGGAAAAAGAAAAGGAAATCCTGGTCATAAACCCACAACTTTTTCCCAAGGATATAGAAGCAATATTTGTCATGAAACTATTTTTTCTGAAGACATTGGAGATAAGATGTGGAGAAATCCATAGCTCAGAGACCAAGCTCACTGGGATGTGGTATTGGGTCTTCCTCTTTGGCACCAACTCTGTGCAAAGTGGCCTCTTAAAACCGGCATCCCTTGCAGATTATGCACAGGACGACAGGCTGTGTCTCTTCCCACCCTGTCCCCTCTCCTACACTGGATTGGGCTTGGGAGCTCCTGATCAGGCATATCCAAGTTATCACATGCATTTGCATCTGAGCTCTAATTTTTTTATTTGCCTTTGATCTCTGATTCAATCCTGTTCTTTTTTCCCCTGACAGATCTCAAACAAGGGTAAAACACTTCATTTTTTTTTTAAAGTACAAATGAAAAGTAAGTAACAGAATGTGGGGAATATACACTGCTAATTCCTGACATTTTAATGAACTCTGTGGTCTCATTCCTGCACTGAGCACCTCTGGTCAAAACAGCCCCCTTAGGGCAATGACAGGCTCATAAATGAATCTCAAACAGCATTTTTGTGGATTTTCTCCATTGCATATTCAACACAGACTGTTCTTGGTGAATAAAACAAAGGGTTTAAGGACTATCTTTAACTGGACACCAAAGTTTTGTCTGCCCCAAAAGAGAGCCAACAATAATAACCCGGGGAAGGAGAGGCAGGATGACTATTCTTTGGTTCCTGACTAAAACCAGCCTCAGATGGGGATCAGGACATTTTCTAGATGGACATATGCGGACACATGGCTTTGCATAGAATTGCTTTTTGTCCTTCCAACGTTCAGCCCATCCTCTATTTCGTCTGCTTTTTAGCAGTTTGTAAATTCCCATTCACAAACGGAAACATCCCTGGGGAGCTTCCATTGGCTGCTTGCAGCTGGATGCCATGGTGATATGAGTCTGAGAGATGCTGTGCTGCACCTTCCTGTGCTGAGAGGGACCTGCCAGCCTTGCTTCAGCTGTGGCAGCTGCCAAAGCCACCCAGCTGAAGGGTGGAGATGCCACTTGAGCATCTCAAGGGCCATTCCCCAGCAGGATGTGCCAGTCTGTGTAGAGGTCTATACCACCAGTCATTACTGGCACGACTAACTCAGATACCTGGCACATCCGTGATCCACAGGCTTAATGTTGGCAAGCCAGCTGTTGGTACTTTGATAGTGAAGTGGATTAAAACCTTGATAATCCATGAGTGATGGGTATTGTGAGTGTGCCTAGAAGGACTGGCTTCCAGAGAAAAGGCTTCCTACACTCAACCAGGACCATTAGTGGCATACGGTTTGCTGGCTGCAGTAAGTACATGAATATATCAACCACACAAAATGCTGCATGATCATTATGCTGCCCTTAATCAACGGGAAGGCACCTTCCTGAATGCCACAGAGAAATGCACCAGCTGGTGTTGAATAGAATTTCTTCTCTCCAAATAAGACCATAACCAACAGGACATCTGAGTCCAGATTGTTTTCCAAGACCTCATCCATCTCCCGCTCTGACTCATGAGATTACACACAGCATCAGTGCACTGAAGAGGACAAATTTTATTCCATAGCCAGGAGTTTCAACACAGTTGATCCTTCTGCCTAGCACATCCTGCCCAGGCAATGAGAGAATGAAATAGTATTTTTTGTCTACAAAATAAAGGAGCCATTTCAATCACCCTTCTCTCCTGTGCCTTTTATATTCTGAGTGATGGCAATGTCACAGGTCAATATCTTTATCTACTTGGCATGCCTTCATTTCATTTCTCCAGGTCAGCCCCTCAGACACAGCTGGCAGGAGCCATGCCAGCCCCCAGCACGTGGGGATAATGGTTTCAGCGTTCATCCCCTGAAAAAGAAAGTTTAACAAAAATGTGATTTTGACTGTCAGAGACCGTGCAGCAACCAGACACAAGATCCTTGACCATTATCTTTCTAACATTTCCAGGCAGGAAGCCTGTCTGAAATCGTTGACTGGAGCAGGCAGTGACTTTTCACTTGATTTCTTAGCTTGCTTGAAAAATTCATTGAGAATTGGTTTGTACCAAACCAGCCATTGCTATTTACCTCATACAAGGACCACATTTCCTGAGTTTCTCTTTTATACAGAGATTATCAAGCAACCTCAGGAATGGGGAAGATTCAGACAAAGGGTAAATTCCCTGCTGAAGCAGGCTGCAAACCCATAATTTTCAATGCACCTGGAGTCTGAAACCATATTGGCCCTAGACAGGAAGGATCAGAACTCCACACTACTCAGCTCATGAGGTCTTATCATATCATGAAGTCACTGGAACTGGTAACTTGTACTGCCTGAGTCAATGCTTTGATACCAGTGATGGCATAACTCCACAGCAATCTCTTGACATAAAAGCTTCGGTTGCAGATTAAGCCCAGCTGGACATTAAGCCACTCTCACTCAGCTGCTCTCTCAACCCCCTTCTCTCCCCCCTCCCCACCCCAGTGGAATGGGGAAGAGAATCAAAGTAAACCTCACAGGCTGAGATAAGAACAGTTTAATAATCAAAAATAAAGTGAAATTCAGTAACAATGGTAAATGACAATAATGATAATAAAAAGGGAAAGAACAAGTGATGCTCAACACAATTGCTCCCCACCTGCTGACAGATGCCAGATCCCCCCTTCCTGAACCCAGATCGTTCCCTCTTTCTGGTAACTCCCCCCAGTTTATATACTGGGCATGATGTTCTATAGTGTGGAATATGCCTTTGTTCAGTTCAGGTCACCTGTCCCACCTATGCTCCCTGTCAGGTTTTTTTGGGTACCTCCTCACTGGCAGAATGCAAGACAAGGAAAGAGTCCTTGACTTAGGAGAAACACGACTTAGCAAAACCCAAAACATCAGTGTGTTATCAACACCGTTCTTACTCCAAATCCAAAACACAGCACCGCAACAGCTGCTGAGAAGAAATTAACTCTGTCCTAGCTGAAACCAGGACAGCATTGCACAAAGTACCCAGGAAGACGCAAGGAGTTGGTACGCTGATCATTGTCTTGCTTTGTCTCATGCCAGGTGCTCCTCAGTTGGTAAGTGCTCGGACAGTATGTCCCAAAGCTGTCCTCCCAGCCCTGGAAAGGTTGTGCATTCCTCTTGCTGAACATGAGGATGGCATCACCCATAACATGAGTCCAAAAACATCCGACAGCAGAGCCACAGCTCTTCTGTGCTGTTCCTAATTCAGGCAAAACACATCCTGATGGCAAGACGAAAGCAAATCTCTCTGGGGATTATTTCAGAGATGCTGAACCCCAGCCCACCACTGTACAATGATGAGATGCTATTCCCCTCCCAGTCCCCCCCTGTATGAAGCCATCTATATTAGAGGAGATTATAATAACCAGCTGCCTCAGTTGGTGTTTTGAAGCTTTAAGCACTTGTAAATGCTTGAAGATATTTGTATTAAAGATAGGCTAAGCAAAAGCTGGTATGAGAAGTAAAGCTTACAACGTTCAGGAAGATTGGGGGGTAGCTTTCAGGTTTTTCATTGGGCTTTAAATCTTACCTTTTCTTTTGAATAGTAATGCAAAACCATAAAACTTTGTTACTGAGAGGCACCATAATGAGTATTTTGCATTGAAATCAAAATAGTTTCTTTTAAAAGTACTCA
Source organism: Corvus brachyrhynchos (assembly GCF_000691975.1). Taxonomy (NCBI): domain Eukaryota; kingdom Metazoa; phylum Chordata; class Aves; order Passeriformes; family Corvidae; genus Corvus; species Corvus brachyrhynchos. Next base: position 20,636,472 of record NW_008237239.1, on the reverse strand, counting down.
AGCTCTCTTCAAGCTGCCACGTCCTTAGTCAGATATTTAACCTCAGATCAGAATTTGAACTACTGCCATTTGTCTTAAAATTTTAAGCATCAGCATAAAAATGAACCACAAGTAAATTCATTTCAAGTACTGGCGAATACAAGTTGAAAGCCAATTGTTAAACAAGCAAGTACTCTCCTAATCACAACAAAAAGAGAGTGCCATAACACAAGGTGAAAATAAGCAGAAAGCAAACAGAACACACCATTGATTGAGTCCTTCATTATCTAGGATAGCTTTTAATGGAGGAACCTGCCTGTGTGTCATTGCTCTTATCTCTCCAAAGGCAGTATGCACACACTGTAAAAATCAGTCTCTTCATTTTCTGCTTGAAAAGATCATTGTGAAAAAAAAGTGTCAGGGAGTGGAGGTCATGCTGATTTATTGGCAATTAAACCTGCAGGATTTCTGCACTCCTTTCAAAACAAAGTATCTCTGGGTAATTCAGCCTGGCACGTTACATAGTGGGCTAGATACTAAAAGGCATGAATCTTTTTGTTTGTGCACAACAAAAACAATTGACTTGGTCTTATTTAGGAAATTGCTACTATTTTCTGTAAGGTATTGTATTACCCATAAGGAGAGGGAGGTAAGTTACCTCTCAGCAATGCAAAATTCTTTCCAATTGTAAAGATGCTGATTTTATTCCTCATCTTTTGTTGAGGATAGCAAGTCTACAGACAAACTTCCTCCTGGTTAAGAGTAAATAGGTGACAGTGCTAAATATATGACATGTTGCTAAGGTTCACCACATTTGCTTTGCTCCATGATTGATTTGTCCATTCTTGAGTAAGTTCTTATGCAAAATCTTTCAAACCAGACTGCATCTTGTCTGATCTCCTTGTGTGTATTTTCCAGCTGTATTATTTAGAAAATTTAAAAAAAAAAAAGTCACCTTCCAGTTACGCAGCTAAACTGGAAAAAATATTCACTACTCTGTTTTTGCAGAGCCATCTTATGCAAGTTTAGGCTTACATCATTTACTGAGCTAGCATAAGCTATACCACACAACCAGGTGCAATTAGGATTGATATTCCCACTCAAAGTGTTTCCCAGAGTAGCAGTATTCTCAGGCTCTTTCTAATAAAGGTAACTTCTTAGCTCTGAAAACATTTTTGGAGATCCAATATTGAAAAGTCTTAATGTTTTGATGGTAATTCAAGACATTTAATTCAGTTCTTTGACAAGTGACATGTGGTGTGGGAGGAATACTGCAACCAGCACTGCATATTTTTCCAATCAGTGGTTGTATGGTTGAGAAATCATCTAAATATTAATTTTTACAGGTAACATTACCCCTTCAACTTCCTTTATACCTGCTTGTCTGAGGTCTGGATTTACACTGGTGAGATGTTCATAGAAAGGTAGGTGTCAGCAGATGTTAACAGACCCTCAGTCATAGGAAGAGGTGTTCAGGAGTAAAGGAAAAAGCTGAGGGCATATTCAGTCCCTAAAATGAATGACTGTAGACCTGTCTGTATATAGCCACAACAAGAACGAACTTCAGCACCGACTCCCATTCAGGACATAGAAAGAGTTGAGAGAGAGCAAATGTGGCAGGCAGCAGGATGGTGGAAGAAGAAATGCTGCAAACCACACACTGCACAGTGTCCCTCATGGCTTTGCCTAGGGCAAGGGAAGAGATCAAATCTAAACTAGGCTGGTGCCAGGAGACAGCAAAGCAGGAGACATTGCCAGATAGAAACCGCGAGCAGAAAGTTACAGTGTGGGAGCTGAGTAGGCAGGCACACCAACCTGGAGAAATAGGAAGTCCCTTTGAAGTTATTACTTCAAACATAGCTGTCAATGTAAATCAGAAAGGCTGCTTGCAACAAGAATTCCTAGAAGAAGCAGGTGTCCAGCCAGTGCTGGGCCAGCATTTCTCTCACAGCATCCCTGAGCAGAAAGAAAAGTTAGCCAGAGCCGTGAACAACAGCCTGGTTTGCTCACGTGGAAGAGATGATGCTACTCCTGGATGGATTAAACTGATAAACTCTTATGCCAGCTTTTTACAGGGTGATACACCAGGTGTAGGTCACCAGGATCAAAGGGCTTGTGGTCATGAGGAGAAGTGCTGAGACACTCTGGCTGTTCACATGTGTGGCAGAAATCCCAGCACAGTAACTGGGACTCACTGGCTCTCATAGCACACACCCATGGCATTGCACCTCCAGTACCCACCTCTCTGCTTTGTAGCAGCTCCCCTCCTGCCCTTCCCTGCTCTCCACACTCTTGGGTGCAACCTAAGAGCACTGAACATGCACTGAGCTTTAGATGACAGCTTGGGTGAGGAGGTGCTTTCATGGTGCTGGGTGGCACAGGCCAGCTGATGAGTCCCTTGGAGGATCCCCACCGTGCGCTCTCCTCTCAAGAGAAGGAAATTGCACCTGCCAGCAGGCCCAGACATGGGCTTGTCCACCACATAACAGCTTTGGATGACTGTCTTCTGTGCTCAGAGAGCCTTCTCCCAGGATGCCCTTCTCCATCCACATCTTGCATTGAAATAAAAGTGGGGATCTGCAGATATTGACCCTGACATCGGAGAGGTGGAAGGGCCAATTTCCTGCACACAGCAGAAAACAACCCAAACAACAAAAAACACTTCAAGTTTTTATTTGTTTTCTTGCATTCAACCACCTGTGGTGATGGCAAGACACCCAGAACCATGGCTGTGCCCTGAAGGGGAGAGGACAGCCAGCCTCTGGTAGAAACCACGCAGGAGGCAGGAAGGAGGGCTGCAGTGATGACAGCTGCCTTGGCAAAGCAGGCACAGCTGTCCTTCAGTGAGCCGGACATTCAAGGACAGCCTAGAGCCAGGTCAGGAGGCACCAGCAGCCTCTGTAAGTCTGTCTTGGCTAAAAGCAGGAGGTAACAAGGGTAGGGTGGAGGGCACCTCCTCGTCCTCTGCCGCCCATCTTCCCCACTCCTCCTGCTGTGGGGGGGCTGCAGGAGGTGCCACATGGACATCCTGGGGAACTGTGCGGAGACCCACCCATGACTAATGTTTGTCCCACTTATTTTAAAGGTCTGTGTTGGAAAATAGCACCATGTCCTTGTCATATTTATTGGATGAGTTCTGCTTTGCGTGGTTGCTGTTTTGCTATAGGTTTCTCTCAGTAGCTCTGCTGTTCTGAGTAGAAAACTAAGATGGCACATGAGGGACACCAAGGAGGTCTCAGACTGCCAGCAGCCACAGGCCTCCATCATGGGACAGGGGACACTGCAGGAAAAAATGACTTAATGCCTTCAGTCTGAAATGTGGCAGCAAGCAGCTTTCAGAGATCCTGCACAAAACACCTTGGCAGGGCATTCTCCACGCTGTGGCTCTCCAGCTTCTGGGAGGTGATCAAATGCACGGCAGGATGACACCGGTGGCCTTCGCTCTGTCCGATGCCATCGCTCCCAGCCTTCCACCACCTGCTCCCTCTTGCTCTCACTAATCGCAGGCAGTGTTCAGCCGGGAAATTGGATCACTGTGAGGAAGCAGGGATCAGACTCGGTGCGGACACTGAGCAAACACAGTTCCCTTCATCATCTAGTACCCGCCTGGACACTAAGTGAGGCATCCTGATGCTGACTGAGGTTGCTAGTCAGGAATCAGTACAGGTAGGGACAGGCAAACATCAGGAGAGGTGTGAGTATACTCTTAATGACCCAAAAATTCTCTGCACCCCACTAGGCTGGGCTGGCTACAGTTCCTCTAACCCTGCACAGAAAAGCTGTTGCAGCACTGCAACTATACATGCACTGCTGGGAGGCTTAACTTTGCCTACTGAGCCTCATGGGGATGAATACAACATGAAGCAGAAAGTTTAATCCTCTCTAAGAGGCTGGACTTTCTTTTGTCCCTGGTCCCAGATGCACTGCTGCAGCCACTGGTGAATTTGCAGGCTTCACAGTGAAGCTGACTGTGGTTGAACTTGGAGATAAGAGGGAGATGCCGAAGGTGCTCCAGAAAACCTCAAACCTTGGTTACTGTCTTTATTGATAAAAAATTGGTAGATTTGGAAAAATGTAGTATGGTTTAAAGCCAAAAAGACCTAGGATGGGTATGCTGGGAAGTAGAGAGGGCTGAGGAAGATAAAGGTGACAATGTTTTTCAGGAGGTGTAGAAACCCTTTATTTTATTTGAAGTGTTGTGCTACAAGTTGGTTTAAATAAAGTGCTGGTTCAAAGGCCAAATTTTATTTTTGTTTCTTTGAGGGGGTGTCAACTTCAGGGCACTTACAGCTTTTATCTTTTTAATTCTTGTTTGGTTTTGTGGTGGTTTTTTTCCACTAAACTATAAAGGGGGAGAGAGCATGTGTTCCTACTGAACTCAGATTACATTTTTAAGGGGTAAGTGGAAAGAACCTGTGAGCAGACACACTTTAAAGGCCAAGGTGTAAAAGCAATCAAAGGTTGAGAATAGATACCACCTTTGGTGGCCCAAACAGAACCTTCCACGTAACAAATTGAAGCTGGAGGGATTCTGGATTCAAACGTCTCTGTTTCAGGTTGCCGCCTAGCTGGGCAAAAGTCAAAGCAACACACCCTGATCCCAACGGGCAAACAGTGCTCTGCTGGGCCCTGCTCCTCCCTCTGCCGAGGCAGCTGAGGTGTGGAAGGCACACAAGGCATGCTGATGTGCACTTTCAGAGGGATAGGAATTCAGGCAAAAGAGCCTCTTACAGGCAAAGCGTTGCTGATACCAGCAGTGCTAGCTCTATTTTTAATGATTTGGGAATGGAGGATGCTTTCAGCATTAGATGGCTTTAGCAATACATAATTAATACAAGTGCACTTCTGTTGTCTGCTGAGAGGGTAGGAAGGCCCTGGCTAAGTTCTGAGGCTGTAAAAGGAAAAAGAAAAGGTTGAATGAATCATAACGTGTCCAATCGGTGGAAATTAGGTAGGAGCTAAATGAAAGTTGCAGAGAATAATTTATTCTGATCAGAACTCTGTGGCTGGGCTCTTGTTTCTGAAGCTGGTCATGCTTCATGGTGCAGCAGAAGGAGCCTCCCTGACACTGGATTTGATCCTCTGCCCTTGGGAGAATATTCTGCCTCCTATAACCCTGAGCCTGATATATCCTCACTCTTAAAAAAACCAAGAGCTTGTTCTCTGAAATTGTTTCAAATAAGAAAAAAACCCCCAATCACTGGTTCCTCCTAACGTAGAGTGGGGGGAATTTCCTTGAAACGCATTCCCATCGTTCCTTATAAATAAAATTACCACAAGTCATCGTAAGGCAGGCATAAGCTGTATCCAGAAGGTGAAGAAGCCTTGGGAAAGTGAACAAACTTTTCTTGCAGTGGAAGATCAGCTCTGAAACAAGACTTCTCCCTGCATGTGACTTCCCGAGGTCCTCTTTATGATGTTGTAAAACTGCAAGTGCGTGCAGGGCTGTCCAACCCTGCTGAGCAAACAGCCGAGTTCTTGCCCTGAAAAGGTGAAAGCCGAAAGCACGAGTCGACGACAAGGCACTACAAGGCAGGGCAAACACAACTGTGGCTTCCTTTCTGTTAAGAGGACAAAAAAAAGAAAAGAAAAAAAAATACATATATATATAAAGAAGGTGAGGAAAGGGAAGTGAAACTACACGGGGGGCTTATGTATTTCTATTTCTAAATTTTTTAAATGTTGAAATTGTGCTATTTCTGGGGGGATAGGGAAACTTTT
>NW_008237239.1:20620164-20630179 GCF_000691975.1 Corvus brachyrhynchos | reverse complement strand
GGCTCACTCGGGTGACCCCCTCCCCCTTCCCCCGCTCCTCCGGCAGGACAAACCCGCGCTTCTTGCGCGCTTCCAGCTGGGATGATGGAAGACGGGGCCAACCCGGGGCCAGGACCCGGGAGCGCGGCCCCGACGTGCCCCTCGCCTCCGGGTCACCCCTATCAAACTCAGGCGCTTCATTTGATGAAATAAAGACGCCTTCGGCGTTGTTGCACCGCGCCCCGTTGTCCCTGAACCGGCGGGAAGCCCCCGGGGATGTGCAGAGCGTCTGTGGCTTGCCGAGGTGGGGGCAGTGTGGGAGACGCGCTCCGGCGTTCCCGCGTTTTGGGGTTAAATCCAGGAAACGGCTGGCGAAGTGCTCGAGGTGAGGCTAGGATCTGCACGTGGCCCTTCGGAGTTTTCCATCTTTTCCGGGGTTTTTTGGTGAAGTTGGGCGATGAGTTGGTGGCGGCAGCGGAGCAGCATCCCGCTGCCTTTCTGCCTTACTCCCGCTTGGACACACCGGCGTGCTTGGTGCTCAGGTTCTGTGGGAGCAGAAACTGGCTTTTGTTGGTAAGGGTTTGGATTATGACAAGGCCCAAACAAAGAGTAAAAAGAACAAAGAAATAAAATAAAGGGTAACCTTGAAGAGGACCCAGTAAACTCATGTTCCCGCCATAGTGCCTGCCTGTGGATGGGTGCTGTATGCTAACTGTGAAGTTAAACATGCTGCATTATAGTGGACTTAAGTGCTGAGAAAGCAGTTTGATTAGCTTTGTGTCTAATCTATGAAATCAAGTTAACTTCATATATAATTTACCATGTATGTATGTGTATATATACATATATATGCGCACACGCACGCTCTCCAAATCTTGTTATCAGTGGGCTTGCATTTAGATGGATTTAGTAATAGTTGGGTTGTAATATATTGACATGTGAATCATTTAACTTCTGTTGTGTTTCTTGGATTGGGTTTTTTTCCCCCTCCTTAAAGTCTGGTGTGATGCTACATCTATGCAAGAAAAATTAAGCTGGCATTATCTTATGTTGGGAAACTTGAACTAGTTTGAAGGTTGCTGGTTTTTTTTTCTTGGCAGGTGCCAACTCACATTTCCCAAGCTCTGCGGAAGGTAGTTGGACTCAAGTCTGAACTGAAAGCTCTGTAGCAGCAATTAGTGCAGCACATGGCTTGAGCTGGTGAACTTAGCCGGGTGCCCGGGCGTGTTATCTCTGACCTCAGCCGCGTGCTGCTGCAGCAGATCAGCTTCTGCTGGGGGCTCTCTTGTGTCCAGCTGTGCCACTTCTGTAGAAACAGAGAGGAGATGGGGATTCTTGCTTTGTACGTTTGACTTGCCTGAAATAAGTATAGGACTTTTCTGTGCTTTTCTTTTTTTTTTCTTTTTTGCTATCAGATGTGCCCATAAACTGAGCAGTGCTGCTGTACACGGTGTTTACACTTGTTTACCTGTGGTGGAGATGCTGCATTGGCTGCCCTGCAGGTCCTGAAGGGAGGTGGAGACACTGGCCCTGTATCGATCCAGGCATGTGTCTCTGAGCACTCTCAGGGACCTTGCTGGAATAAAACTTGGTTGATGTCTTTGTTGGCAGTGTCTAGACAAGAGGATGAAGTTGTGACCTGCTTTGGGTGCTGCTGCTGGGGCTGTGCTGTGGAAGCTCCTCAGGGATTTTTCAGCCCAGAAGTAAGATATTTTTTGTCTAAAAGGGACACCAACCAAGGAGTGTGCTGCCTCAACAGCTCCAGCCCACACAGAATTTCTGCTTGAGGAGCCTTTCAGTGTCCTCTAGAGAGCTCAGGACTGAAGGCAGCAGCATTGCCAGCAACTCTCTATGTCAGGACGTGCCAGTCCAGTAAGTAATGGAGCAGATAGAGGGATGTGTAATGTTTAACGAGAAGTACTCCCTGGCAAGTAAGTGGAGTGCCTTGGAAAGAAGACAGAGGCTTAGGGACACGTCAGGCTGATTTCTGCCGTCTTTATTAACCATGGGCTCTGTCCATTCAGTGCAACAGACTTGAAAACCTGACATGTTGAGCAAAAGCAAACTCTTCTGGTGAATGAGAAAGTTTGGCATCTAAAGATACTGTGTAAGGATATAGTTTAAACCGTGCAGTTCCGGTGCAGAACTGTTGGTTCCCATAACAACAGCAGAAGTTTTCATGTTAATTTCACTGGGGTTGTAATTCCACTTTCCTGCCCTGCCGTCTCTCCTTGCCTACTCATTGTTGGGGTTAAAAAGAGCTGATATTTACGAGAGGAAGTACCCCTGGCACTCAGAAGACTTTTTCCATGTGCAGGTTTGTGATACCTTATCAGAAGGAGCTGCACAGAGGGATTATAGCCAGCGAGGTGGCAGAAAGGATGGGTGTTGGGAGGAGTGACAGTGCCCACAGCCACCTCTGCCATGCATCTCTTGATGCTGTTCCCTGCCTTGGGGTAGTCTTACTGCACTACTGTGGTGCAAAAAAAGCTGTGTGAAACACAGCTTTCCTTGCCTGGCTGCAAATGGATGAAAAGCAGCTCTAGTCCCCATAAGTAAATGGCTGTCAGCAGCCTGGATGAATGCTCACTACCTCTGAGCAGAGGTGCAGCTTCTGGGTTATTCACTTTGGCTCCTTGAGTTTTCTTGCCGCGGCAGTTGCGGTTCCTCCCCTCCCAGCAAATGAGTGCATTCTGTGTAAGCTCATCTATAGGGTGCCACTGCCCTGATGGTGGCTTTTCCTGAGGGAAGTAGATGGAGGCATCGAGTGCCTCGTCCCAGTGTGTGTGTGTGTGTGTTGCCGCTCCACAACTGAAATGGTGTTGGGCAACTTCCTGCTCCTCGTCGCTGCTGTGGCGGCTCGGGGTGACTCACGGCAGCGCCCGGCTCTGCTCTCGACAAGTGCTCGCTTGCAGGCTGCAAACCCTGTCCCTGTGGCTGCATGTGGGGTGTCCCTGTACAGATCCAGCAGCCGCCTTGGCTCCCAGAGAAGACCCAAGAAAACCATGAGATGCTGCTTCACTTTTTTCCTGGTTGGATCTTTATGTGGGATGGTGTGTGTTTGTTCCCTGTCACGTTACACCTGCTGATTTGGTGATGGTGCTGGCTGGCTCTCCATCTCATCCTCACCATGCTGGGTAAAAGCACACAGTGATGTTCGACGGTGCTTCCAAAATACAGTTTAGGTCAGCAAGAAGAGACAGCTCACTGTGCTTGGGTAATAAATTACATGGAATGGAAGAAGTGCTGCCTGATGCCGGCCAGCATCTTTATGACCTGTGGTACTCTGCCTGCTCCCTGTAAAACATTATGGCCATGGAAGCACAAGGGTTGGGTCACTCCTGGTTGGGAGACTGCTGCTGAGTGCTCAGTGCTGGCCTGTATGGTCAACAGCTGGGAAACACGGCTGCTGTGTTTGGGGCAGGAATACCCATTTTACTGAGTGGTTGCTCAGGGGCACCAGGAGCCTTTAAGAGAAGCCTGGAATTCGTGCAGATAGGAATACTTACACTGAAAGTCAATGATGTGGATTTTGATTTTTTTTTTGCCTAGTGCATTCAAAATTTTTTCCCATTATGTTCAGACTAGACTTAGCGCTCCGTACTTTTTCCTCAAAGGTTAGGGAATGTTAGGAACTCCATTAAACTGACTACTGCAGGCATCACCTCCCACCCCTACTCTTCTGCACACTCAGTCTTCGTTTCTTCTCTCAGGTTATTTTCAGTGCATTCCTAACTTGCAGTTTGTCGCTACTTTTAGTTTCCCAGTTTAAGTGTGGTCCTGTGCTTGCTGTCTCTTCAGCGGTGTCACTGGATTTTGTTGTGCTCAGATTTGGGGCAAGTACAAGTTGCTTAAAAGCCGAGTACTGGATATGGGGAGAGCTTGGTGCTTGGAAAACTTTCATGAAGTAGAGCTGAAGGAGTGGGAGCTGGGAGGCTTGCTGCTAAGCAGCAGCCACTCATCCCTCATCCTCAGGTCTGTTACCAGCCAGTTTGGTTTGATTTAGGGATGTCAAGTAGTCAAAAGTAGGAGGGTTTTTTGTTTGCTTGTTTATTTAAACAGAAAGCCAAGTTCAACATTGGTAGAATAAAATTAAAAGCAAGTTGGCCAGGGAGGTCAGCACAGTGAAGAGCATTGCTTTGCCTTCCCCTGGCTCTGGAGGAAAACTGTGGGAACTGGAGCTGGGAAGCAGGAACTGGGGACAGCTTTGCAGTGACAAGGTTGTACTGGTAATGTGGTTTTGTGATACGGCTCCGCTGGTGCTTTCCGCGTAAATCTTGCAGAAGAGTCACTTGGGGTGAAGCTTCAAATTGTTGGTTTTCCTCTGGAGATCGGGAGTTTTGGTACTTTAAAGGCAGAAAAGCTGTATGGAAAAGATAGCTTTATGTTTTCTAGCATTGGTAAATTGGTACTGACACCAGCTGAAATGTAGCTTTGTTCACTTCTGTTTCAAGAGGATGGTGGAGAAACACACGGAAGGGTTACCCTGGAAAGGGAATTAGCATCAGAACTATTTTGGAAGTCATTTGCTCAAAGGTATTAGCTCACTTGTGAACATATCAGTGGTTTACATTTTTTTTTTGCATTTTAGTCCACTTAGCAAGCAGCGTATTGAATTTAAGGAAAATGATCCATAAGCATCTCTTGAAAAGCTACTATTGGCTGTAAAGTATTTTTCTTGAAAGCACTTATTTCCCTCCCCTCCCCTTTTTTTGACAGCAAAGGGTTTTTTTAATAGTTTAGATTTCACTGCTTGTTTGGGTTTGGGTTTTTTTTTCATTATTTTCATATCCTAATTTCTCTGTTAGACTGTTTTCATGTGCATGTTTTAAATCTGAGGCACAGGGAACCAGGTCCAACAGTGACTGCAGCCTTTGGAAAGGCTTCACGTTTGCAAAGTCTCTGAAAACAGCACTGAAATAAATGTCCCAGAGGCTCTAGGCTGTGTACAGGGTCTGGATTGAGGTCAGGGCATGTCTGAGTTCACGTATCGTTTTCCTTTCAGATATTTGTTTCAAACATAAACCCAGTTATGTGTGTGTATATATGTGTATTTAATAAAAAAAAGCGCAAACTTGTATAAAAAAAGTTAAGATGAAATCTTCCTCTTGCTCCCAGCCCTTTCCTGGGCTATGATAAGGGTTTATTTAATCCCTTCCCTTTTGCAGGATTTCTTAACTTTCCTTAATATTGTACCTTTGAATTGGTTTTCATTAATTTTTTTTCCCTACCCTGCCTTTAATTATATCACAGGGTGTGGGAGAACACTGACATGAGAGAGGCTTGGAAGTATTTTTGTAAATCCCTGGGAAACGTCTCTTCCCCTTTGAGCCCACCAACGCCAAGGTTCAAATGAAGTCCCTGAGTTTATGGCTTGTCCAGTCCTTTGGTTTGATGGTTTTATTTTCAGGCTGGATTTGAGAAGCCGGTAAGTGCCTTTTGAATGTTTTTTTTAAACCATTATTTTTAATTTTCCCCTGCTTTGCAAGCCAGGAGGAGCGGGAAGGGCCTGTAGGTGCTGCCCCAGGGAGTATCTCTGGATGTCCTTTGTCACCCAGGGGTTCATGTCTTCCACAGATACTGGGTCCCAGCTTGCTGAAATCTATGGCTGAGAGGTGGTTTTATCCTCGGAAGACTGTAATGCCTTTAGTTGTCTTGGATACATGACATCATATAGTGTTATAATCAAATATAGGCTTTTCTCAGGGCTGCAGGGGAGGATCTCAGCTGACCTCGAGCAGGGGTGTGAGGTGTGCAGGGCATGGGCAGCCCGAGACAAAGGAGGTGTGTGAGGGGAAAGGTTGAGTTAGTAGGCACCAAAATGGTTTGGTGTTGTCCTTTTAGTGCTCCTGGTCAGGCTGATGGGTGCTTTTTATTGATGGGTTTTCATCAGTTGTGCCAGGATATTTTTATTTTTTTGTTGCTCTTCCCTCCAACGTGCAAAAACTTGTAGCTGGTCCAGTGCTGTGTGCACAATGACTTGGAAGTTTATCCCCAGCTTGGGTAGGTGAGCAGTGACAGTCGTTTATTTGTGTAATTCTTGGGCTGTTTTGACAACCCACATTGATGTATTTAAGTCAGGACAAGCCCTTATGCTTCTTGTAGATGCAAGGGAATATGAAAAATCAATAGAGGAGTTTGCTGTTGGTGTAGTTGTTTGCATGCAAAAGCACGTACCAATCGTCTTAAGTACTCTTACAGAGCCTGTTTGTGTCAGGACAGAAGTTGTGTGTAAAGCACACAGTGCTTTAAGGCTGCTCACCCTGAGCTTGTTGTGGAGAGAGTGGGTGCAGAGCTGCTGTCATTAATCTAACTGTGATGTGGCCGAAAATCCCTTTCCCTGGATTAAAATTATGTTCGACTCCTCAGACTTGGGCAATGCATGGTAAGATTTTTTTTTATTATTATTTTTTAAACCTGATGGCAGGTTTTAAAACGCTGTTGGCAGGCTCCTGGTCTTCCCACTATTAGCAGAGGTGACCTAGTTGCTTGGCTGGTCCTGCAGAAATAAAGAGGTACATTTAATTGTGGAGAAGGTTGCCCTAACCTGGGGCACTGATGCTGTGCAGGTGCCAAAAGGGCACCTTTCATCTGATGCCACTGTAAAGAAGGATCAAGCAGCAACAGCAGCTCTGTTCTCATGCTAACTTGGCATGGACAAGGCTGTGGCATCTTCTGACAAAAAGGCTGAATTCTTTCTTGCCGGGTCAGTGAGTCCAAGCGTGGTGGGCACAGTACTAAAATGATACCTGTACACTTACACCTGCAATGCTGCTGAGTTTGGAGGAGGTCACCTTTGGTGGTGGCATCTGCCACAGCTTTGTCCTTTGGGCCCGGATTCTGCTGGAGCTGAGACTTCTTCCAAGAAGGGATGCTGCAAAATAAATGTGCTTCCCTGCTTGCCTGAGGATGTCCCAAGTGGACTTCCAGTTTTGTTAAATGGCTGGCCTTCATTAAAGCAACTTCGTCTTCATTAAATGCTCACACATCAAAGCATTTGCTCCTGTGGCAGAACGTAGTGCTGCTCAGGGTCTTCCATCAAAATTCACTCATAGCTGGGGATGTATGTGGGGATATGCAAACCTGGTTTAACCCAGCTGTGCTCTGCTAGGCTGAGGACCTTTCAGTGCTCATAACCTTTCCCAAACTTAGCTCTCCAGTGAGTTTGAGAGAAGCCTGCAAAAAACATTACCTTGTCTTGAGACACAGAGTCTCCTCTGATCTGTTTGTGCTTCTCTGGACCTGACTGCTGCCTTCACACACCTGCAGCCTTAATCAGCCCCTTCGGACTTGGGCTCTGCTGCTTGGGTCGTGAGTGCTCTGGAAGAGCAAGTCTTGGGGTGCTGGACTGGCATGAATTAGCAGGGAGGTCTGCTCCTGGCTTTCATGTGATGCCAAAAATCAGACTGCTGGAAGAAGTTGTCTCTCTCACCTCTTTTCTGATGCATCCTAACTTTTATTTGGGCAACCTCAGTTGTCTTGGCAGCCTTTTAATCTTCCTACCCTGGAATCATAGTCCTCTGTCTGTCTGTAATTACTATGCAAAATGATGCGCACCTCCACTGTGATACTTTGAGGGGTATATGTTTTGGTTGGCCTTTCTTTTGAAGGAGGTAGATGCTTGAGTTCCTTATGATTTGGATGCATGAGGCTCTGCTTCCAGTTGGAAGTGTTAATACCAGTGAACAGCAGTGTGCTGTATCACTGTACTCATTGGTAAGGTAAAGCACATGGGCAGAGCAAAAACTCTTCCATGTTTTTCAGAGGTGTGCTTAAAGCATATTATTTTTGCATTTGCCTGGTTGGAGGTTGCCTTGTGTCTCTGCTTGCAGGGCTGATACTGTCCCCATGGGAATTATCAAAACATCTGCACTGGAGAGCTGCTTCTGTGTTCTTTCCTTCTCACAGTTGCTCTCCTTGCTCTTACTATGGTTTTTCTGCTGGGTCATCCCTGAGCACAAAACCCTGCCAGCTTACAGCAAAGATGACTTTGGTGAATCCCATGACCCTTATGTAAAATATTAAACCTCAAATATTGGAAGAGGTAATCTTGAAAATGACAGCTTGGAAGCTGTGTTCTCACAGTCGTGTCTGCTTTTAGGCAATCAAAGCACACATGGAGAAAAAGTTATGGATTTTGGATGTTGTTAAGGGTCTGTGAATGAAGAGGGGTTCTGGAGAGCACACAAGCTGACCACTTTTGTGCCTTCAGATATGCTCCAGTGGCACTGGTGTCGCTCCTGTGATTTTATTTTTTCTTATTTATTAGTTGATAATAGTCTAATAATGGCCTTTATACCTTTCTAGAAAAAAAAAATTAATTTCTGATGTGTTCATGTAGAAGATATGTGAGGTGGTGAACTGGGATAAGAAGGTAATGAGATGTGTGGCTTTTTGTAATGCATCTACTAAGAGAAACATGGCACCAACCTATATTATTTACTGTAAGTATATTACCTGCAAATAATTTTTATTTTCAAGTAGGGCATTAATTATGCTAATGAGTCTCTGCCAAAACGTAGTAGCATGCAAACAAATAGTGCATTGACACCACAAAGTCTACCTGATTATAAGTGCCAGCTTAGTAAGTTGTTACATTTTTTCCCTTATATTTTTGAGAGGATTGAGCCTGTTTTTGTGTTGAAAACAGACTTTATTGCCCCCTTTCCCCTAAGAAATGAATACAGTGACCTCAGACTTGCATGTGTGTGTGAGCACGTGCATGTTCTTGATCTGCCATGCTGACGGAAGATTTGTAAAGGGAGATTTCGTGCAACATGAACCCAGAGCTACAATTACCAAAACACGGCTGGGAGGTGTAAGCTCCCGTGTAGCTGCCTAAAGAGGTGCTGAACAAGGGGGCAAAGTTAATCATTATAAGCAGAACAGAGCAGCTTGCATTGCAGCAGACTTGGGGTTTGTCTCACTGTACAAATTTTATCACTAGCTCTTTGTTTGTTTTTTTTTTAATTTAAGAAAGGATTGAAGAAGTGACATGAGCATATGTATATATGGCTGTGTTTAAAGCCAGCCATCGCTGACTGCCAATATAAATCTGCTCTGGTGCCTTGGGGGAGAAGTAAATTGTAGGGAGAGCAAAGCTATTTTTGACCAGCGATTTGAGCAGCTCGCTTTGCTTTAATTTTTTTCTTTTTTTTAATACTGACTGAGCTGGTAGTTAATCATACCCGTCCCTGCACTTAATAGAAATAAGAAACAGAAAATAAAAAATTTATGGATGTTTTCCAGTGCTGCTGCTGGTAAGCATAAGTGCAGGTTCTGTTGTCAACACAGCTTTGCAATAGCTGGTGCATGAGTGTATGAGCAGATGAAGAGAGGGGCAAAAAATTGCTGGTGGGAAACATGGTGTGTTTCCTGGGGTAGGCACAAATTCTGCATCTCATGACTGCCTGCCACCAGGCAGGGGCTGGCAGGACTGGGGAGCATAAAATGGATCATCCTGTTGCCTTTCTGTGTCACCGTGTCGTTCCTCCATTGCACGTCTCGTTCCCCTTCTCCAAAATAAGGAGGCTGGGCAGTGTACTGCCATGGACATGGTGAGGCTGCCAGGTTAGAGCTGGTGGGTCTGGAGGTGGCACAGCCAGGCAGTGGACACTTTGTAGGAGAAGATGCAAGTGCAAGGAGACAAGTGTTTACTGCAGGCTGGTGAAAGAAAACATCCAGTAACTGCGTCGAGCTGTCTGGTGAGATGTGATATGGAAACTGTCCTTGTCTTGAGCTCTGGCACTGGGAGCTGGAGGATGAAACCAGAATGACAGCACTTACAGGGACACGGAACTGGATTGGGGGTTTGGGTTTTTGTTTGGTTGTTGCGTTGGATCTTTTTACAGTTAATAGACACGTCAGCTTTGCTAGTAAACTATGTCCATAGTTGGAGTGTCTTATGTCTATAGTGTATGTGTGTGTGTGCGTGTACACACGCTGCATCTGTACAGTGGTTTTGTTGCTCTGTACTTCAGCTGTGTTGGCCAAAGCTGTGGGTGCAGTGAAGCTCTAACATGTTCACATCAGCAGG
>NW_008237239.1:20613004-20620057 GCF_000691975.1 Corvus brachyrhynchos | reverse complement strand
CAGGAAAAAACCCAGCTGTTCCCATAATATAGTTTGCTAGAAGACCCTTTTTAAAACTCAACAAGCAAGATGGTTTTTGTTGGTGTAATGCCTCTAAAGCATGGGTAGCCTGTTGGATTGTGCATTCTGGGTGGCAGTTTTTTATAGATAATAATTTTATGGTTAGGTTTTTAGAGTTTTGTTGTTTTTGAGGTTTTTTTAAATCTTAAATGGTCAGCCATTATTCCTGCACCAGGTCTGAGCTGCCACCCCAGTGGTTGGTCCCTTCCTCTTGAGAGCTGGTCCCAGCACCCTCTGTTCTGCAGGGAAGCCTAGGTTTGGGCAGCAAGCCCTTGCAGGAGGGGAAAAGGATCTTTTGGACCCAGGCAGCGCTGTGGGACCCAGCTGATGAACTGATAGGCTGGCCAGATCTTCGCCTGGTAGAAACAGGCAGCAGCACTTGGGAGTGACTGTGACTTGCAGGGGGTTTTAAAGAATTCATTTGCACTGAGACCACAAATAGACTTTATGCTGATTTAAGTTTTGCAATTCCTTTTTCACTCTTTGGACACCAAAGGCAAACACTTCTCAACAGGGTCAGTTTACAGTATAATGAGTAACTTAAGAGTTAATGTGGGAGCTGAAAGGATGAGATCCTACCTGTTAAGGTCTTTTCCAGGTTTCAAACGTTGGCATCCAAATAGCTATTATTTCTGTGTCTGAATTGGTGTTTCTGGATAGATACAGCAGTTTCGAAGTGCTTCCCATAAGCTCTGCTTATAAACCAAGGGGAGTTAACACGTACTCAGGAGATTACCGGGAGGCTCCTGTTGGACCCTGCCTCTCACCAGTGGCTTCAGTGTCCGCGCGCTGCATGGGGATGGTGCGGCCCCACACTTGGGTTTGGTGGGCTCCTGCTGGATGTGATTGTGCTGGTTTGCAGTGATTTCTGACCATCTCCTTTGTTGCAGACCAATCAAGCTAAATGGGTCCAGTCACTGGAATGACTCCGGATAAGAAAGCTGAAACGCCCGGAGCAGAAAAAGCTGCAGGACTACGGCAGTGCCATGGGATGGGCAGCCTGCCCGACGCGGGCGATGCCGGCAAGCCGAAGGCCACCGTGGTGGACAGAGATTCAGCAGATGATGAGCTCACGAATTTGAACTGGCTGCACGAAAGTACTAACCTGCTAACAAACTTCAGCCTTGGCAGCGAGGGCCTTCCAATTGTTAGCCCCTTGTACGACATCGAGGGTGACAGTGTGCCATCCTTCTCACCATCCTGCTACCAGAACCCTGAGAAAAAATCCTCCACTTCCAAACCCCCTTACTCTTTCAGCCTTCTCATTTACATGGCGATTGAGCAGTCCCCCAACAAGAGCTTGCCAGTCAAAGAAATCTACAGCTGGATCCTGGACCGCTTCCCCTACTTTGCCACGGCCCCCACCGGTTGGAAGAACTCGGTCCGACACAACCTCTCCTTGAACAAGTGTTTCCGAAAGGTGGAGAAAAGCCATGGCAAGGTGAGACCTGGCAGGAGGGAGGGTGGAGCAAGTTTGAAATTCAGGGAGAAATGGAGAAGGTTCTGTTGTTCTTAAAGATGTTTTGTCTGGGGTTTTTTTCTCCCCGCCATGTCCTCTTAACACTTTACTTGCAGATGGAGGTGGTTTGGAAGTGCTGCTTCTGAGAAATCGCAGGATGGCAAAAGTCACTGGGTTTTGTTATTTATTGTTGACTTGGGTACACCCAGCTGTGGTGCATCCTTTTTAAATCTGGCACACATGCAATTGCAAAGTACTCTGTTTCCATTTACTTATAGTGTTGTTAGCCTGCAATAACCAGCCTGAAATTTCAGATAACCCTCCTAGGATTTCTTCCTGATGAAGCTTAAACAAGTGCTTTCTCTGTTTTTCAGTGCTGAAATTCTGGGGTATGTTGCTCCTTTCCTGCTTTTCCAGCACAGCCATGGCTACAATTGCACTGGCAAGCAGAAGAGACTGTGGGATGGCAACCAGCTTCCCTGCTTGGCTAGCAGGGATGTTGCCCCTCTGGGTGCGGATGTGGTCCTCTGCAAGGTGCCCTTGCTTGTGGGCACACTGGATGTATGTGGCTGAGTGTTCCTCAGTCCAACAGCTTTCTCAAATATTAAATTGCCTCTTCCACTTGTGCTCTCCTGTTACACTTAGCACAGCTCTAGCTTTCCAATAACCATATTAATTCCTGCATTTAATGGACTGTAATGCTTTAACATCTGTTGTAAGATGTGTGTCTCTGTGTGGTGCAGACACTTCTTAAAGTCAAGGATACTCTTTTCTGTACAAGTTCTTTCTTCTGATTTGTATGATTTTCCTACTGACTTTCTTCCTCCCTCTCTCATTTCCCATCTTATTCCTCAAGGAGCTGGCTGTGACTTAAATAAACTAACAAGCCACATACTGAAAGTCAACAAACAAGCCCTGTGCTTGGAGGTCAGACTCGGTGGTAGCAGGCTTGTTATCAGAAATGCCTGCAATGCTTGGCGTGCTTGACAGCCTCGCACTGTAGAGAGGGGTCCTGGAGCCGAGTGGGCACTGGGGAGGACTGCCTTGTACTGATAGGACTGAACACCACTGCTTCTCAATATTCCTGCTTTTGCATTAAATTGTTAGGGTGTTGTTTTCACAAGCAGCAGCTTTGCCCTGAAAAAAAAGTGACTTTGTATTGCAATGTGACAAGTCCAATAACTACCCCGTTGCTGAGTTCTGCAGAGTGTTAGGACGGGCTCCTAATGTGGCCCCAGGTGCTATAATGGGGTAACTGAGATGCTCAAGCTGTCCCTGTGTGGAGGACTGGATCTGAGCAGGGACCACATGCTGCTGCAGGTGACAAAAGTGCTGTTACAGGCCTGGGTGGCTCTGTCCAAGGAGGGTGACATGAGTTTCAGAAAAATTAGGGCAGGAAAGGGAAATCTAAATTGGTATGAGTTCCTTCTGTCTGTGGATCTGCCCTTTAATGCTCTGCTGTTTCCAGCCTCATGGGTTAGGAGTTACTGCTCAAACCTGTTGTCTTGATGTTTGGGTGGCAGGAGCTTGAGACTGCCTGGTCCCCTGCTTACCCTGCCATCTCCATGAGTATTGCTGGGCTCAGAGGATGGCTTGCTGCTCAATGTGACATCTCTAGCAGGAAGAGCAAAATGCAGGCTATCTCCCACTGCTACCAGCAAGGTGATGCTGATGTGCTCTGTCAGTGGTTTCCCAGGGCTCCAGAAACTGCACAGCTCTCTAAATCTAAAGAACAGAAACTGCACTTAACAAAAAAAAAACCAACCAAAAAAGTCCCTCCTGAAACCTTGCTGAAGCTTCCTCATTTCCAACAAACAGCAGTTAAATCTTTACCCTCTGCCCCGCTTAGAAAAGGACCAGATGAGGGTACTGCTCCAAATTCTTCCTGCAAAAGAAGTCTGTGGCATGCAGCAGCATGCCTGGACTCCATGGGAGTTGATCTGGCAGGTGATGGAAATGCTGCAGACCCCTTTGGATGAGCTCCTCAGGTGTCACTTGGAGCAAGCAGCAGTTGCTCACAAGCTCATTTTGCTGATCCTGTTGCATGTAACCATGTGTTAGCCATGTCTCTGGGTGCTTCCCTGAAAGGGCAAGATAATTTTGTATTTTTTTCCATTTTTTTCTTTGTTAATGGCATTTTGTACTTCAAAGGGAGCACGCAAACAACTTTTCTTCCATGCCAAGTGCTTGTGGAAGCAGAAAGATCCATGGCACGTTGTATCAGAGGAGCATGGTTTATTGGGTAATGTCAGGGTAAGAAGGGTTTTAAAGCCTTTCAAATGAATCTGGGATCTTGTGTTGGAAGAATCTAAATGTCTGACTTTAGGGGATGGATGGTCTGTGCCTCTGCATCCCAGGCCAGGCTGCTCTCTGACACCTCCCTGGCTATTGCTGCTGGCTGTCAGCTGTGAAATCATCTCTTGGAGGTCTAGCAGCAAAAGAAGGAAGAGTCTGTCTTCACGTTTGCCATAATGCTGATACTTTGTTTTGGATTGGGAGTGCACATTGAAGGAAATCTGATTTTTCCCCAGTTAGCCCCCTGAGCTGGCAGGGCAGTTTCAGGACTCTTGCACTGGACTCATTTTGGCTAGTGCTGACCTGGAAGAGTTGCTGCAGGAGCATGCCTATTGTGCCCTGATGGCTCTGGGCATTGTCCACAAGACCCTGCTGGAGCAGATCTGAGCAGAACATCCAAGGCACAAACAGCTGACCCCTCAGCACCAACTCCCTTTTTCTGCAGAGCTCTTTCCACCGGGCTGTGCCCCATCATGTTGCAGATGTAGCTCTGGATGGTCACAGCTGTGGCTGATTGTTCTGTTTGTGTGTCTATTTACATCAGCCAACTAAATACCTGCAGGCTGCAGGGGGTCAGGGGTCTAGGACAGCATCCAACAGAGATTAGGGGAAGACTGTCCTTGCTTGGACCATTGTAAAAAATTGTATGTTGTGGTTTTCCTTTAATGAGTGGTGCTGAAAGGAAAGTAAGTGCCTTGAGATGCCTCATGCCATTGCGGTCGAGAGGAGGAACTTCTCATGCCATGGAGTCAGGATGTATGGATATCATCACATCTCTGCTAAAATCCCATTGCTTGCTCTGTGTGCACATAGCACACTGCTGCTCTGTCTGAGTGGTGTGTCAAGGTTTATCCCAGGTGACAGACCCACGAGCTGAAATACCCTTTCTTGTTAGAGCTGCAGTCGAGGACATGTCTGCAGTCAGCCAGGCAGATGAGATTTCCAGTGGGTCTCTGATTATAGTGGTGATGAACAGCAAGAGGGTGATGCTGGAGCCGTCCCAGGGACACCTGCTTGCTTTTCCAGTGTTCGTGCTGTGGCCCTGGTGCCTCTGGAGATGTGGAGGTGTGATTGTGAGTCAGTGATCCTCAGAAGATGCAGCTAATACTCTTTGCATCTTAAGCACTGTCGTGCTGCCTTGGTGTTGGGGAAAGAGGTGCCTACACGGTGACATTGCTTTTTTTTGAAGGAGCAGCATGTGCTCTATAGCACAGGAGGACCTCAAGTGAAAAGGAGGTTGGGGCTGAAAGCCATGAAGAGTTTCCCTGCTCTTTGCTAGACTTGTTTTTACAATTATGGCATTGGGGATTATTTGTTAATTGATACTGAGGAGAAGAGCTGTGAGGAGGCAGGATCAGCATCCACGTGAAACATCAATTTGGCAGGCCCCTGGCTGCAGGGATGTGGCCCTGCCACTGTTTCCTCTAGAGGCTGGGGGTTACAGGGCTTGAATATCAACAAACCTCCTCTTGGTAAATACGTGGTTTAGGTGTGTGTTTGTTTGTTTGTGGTTGGTTGGTTGTTTTTTTTTTTTTTTTTTTTTTTTTTTGTCAAAAGATGCTTATAAACAATCTGTGTAGCTTTTCAAGTATTTGGGCAAAGAGCAAGGCAGGTCCCATCTATAAGTCTGTAGAGATAGGAAAGAGATGCCTTTTATCTGGTAAACCTTTTGGTGAATATTTATATACCTCCTTCCACACAGACAGTATTTTCCGGTGGTTCGCCGTGGTGAGCACTGTCCGTACCTGATGGAGCCAGGACTGCTGCCCAGGTCTGAAGCTGATGGACAGCTCTCTGCAGCACGTGGACGTGTGTCTGCAGTGAGCCTGAGCCACCAGCACCAGCCAAGTGGCTCTGGTTTGGTTGCTCCTTGGACTTTGCTCACCGGGCTGGTGGGGGACTGTAGTGGGGTGGTGGTAAAGGATAAGGCTGGATCATGGAAGGCATTCCATTTCCAACCTGCATTTCTGTAATCCAGCCCTGAAACACGGGGGGCTGGAAACTTACTGTCTTTTACAAAATAGCTCCAATACTTCAAAACATAGGAATTATTTCCCTTCCTTTATTCTTGCCTAGATAAAATCCTGCAAGTCAAATTAGAAGCATTAGAAAGGTGCAGAAAAGATGATAGACCGAAAACTAATCTCAGAACCATATGAATGCCCCTGTTTGAGCTGCAGAGTAAGAAGAGCCTGGTTGCCTCTTTTCACTGACTCTGGAGGGATTTTTCTCTAAGATCTTCAGTAAAAGTTACACCTACATTTCATTCCAACACTTGCCTCACTGTTAATGTGAAATACTAACCTCCAAAGGCCGTTTAGCATTTTAGAGTGTCCTGAATTAGTCCTTGCTGGGAGAAATGGCACAGTCTGTTCCGGCTTGTTTTAAAGCTGGATATTGGTTCTGGGGCATTTCCAGCTCCAGCTGTGGCAGGCAGGCTTTCCCCTAACTCATGACACCTAATTTCAGACCTGGGCTGGACTTCTACCGCCTGGTTTTGCTAAGCAGAGGGTGCAAGCAAACATAATCTCTTTTGATCAGCGTCTACTTTTAGTATCTCCCAAGGTGGGTGGAAGTGTGGTTTCACATTACTCGTGACCCAAAGAAGAAGTCACCCTGTTTACTGCCTGTTGCATTGGATCTGTCAGTATCTGGATGGCTTCAGGGTGTGCCCGGGTTCAGCTTGCTGTTGCAATACCCACCCAGAATCCTTGTGTTATGTTGTCAGGGCAGCAAATTGGAGGAGTAAGTACCTTGCTGGGAAGATGAAAGAGGGAAACTAACCCCCAGCAGCTGAACTGAATGAGGCATGAAGTGCTCACCTGAAGTACCAGATAAAGTAGCAGATAACACAGCGTGGAGCAGTCATTTGCTGATCAGGGGAGTTCCTGCTGCTCCCTGGGGGTAATAGCCTCAAAACTATGAAAGGGAAGGACAAAAAAAAGCCAGTTGGGCATGATTGGGGTGCTGAGGAAGGGGGTCTGGGAGAGGTGCAGGAAAAGGATCAGGGTGTAAGTCTGTCACTGAGATGGCGGATAGAGCCAGTTGGGAGGATGCTCCCTGTTAGTACCCAGGTGGCTAAATCATTCTGCCTGCCACCATGGCTGTTTATTAATTAACAGTAAGATTCTTGATGAGTATCTTACAGGCCGTGCTCAGTTTTAGCATGAAAAGATGAGTATGAGGAAGATCAGTGTGAAAAACGAGGTTCACTCTCCTGTTAGAATTTAAAGAGTTTA
>NW_008237239.1:20602139-20612789 GCF_000691975.1 Corvus brachyrhynchos | reverse complement strand
GAGCGGTGATAGCGGCTCTCGGACCCTCCTGGCCGCCCGTTCTCCGGGCCGAGCAGCCTTTGGGTCCTTTTGTTCCCTGGACAAAGTGTTGATTAGCAGCTCCTTGGGCCTCATCCTCTGCTCGCTTGGAGGTTATCTTACTTGCTCACACTTGCTAACATTCTTGCTAAAACGAGAGAAAACTACATCCACACAGCAAAAAGCATTTCTAACATTATATAATATCTACCTTAACGCTTTGCGAGAAGCCAATACTATAATATATGTTTATAACAATCAGGTTAAAAAAAAAAAGCTTGGAGAGATGCAGCAGCTGAGAGATATTTGTTAAAGGCAGTGGCTTCAGCTACAGTTGCAGAGCTGCATCTTTTTCTCAGCTGGGGCTCTCCGTGGCTTGATTTTTCTCTATTGATAGCAAGGTATTTCCTCTTCTCAGAAAGCCCCTGTAACTTAAATAGAACCACTGACTTGCATGCTTTGTAAGTCCTTTTCATCTGGAGTAAGACAAGGAGCATCCATCCATAAATTGGAATTACTGCCCCAATACTGGCAGGAGGAGGCCAGCTGGCTACTGTGGGCTCCCGGGAGCTTCTCCATGAAGGTTGGGTTTCTGCTCTGATATTTAGCCCCAAAAACCCTTTAGAAGGATTTTACTGTTCAGGTGTACAGCTGCCCCATCCTTCAGCCATGTACATTTCCATTTCTGTAGCATCTGTTTTCCCAAAAAAATCTGGCTCTGTGTGCAGAGCTTTTAGCTGATCTGTCAGGTCAGTGATTATAGAATTGTATTTTACTTTCCTATTTAATTTTTTTCTTTAAGTTGCAAGAACTGGCAGGCTCAAAAAAATAGGTTCTTTTTTAGTAAATTTGTGAAGAAACCTTTGAGAGGAGCAAGAGGTTCTTTATCTTGCTTAAGTTTCAACATACCAAATTTAGTATCAAGAATGACTAGCGCAGGGGTGCTTACATTGTTAGGTGCATCAAAACCACATTCATTAGGTTTTCACATTTTGGAAAAGTGGGACTAATCCATTTTGTAGCTGGGCATTGAGCAAGATCCTTTTCCAGGGTGATGTGAAATTAAATGAGTATGGGTCTACATCTAAACAAAGGGAAAGGTGCGTTGGTTTCTTACCTAGAAACATGTTAAAGAAAAGATTGCTGATCAGTTTGCTGGTGCCTGGGCAGATCCCTAAATTCACAGCTCTGTTTAACGAGCGTTAAAATAAGGTTTACAGCATGTGGAGGACAAATGGGAATGGGGCTTTACAGAAGGGGTTTTGGAGGTGCTATCCCAACCTGCAAGATGGGTGCTTCCATAGTGTATAATGAGAGTTTGGGGACCATTTTCTCAATTTTGGGAGCATCAACTTTCCATGCAGGCGATGGAACTGTGTGCAGATGTTGTGCATCAGCTGTGCAGTGGTGCATGCCTACGTGCAGTCACTGCACTGTGCTGCAACTTGGGGGGTATTAAATTAGGAAGGACTGTAACAACCTGGTCCTGGATTTTCTAATTTGCTGTGTTTCTTTGTTGCAGGTGAATGGAAAAGGGTCGTTGTGGTGTGTTGACCCAAAATATAAACCTAATCTTGTCCAAGCACTGAAAAAACAGCCTTTTTCCTCAGCACTTGCATTTTATACTCCACCGGCGTCACCACCCAGGTAGGTGAATGTTCTCATCCAAGCAGGGCATGTGGTTATGTTGCTCCAGGTAGCAGAGGGTGTTGAAGTGCTGTTATCTGCTGCCACCTGAGAGCAGAATTTGAGTGGGCCTTAGGTGAGACCAGCTGGATGAGGTGGGGAGATGCAGTGAGCTCAGGCTTCTCAGACAGCACATCTGGGGTGTGTCTCCTGTTAACTGTGGGAGAGTTTAAAAGAAGGTCAGGGGTGTGCTGGCTGCTTTCTGGAGAGCCCAATTTCTCCAAGAGGGCAAGCAGTCCTAGGAACTGGAACAAAATCCTCTTTCAAGCACAGTCTATCAGGACTGGCCTAGGGTGGTACCTGACCCTGCTCTTTGGAGGAGGTGGGTGTCTTCTCCTGGATGTCACATGTCTGGATATGAAATGTATCTATTCTGTGCTGTTGTGAAAAACAACCAACTTTTCCACAGTCTGAAGTGCTGAGAGAGGCTGCTTGGACAGGGTTGTTTTTCTCTGTGGCTGTTTTAGAGCATTTTGCAGCAGGGATGGAAAAGACAGCCTTTGCCATAAATGCTCTGTGAGGTGGGGCATGCAAGACTTCTGAAACCAGGTCTTCCTTACCAACACAGTTTTAAGACTGGGCAATAGATTCTGGAGAATTTGAAGTCAACCTCGTGTGTCCTGAGTAGAGGAAGAGGAGCAGTAGCTGGGTCAGCCTGTGGAGGCAGGGGGACAGAAAGCAGAGGAGCACGTTGGGTGAGCCCCGTTCTGAGGGAGGCATGTGGCTGGTTTGTCTAGTTCAGGAAAGAATTTGGATGAGATAAGAGGTAATTAAGGTGTCTGTACATTGCCCTATGCCTTAACCTTACTGCAGGGAGTTTTCTTAACAAGCAGGAGGAACTGGGGTTCCTGGAGCAGAATGTAAGACTGATATCTCTGAGCAGACGTTTCTCAGGGTCCAACAGCACACTGACTCTGGGAGCTGGCACCCCTGTGCAAGCCTCAGGGGCTGAAGGGTTTTTTGTGGCATGGGCTTGTCCCGTGTGACTTGTAACCCACAAGATAAAACCAGTTGTCTCTGGTCTCTCTCCAACCCAGGGGCATCCTGGGATGGAACAAGCCAGGCAGAAGTATCCTGTTTTCCAGCTTTCTGTTGGAACTGGGAGCATTACTAAAATAACCCTGAAACATTTAAGTATTAAGAAATAGTCAGATTGGAAAGTATGAGATGACTGGCAGTATTTCTTGGGGTTTATGGGAGTAAAGATTATTGAAACGACTAACTGGGCTCTAGAGGATAATGCTTTTACAGGCTTTAATGTCTCTGTGTAGGGGTATGAACTTCTGGTTTTGGGTACAGCTCAAGTGAAGGTTTGATCCTTGAAAGCTTTAATACTCTGTGTTAGTACAGCCAGAGTTCAAAATGTAGAGAATGATACAGATGGGAAGGGACCTCTGGACATTGTCTGGTCTGCCAGAGGTGCAGAGGATCGAGACAGACTCAGCCTAGGGCAGGGTGTTCACAGCCTTGACCAGTTAAGCTTTTAAAATCTCCAGGGTCTCCAAGATTAGTCCAGCTGAAGTTGTGTTAAGTGTGGTTTACTTAGCTTGGATAAATGCAACATACTGAACTTAGGTGTAAGGAAGGAGACTTTTCATCTGCATGCTGAAGTACTTGGAAGATCAGGATTTTAATTTGAAGCTGTTGTTTTTGGTAACTGTTTTTTTTCCTTTACTGAAGGACTAGTCATACTTGCCAACAATTACAAGGAAATCCTGGATCTAATGAAGCCACATGGCAAAATTCCCACCGACTTCAACACGGGAAGGGTTTTGCAGTGCTTGTATTTATGAGTACAAGAAAATAAGAAACAACATATTAAGATACCAAACTGCTCCCTAATGAAAGCTGGTTTATTTTCCTTCAATAATAAAAAACATTTATGTGACTTTCCATCACCCACAGAAAAACAGATTTCCACCCCCCACCCCTCCTTCCATGCTTGGATTTGATTTAAATTCTGGCCTAATTTTGGGGAAGGGCCCCCAAGGATCTGCCTTGTTGTACAGAGAGAGGAAGCTTGGAGGTACAGCTGGAGAGAGGCTGGAAGTACTGTCCAAATTTATCCACAGAGTGATCCTAGAATTCAGCTGTGACAGTCTCTGAATTTTTCTGTGGGAAGGCTGGTGTTCATGATTGTTTTACAGTGTGTTTGTGGGGAGTATGCCTATCATTCAGCATGATTTTAAAATAAAATTTAAGCTGTTACTTGGAGCAGAAGCTTTCCAAAACTGTACTCTGTGTCTAGTGACACTGAAATTTTTATTGTCATAGATGATTGGCATCCCTGATGCATCTTATTTCTGCACAGCTTGTTCAACAAGTCATTGTGAAGCCCCTGGCTGCATTCTGGTTCTAGTGCTACATGAATTACAGCCCTGGGGAGAGCCACAGCCCTCATCTTGCAGATACCTTATGCATGGCTTGTCTTAATCAACACCAGGCATTAATTTGCTCTGGGGGAGCTCTATGTGGACATGATTTTTGAAGGATCCGAGCTTAGACAAAAGGATGAAGATGTTTAGCATCTCTTTGTACAATGGATCTGTGGGCTGCAAAGCCAGCCATTTTGGGTTGGACCATTGCTTTCCTTTTATTTTAATTTTCTTTTCCCCCACCCATTTTTGGATCTGTTCCCTTTGCGCTCCATGGCTGCTACGAGAAAAGATACCAGACAGTGAACCCTAGTTTTGCACATTCCTCCCGTTCAGCTGAGGTTTCTCTTGCAGGTTGGGCTTGAAAATTCTGTCATCACCCTTTAGATTGTTCCAGCAGCACTATAAAAGACGCACACTGCTGTATTTCATGCAATTTTAATAGTGTGTACTATTTTTGTTGGAGTCACTTCTAACTGCTCGCTAATATATTTATAATAAACTTAATAATTAGGGCTGGGTGTGTAGCAGAGAAAAAAGCATGTGAAAGCTTTAACTTGCCCTTTATTTTGTGAGGGATTTAGGGATATTTTGTCAGGTGCAAAGCTGGTCTGATTATGAAAAACCACCCTGGATAGCATCACCACAACAGTTGAGCTTCAGATAACTTTAAAATCAGCAGGTGTCTTCGTTTGTTGTTGGTTTCTTTTATTTTTGCCTATTACTTTTTGTTTTTGTTAATTCCCCACCACTGTTTGGAAAAGCAAATTAACACTGCTGGTCCTTACCTGTCCTCTGAGCATCCCTGTATGAGCTAATGTTTTGCTCACATGTGGGTTTTATGTACTAAAAAATACATATCTTTGTTTAAAATCCTCTAGGCACAAATATAAATGTGTAAGCCAATACCTCTTGCCAGCAAGATTTTTGTTAAATATGTGTGTTTGGAGGTGTTTTCCAAATGCTGGTGATGGCTTAAATAGTGCTACACGAACTATGAATCAGTGTCAAGCCCTCTACTGAGGGCAGCAATTGCTTGCCTTCCTGTGGTGAATAGGGTTGGTTTTGTTTTTACCCTTCTGTGATCATAATATTGTGTCTGCTGTACTTTGTACAAATCATTTGCCTAATCAGGGCTTGGCTTTGAGCTGTTGAATTTCTTTTTCAGTAGGTCGTCGTCCCCTCACTACCTGACTTCAGTCCTTCAGCAGAATCATGGCCGATCTCTGAAAGGTAAACTTTGAATTTTCTTTCACTCTCCTCCCCTGGTTTTGGTCACAAGCAGGTGCTGCAGCCCAGCTGATGTTGTCTCTGTCCCTGCTCTGAAGGGTCTGCTAGATGACAAAAATCTCAGATGTAGTACAATGCTTGTGTATTATATCAGCTACTCGTGTATTAATTTTAAATCCATAAGGTGAATTTCAAGGTGTAATTGGGGCCCTCTTGTTCTGACAGCAAAATAGTCAGCACATGCATCACTCCCAAGTATGACCTACTTAATGAATAGTTCAGTAGAAAATTAATCTGAAACCTGCACATTCTGTAAAAGTTTTATTGGAGACCGAGAACTGAGAACCAAAGGTAGCAAATGTTAGAGTGTAAAACTTGTGGTACCAAGAGGGAGTTAGAAAGTGTGCTGGGGATTGCAGCATTTCTTTTGAAGGAGCCAGTTGAGCGCAGCTCCTGCACCTCACTAATAAAGCTGAATATATTGAAGCCTTGTCCTAGACAAAAGTGATAATTTTGGTTTTTAAGTGCTGAAAAGTGAACAGTACTCAATTTTTAAAGAGTTGAATCTAACCAAATGTGTTGCAGGGGAGTGTTGCTAAAGCTCTTTCAGAAGGACAGTGAAAGGCAGTGCCCAAGTGGCACCTGAGCAGACACCCAGCTCCCTTTTTTTGCTGGCTCAGTAGGCTTAGAGGTGAGAAGGTTGCTTTTAGTTTTTGGCCAGAAAGCAGCAACTTTGGTTAGGCAGCAAAGCCAAGGCATTTTGGAGACCATGCAGCTGCCTGGCCCACAGGTGATGATCACCATGCACCCAGATGGAGGTTCTGGGGTGGCATCTGGGTGGCAGGGAAGCATCCTTGGCTGGCTGGCTGCTGCAGGGCTGATGGATCTGGGATTCTCAGGGCTTGTTGGAGAACACAAGAAATCCCTCTCCTCCTAATGATTTTGCTGGTGTGACAGGTTTGGAGGTTGCCAGTCTGATGTTGCATCTTCCAATTAGCTACACCAGAGGAGCTAAAATAATGACGGTATCTGGTATCATTTCATTTCTGCATGTGCGGGAGCCTGTTCAGTGTTTCTCTGGCATTAGAGGCAAGCCATTCATGTTCCTGGGGTCCCACAGGGCAGCTCTTGTGCAGATGAACAGAATTCCTTGGAATAAGGTGCTTCCTTAGCCGTTCTGCTGGAGAAGCATAAGTTTGGGAAATACTGCTCTGTTGAGAAGAGCAATCACAAGTGAAGCCAAAGCACATTATCAGTGACACAGAGCACAGCTAAGAATGCACTGCAGAAGTGCCTCTCCTCTTTCTTTGGGAGTATTAAGGTGCAGAAATATTCTCTGTAGGTAGTAATCCTGCATTGCATTAATGCCTCCAATTGCTTGTCATTTTAACAAGGTGCTGCTTATATACCAACAGCAGATGATAAAATAAAGTGTCTGAGATAGCAAGTAAGGAATGGGAATGTTTCACTTGCTGATTGCACTGGTGGAGCAAAGTAATTCTTCATGCTTTATTTTTTGACTTCTTTTTGTCAGTTGGGTGCACATAACCAATGAATTCAGGGCCTTTTTGTCTGTCAAAGAAAGCCAAAGCAGAAGGAAAAAAAAATCACATCAGTACAGTGGGGTAAACCCTAAAGCATGCTGGATTTAAAATGAAAGACATGGAAAACAAAATGTGTATGTTTTATAACCTGTGTTGGAAACAGCAGCTCAGCCCCCTTCCCGTGTTGGTACAACATTCCCAAGGTGTCATGTTCTTCAGATTTCTCTTTGACCATGGATGAAGTTAGGGAGGATTATTAAGATAAGGAAGCCATGCTGGCAACTCTGCAGTCCCCTTCCCAGTACTACCCTCCCCTTAAATTCAGTAATACAGTTAATGCCTGTAATGTGGGGAGGAAACAAATGCCATCAAAATGATATTGCTGGTGTTTCACTTTAACAGTTCCCCCCACAGTTCCAGTTCAGCAGAACTGAGAGCCCCGTTCTGCTTGCTGCTGGTCCCTTCCAGCACATTGTCTTCCAGCCCTGTTCTCCACTCCCTGCTCATACATATGTACATACCTACCTACACCTCAGATGTGATCTTTCGCTCTCAGACACCCAAGTTCTTGTGAGGGCTCACTGTCTCTTTGCTCCTGTTTTGCCTGGTTAGTCCTCTATACATATTTCTGTCCTGTGTAAGGAGTGTTCATCATCCATTGCAGAAGTGAGCCAAGGATTTCCTCTTCTTTGAAGGGCATGTACATGTCCTGAAAAGAGTGTTTCTTTTCCCTTTCACCTGGTCTGGTTAGAGATGTCAGTCTTTGCCCTGTTATTCTCAAGGTGCCTTTCAGAAATGTGAGCAATCTGCTGTGCAAAGGATGGCATTTTGCAGCAGTGCTTCTCACTGCAGCTGACAGTGCCGCAGTTCACCTCAACCTTTCTACGTGCCTATTTATTATTTAGACCCCCCTGCTTTCTAGACTGAGCAGTTCAGTGCCCTTTCCCCCCTTGTAGTCTCAATTTCTTCTGTTTGACTTACTAGTGTGGAAAATCCTGCTGGAGGAAGGAGGTGTGCTGAATTAGTGCTGTGTTAATGGGCACGGCTGTTCCCAGCCTTGCACATTCACACAGCCAGGGTATGGAGCTGCTGAGGTGCTTTGCTGTGCCATGTGTCTAATCTTTCTCTCCCAACTGGTACAAACAAAAGGCACTTGTTAAGTATAGCAACAGCATTGTCACTTGAATGTCTAATTGTGTCACTGATTCTTGGCTTCAGTGAGTGAAATGTGAGAATTCAGCCTTTGAATGTCATAGTTAAGGTATGAGACTGATCTGGAGCAGTATTGAGCTGTACAGGGGTCATGCTTTGTCTGAGTTTGTACATTCCCCCCACCTCTGCTTTTTGTTGTAGGCCAGTACAGGCAAATATATATATGTGTGTGTGTGTGTGTATATATATATATGTGTATTTGTATATTTTAGACACCTCATCTTGTCAGGCTTACCTGAGTTCTAACATTTTGCTGCTTCTGCTTCACAGAATCTGATATTGATGCTGCTACTGCAATGATGCTGTTAAATACTTCCATTCAACAAGGGATGCTGGACTGTAAGCATAAGCCATTTTACTCATTTTTATCCCCTACTCAGTAGCTAAATACTTTCTCTATAAAATTTCAAGCAACAAGTATGGTTTGGTTTCCAAACAGTAAGAGCAGTCAAGAAGTAATTCCGGTTTAATTATTCTTTCAGCTAGCATTGCAAGAGTTTTTTTAGAAGCCGCCTTCTTTTTCTTTTCCCAGTTAATTTTGATGTTTTTCTGCAAAGTTCTATCCCTGCCCTCTCTGTGCTAGATGGTAAGAAGAGTTTCTTGGCTACTTCTCTGTTCCTGTAGCTATTGGTTGTGATTAGCTGAAGACTGTTGTCCCCTGCGGATGACAGCAAACAGGCACATTGTGACTTTGAACGCTGGCATTCAGCTTCCCTTGCAGCCAGCCAGGCACAGTGTGCTCATGGTGCAGGTGATCTCCCTGGAGCATTTGCCTACTGACACGTCTTGTTTTCCATAGGCGAGAAACCTCAGCCTCTGAAGACACCCAAGAAGAGGAGCTACGGCAGCGCGTTCAATCCTCCCAGCTCCATCAACCTGCAGGAGAACGACGCCACAGCCACCAACATTGATCCGAGCGAGGATCACAACTACAGTGCCAGCAGCATGGGCTCCCAGCGCTGCGCATCCAGGTCCAGCGTGTCTTCCCTGTCCTCCCTGGACGAGGTGTACGAGTTCATCTCCAAGAGCAGCCACGACGGCAGCGATGGCAGCGAGGGCTTTCACAGCGAGGTGGATACGGACGTGGACTATGAAGATGATCCTCTGGGAGACAGTGGCTATGCATCCCAACCTTGTGGAGATACCTCTGAGGAAAGTCAGCCCAGCAAGAAAGTACTCGAGGAGCTGTGTCAGGAAATCGATGAGGAGCTGAAGGAAGCAGCAGGGTCTCTGCTTCACCTTGCTGGCATCCAAACGTGCTTGAGTTCCTTAATAAGTACTGCAAAGACCCACTGTCACAAGCAAAGGAAAAAATAATATGTTTGTCAGTGTTGAATATATACATATATTTTTTTTAATTGTGGCAATACTCTTCTACTTTTGCCCTTCACAAGGGAGATCAAAGCCATAAGAGGACTCACTGCTTTTTTTTTTTAATTTTTGGCGCAAACTATAATTTAGCCATTTATTTTTAAATCACCACCTAAAAAGAAAATATTTAATCTTCTCAAATTAGAAGATATGCATGACTTGTGAAAACCTGAAAGCATACTTCTTAATGATCACTTTTTAATTTTTTTTTCTTTTCAATAGTTGACTTTATTTTTTTTCAGAGATACATTTGTTCAGATGCACACTGTGGATCGTATTTACATCTCTGCTGGCCCCATCTGCAGAGGTGAATTTTGTTCTGTCTAAGGGCTCTGACTTCCATGTAAAGGATTCAAATTCATTTTGCAATAAGAGAATCTCTTTATAGTTCCTAGACATCCTTCAGCCAAAAAATGTTTAGTGGTATGTTGAACTTTATCCCTCTTTTTCTTATTTTTCTTTTAAAATCAGTGGTGATTGCTTACATCTTCCTGTAGATGATGCCTTTTTTTTTAAATTTTCTGTTCAAAAATGGGTAAGCAGTTCTGTTGGAGTGGGTTTTAACAGTACTGTACATACAAGGATGCCTTAAGTATGTTGCAGAATTGTAAACAGCTATCCAAGGTCATCTTTCCTGTTGCTGAAAAGGTAGCATGATGTGCCATAAACGTTCTCACCAACGTGAAGCTACTGCTTCCACCAGGTGTTGGGCAAGCTGGGTGAAAATTAGGAGCAGAGCCACTTAGGAAGCCAATGCCCACTGTTGAAAACAGTGCTGGATTCAGCCAAAAGTTAACCTTTCCCTAAGGGAGTATTTTCCTGGCTATTTGAATGCCTTTCTTTAGACTAGTGTGGGTTTTTTTGCCCCCCCCCTTTTTTTTTTTTTTTCCCTTATTTGTCAATCTCTTCATGAATCCTGTCCTAAACTGTCTGCTTCCAATGCAAACACAGCCATGCTGCTGAAGGTCTGTTGCTCTGAGGGCCCATTCCAGTGCCTCTTGAAGACAACGGTGGTGCTCCCGCTGACTCAATGGCTGTTGGATCAAGCCTGAAATATTCGAGGTTCTTTGTGTTTTGGAATTTAAAGCACAAACACTAGGAGAGAAAAAAAAAAAAGTTGGTTGTTTTTGTTTTGTTTTTTTTTTTTTTTTTTTTTTCCATTTTAGTTTTAAGAATGTTTTTTTTTTTTTTTTGAAAGGGAGGGAAAAAATCTT
>NW_008237239.1:20601705-20602110 GCF_000691975.1 Corvus brachyrhynchos | reverse complement strand
CTGCTTTGTGTGAGCACCTGTTAGCCTACACCTATAACAGGGCAACGTGTGTGCAGACGTGTGTGTGTCTTCTGGCTATCACAAGTGCTGCATTAGCCAATTAGATCTGGTATTGGATGTGTTACTGATCGGTAGTAGGGGTAAAACTCGCTAGTTAAAGGAAAATTAAGTACCAATGCAGTGGTTCTTAGGATTTCAGGAGCTGAAAATGTGAATGCTTGGTGGAGCTGCTTTTTGCTCATGGGTTGCTTTTGAACTCTCATGGAAAACTGTGAAGGGCAGAGCTTGTATCAGTGTGAAAAGGAGGATTCAGATACACAGAAATACTGTGAGCAGCCTGAGGTTTTGCTCATGCCATGATTTCAGTTTTACACTGTTGAAGAGGGGTGCTGCCTGGCTCCTGCT
>NW_008237239.1:20591518-20601679 GCF_000691975.1 Corvus brachyrhynchos | reverse complement strand
AAGCTGGGTCAAGGTCCAGGTATTCTGGAAGCTGTGGTCATAGTCGGCTCCGTGGTTTGATTTGGTTCTGAATTATTTTTTGCCTCAGATAAAATTTGAGGAGGTTGATACTTACCGGCAGTGTGTCTGTGCTGCTGTTAACCCTGCAGTTGGTGACAATGACTTCAGCATACCTGAAGGATTGGGATGCTAACAATGCATTTAATCACTATATGCAATGACCAGTGAAAACCAGTTACTAATCAGCAGTTAGCAGAGAAAGCTGCATCCCATCCATCCTTACAGCTGTCAGCCTGGGAGAACTGGAATTGTGGAAGGGGGGAGCAGCCTTTCCCTGGGACACAGAGCGGTGCGGCAGGGCCCTGCTCTTCCTGCTTTGCTGTCTTCCCTCTCTGCTTCCAAAGGGGAAGGCAGATGAGCTGTGCCCCTGCCCTGTCCCACCGTGTTGTCCCAGGCCCCTGCCCACGTGTTTGGCAGCGAAGGCTGACAGCTCAGTTGTGGAGCACCTCTCTTGGCAGTGGGAGAAGAGCTGCCCTTCCTTTCTCTTACATATCTATTGGGTTTGGGTTTGTTTGCCACCTCAGTTAGAGACCCTGGTGTATATAGTATAAATGGAGTATAATTAAAAGTTATTTTGATTGTTGGGCTTTGGGGTTTTTTTTTAGTGACATATGTAAAATGTTGATGCCAATGGTTGACTCAGATAAATTTTGGCAAGAAAAGTATTAATGAACCACATTCAGCTCTTTAAATACAGTGAAGAAGTGTATGAGACCTGTGTACACAGTGGGTTGCTCTGTTCAGGGTAAATCTGATGTGATTACTGTACAAACCTACAATGGCTTTTCAGGTTCCAGTCCTAAATTACTGATCCACAGAAGTCACATCAAATGTTTTGAAATCCAACTGTAAAATGAAAGTTTTGTGGTTTGCAACTTTTCATCAGCCTGAAAAGTACAAGCTTTAATTAAAGCAAAGTATACTCATACACGTTAATAATGGTGTGGTCAAAATATTTATTGAAAAGAAAAGGTAGAATATTTTAAATGTTGCACCTGCTATTTTATCTTAAAGCACATTCTTCACACCTAACTGCCAGTGCCATTATCAAGTCTGTTTTATAAATGTACATTTCTTCAAACTAAAAAGTGCATAATTAAAAGTATTATGTTACTGCCATATAGTGATATAAAACATTTTATAATTGCCAATTCATTGTAACTATTATTTATTTAAAAGTGAATTGTAAGAATGCTTTCTGATCAAATGAACCAGAGTTGTTTTTAAACCATTCCCGTTAGCTTGTTTCTAATGTAGCATAAGCAATGTCCTTGGGTTTGTTTAGAATAATTTTGCCAGTAGGTGACCAATTCTAACCCTTTTTCCTCTGGTTTAGTCCTTTACCCGTTTTAAAGACGATTTACAAAAGTTTAGTTTTTTGTATGCTAATCTCTGTTAATTAAAATGTTTATAAATTTTATTTTTACCAAAGAGATGCAATTCATTATGACAAAATATTGCAGAATAAACTTTGTTTTATAACATTTGTGACTTTTCTGCCCACATTTTTCATTCAGATGATCAAAGGGGCTTTTCTAAAATAAACAGCATTGCAAACAGAAAGCGCTGTGTTCTCTCTTTGTCTGCAGACCCTGGCTCTGGTCTCGGATGGTGCTGACTATTCCACCTTCCCATTTAAACTTCTTCCACAAGACTGGACTAGTGTAAAAAGCCCAGTGTGTGATTCATGTGGGTTGGTTAAGGTGTTTGCATGCATGTGGAAATCATCTGTGAAATACCTATCAGTCCATAGCAGGATTTGCTTAGAGTCACATTCATCCATAGCTGGCCCCTAAAGTTTGAAGAGCATCGTATTGAGGCTAAGATTTCACCCTTTAGCCTGGAACCTAAGGAATGTTTTGACATCTTGGGTATTGTTGAAACACTACTGCATAACTTCTGCCCTCCTGTGCAAAGCTCTTGTTTAACCAGAAATAACTTTAATCTTTTGCTGATGAAACACCTGTGATTATTTGCTGTTCTGTGTCTGTATTGCTGTGGCCAAGTTGCTTGGATGTGACTCAAAGATCAACAGCCTATTTACAGGACAGGTAGTTTAAAAAATGAGTCCCTGGATAAAGCAGCATAGGTCTTGTTTGGGGTTTTTTTCAGTGTTTACTTTCTCTAGATAGTGATTTATGATGCCTATTGGTTCTTTGTACAGAAGACCTTATGGAAAGCACACAGGTGGGAATGACTCCTCTTACTAGCAGGAATAATATTCCCCATCCCATTTTATACCTCAGCTTGCTGCTCCTGGGCCAGCTTTTTTCTCAAATGCACACACGTGGCATGTGCCCTTCCAGTGCCTGAGAGGCAGAAGCACCAGAGGAAAACAAGATATGACATGATGTTTATCTCTATTAAAAGCAAACTTTGGTCCATCTCTTGTATTTTTATTTGTTTAACCCACTGGTGTCACCAAGGTGAGCTTGCTCTAGGATCTGATGACCATACAACTTTCTCAGTACTTGAAGTGATAACAGTAGATGTTAACAAAGACTTGTTTTATTGCCATATCTAACAAAATTTAAACCACACATTACAGAATATATGTGCACTATTAATATATTTGATTTAGTGTTCATCTTAATAGACTAATAAGAGAACAACTGCTCTAATTAGTTTGGACAAAATCACAGCCATGTATCATATGTTAATGATACCTTTCTAATTGTTATTCACTATATTATGCTGAGAACCTTGAGCTCATTGTTAAATTTCCCAAGAGTGTTTTCTTCTGTTACGACTTTGCTGGAAATTATCCTCTGTATGGAGCCACAACTCTCAAAATAAAGCATTAACTGAAGTAATTATGCACTTACACCACCTGTATTTTAAGGACAGTTGTTGAAGAAATACCTAATAGATTACATTTATTTGGAAAAAATGGTTGTCTAAATTTGACACGGACTATGGTTACTCTTTCACAGGTTTTGAGGTTACAGGTACCTGTAAGTGTTCTTATTTTGAGTAGTCAGACTGAATACATGTAGCTTAGAGATAATTACATAGTAGTCCAGTAATGCTGTTACTGTGAACTTTCCCAGCATATTTAACCATAAAAATCTTCCTTGTTTTTACCCGTGAGGGTTGTTCTCATACCTGGGAAGCAATATCACCTCTGCTTGAATTTTCGGTCTTCAGATTGGTTGGGGTTTTTTTTCTCCCCTTTCCTCCAGAAGGCTCCCCTGAAAGCTGCCTGCTCTTACTGTTGTAAACTACTTAGTGCTGACATAAAATTACTACCTACCCTCTGCCAGGGTTCGTTTAAACAGCTCTTCATTAAACAGCGGCATGTTTATTTTCCTATTGCATCAGTACAAAAGCAATCATTTCCCTCCTTAGACTCTTGACTTGTTAAACAAACCAGAATTATTTGTTTTCCGTTTGGAAGACATGATCTTCGTTCCTCTTAACCACTTTTCTGTACCTCAGTTCCAGACTGAAGTCAGCCTGCTGGCACATGCCTGAGAGGAGTAAAAACCACTCTTCTAGAGTGCTTTACTTTGAAACCTGACCTTAATATTTCCCTGCCTTTGCAGCACGCTTGCCTGCATGGCCTTCACCTGGCCACATGTGCTTGACTAATCCTATTATCAACTAATATGTCCCTATCTTTGTTCTCCTCCATCACTGACAAAGTTCATGACCTGGAGGTTGATTTAATGAGATCTGTCACAATCTTTGTGATCCCTCCTGGTGACCTTCCTGCTCACCAGGAAAGACTTTTTGGCACAGCCTGCCCAAAATAAAGAAAGAAGGACCTGTCTGTGCTCTTTCAATGTTCGGAGAAGGACATCCAGTTTCCTAAACCTAGGTATGTCTACGTGAGTGTTGCTCTTCTGCTGGTTGCCATAACCTCCATTTCCTTGATACCTTGACTCTCCAAGTGCTAGTGGGCACTGTACTAGGTTGGACTGAATACCCAATTTCTGTATCCATTCCAGAACTGCTGATAGCAGTTAAGAATCTGTGTATTTTCATACTTAAAAATGCAGGTTGTTTTCTCTCAGACCAACCTCAGATGCTCTGATGTGCTTATGTGCTTTAGAGTTGCCAGGCAGGTGTTCAGAAAAATCTCTGTAGGTGCATGTACCAACCTTAACACAGCATTGCTTTGAAAAACAGATTTTGTGCCTCAAAGGCTTTTTAAAAATTTAATTAACTTGGTATCTTGGTTCCTTACTAAAATCCAGTAGGTTTTCAGTTGTTGAAAGTGCTAAAATTAGCTTGCCCAACTGAATTTTTGGTTATTTTCAGTAAGGGTACATTTTATTCTCTCTCACTGGCTTTGTGCGTGTTTTCTGAACTGCTGGTGGAGGTTTCCATGCTCTGAATACAGTCAGACCTCCACAAATAGCAGGCATTTTGCTTTTCTTTTGGCTCTGAGTAATTTAAAGGATGAAAACTCCACCTGTTGAGTTTGGCTGTGCTGTGCTGGCTAACACGTCCCGCTGTTCCGCGCAGGCTCTTCCCTGGGTCAGGTGAGGTGTGGGCAGAGCTGAGCCGTTCCGAAAGAGGAGATGTTTCCTTAAATCTCTGGGTATTAGCTTGAGTGCAATCGTGTTGGCTGCTACCTTAAAATATGATGTCACCTTGCCCCAATCACAGCCCATTTTCTGTGAGCGTGATGTGAGCTCCCCAGAGAAGCATCCTCTGAGTGACAGCAGCATCCCGTGCGGCTGTTGCTAAGCGACAAGATTCGATCTAATTTTAAAATATTTAACCCTAGATCTGTCAAGGTTCATTATTTCTAGTGTGCTGGTTAATCCCTACTTGTTGGTGCCCAACTTCACAAATACCCTGCCCCTCGTAGTGGTGCTGTTTTATTTATCACGGATAACGTCTCAGAACGAGGAGAAGCAAAAACGCCTCAGGTAGAGCTTGCTACCAAATTTCATTTTAGCTCTGATCTATACACAGAAATATGGGACACAATTAGAGGTGCAAATCCTGCATTGTTGTTCTGGGAATGTTCCTTTCTTTGCTGGCTTGTGCAAGTGGCTCACCCATGCTTTCCTTCTAAGGAATGCTGGATTTCAAGTGAATGAACGCTGGTGGATGGGAAGCTGGCAATAACAATTAAGCTTCCATTTGTAGTAATATTATGTGTCCTCTTGTTTCTTGCTGAATTTCATCTAGGTTAAGAAGCTTGTCATCTTATCTAAAGCCATTTGAAAAAAAATGATGTAATTATGAAATTTAAGGGAGTTTTAACACCAGAAAAATTTAATTCTTTTAAATCATTGCATTTACAGATAATGATGAAGTTCTACAGAGGATAGTTTTTTTGTGCATTTTTTTGGGGGTGGTTGTTTAGTGTAGCTTTTTTTTTTAATAATTATCTACATTTTATTTCTTTCTAAAATGTGGAGGCTTGGAATGCTACTCAGGTATTTTACAAAAAAAAAAAGGAAATATTTCTGACCAGCTGTGTCACTCTTTGATTAATTACTACACACCCCTGTAAGTGCACTCAAGTTCACTGCTACCATCTTAATGTGGTATCTCACTCAGCTGAGATAAAGCTGCTGTAACTGGTCAGTATCATAACAACAACAACAACAACAACAACAAAAGAGAAAACACTGAGAACTGCACAACCCCTTCTTCCCCCCAAATGCAGTAAAATTTTAAAAAATTAGATTATTCATATTTTTAAAAATGCTAATAGAGTTCCTCTGAGCCTCATAATCACACCTAGGAATCTTCCTCCTCCCATTGTTAGGGTTTAAAACTGATACGTCCTTGCTCCTCGTGCTGTCTCTCTCTCCTTCCCAGTTCATACCAATCCACAAAGGCAAACCTATCCCTGCCAAGGCACTTTTTTCAGCAGGTGATTTGATTGGGATACTGTCCTGCTGCTTTTCAATCCTCCTGAGGCATCCCCCCTTCCACTGCTCCAAGTTCCCATTCCCACCGCTGGCATCTTTGAAGGCAGCACAAACCCGGGAGTACTTGCAAAGTGTGTTCAAAGTATTTCAATGTAACACCTCAATGAAGGACACATCCTAGAAAACGCAACCCAAAAAATACAGGTGGGAGTCAAATGTAAAGCTTTCAATAATTGTAACTCTTCAGCTGTTACTTAGTTCTGCTGTTTTACGGAGAGAGTATCAGTGAGCATTTGCTGAGGAGGGGTTGCAGCAGTTCCTGCTGTTGCACCCAGGGCTGGTATGCGTTGTACCCATGTGGAACGTGAGCTGCAAAGTTCAACTCTGACTTAGCACCGGCAGCTGCCTGCTCAGTTTTTCCATCTTCTCGTCCTCAGCAATTTCTTCCTGTACAAAGGCACCGCTCCCCTGGCCATGCACACACCCTATGGATGACTCAAGCTATTTAACCTATGGGCTGGGAAGGGACACGAGAGAGAGAGGGAGAGAGAATCAGAGAGAGAGAGAGAGAGACTTGTTCTCATTTCTATTTTTAAATGCTATGGAAACAGTGAATGATGATAATGAATAGAATAATAATTAAACTGTTCTGTGAGGCGCATATCTGTACATACATACACTTTTTTTTACTACTTGGCTGCTTTTTTTTTATGAGAACAATCAGGTTTTGATAAGGTGAAAGGTTATTCATAACGAGCAGTTTGTTACAGGCACCATGAGAAATAACGAGCGTGCATTGTGAGCACACATCCTGCTGTTCAGACTTGCCGTTGCTACGATAACAGAAACAAAACACCAGTTTCGGGTGTTCGCAGCTTCCGAGGATGTGGTTTATGTGCTGCTTGTGATAGTCTGATGACTGAAGATGGCTCCCTTCCAATCATTTTTGAATTTTTTCTGTCTCTTAGAAACCCTTTTGTTGTGAGTACTTGTGAGGACATAAGTGATGACAGTGAAGTTTATTTTCCCAAAGCACAGAAAACATCCAGGATAATCTGAAATATGTTCTTTGTTTATTTCTTTACCTGCACCTATTCCCGGGGTCTGTAAGTACAAGTTCTGACTAAACAGAGGGGATGACACGGTTTGAGCAGAGGAGGGAGGACAAATGAGCTTGAAAATGGGACATTTTGAAATCACTGTGATTCTTAAATAAATTAGTTGTCTTGAGAGAGCACCTAGAATTCAACACCCATTGTACCAGCTACTGAGCACAGGCACAAGGGAAGGACAGCCTCGGTTATACTGTCTGTCTTTTGCTATCTGATTTCCCCCATGGAAACAAAAATGCCATGAGTGTTGGGAGGGATTCCTTTGCTCCACACGTCATGAGCTTGCATTAAGCTCCGCTGCCATAACCTGTACTTATATCCCCATGGGTGTGTTTGCAGGAGGCAGTATTTTGGGGGACCTGTGGCAACCACCCCACACTGCTTGGGATTCCACTCCCATGAGCTCTCTCGCTCCGAACTTGCGACAAGAGGACCAGTCCCTTGCAATTACTGAGTCAGTGCTGTGGAAGCCTCACGACACCACGCTGCAGTGACACGTCTTTGGGCTGCAGTGCTGGGACAACCTTGCTTTCCAGGGAGAGGTGAGAATTAAGGATGTGCTTGTGAGGAAACAGAACAATAAAGACATTTTTTCACAGCTGACGTTTGGGGAAGTAGCACTGCAGCTGCCATGGCAAATCAAAAGGATGAATCTGAGAATTTCCAGCGAGAGAGTTAAAAAACCTCAACCAACAAACAAGCTAACTTTCGTCACCTGTGTTTTTGGGG
Organism: Corvus brachyrhynchos; assembly: GCF_000691975.1. Lineage (NCBI taxonomy): Eukaryota > Metazoa > Chordata > Aves > Passeriformes > Corvidae > Corvus > Corvus brachyrhynchos. The sequence goes on along the minus strand of NW_008237239.1, from coordinate 20,593,941 downwards.
AAATTTGCTGAAGCTGTTTGCCAAGTACCACCATGGGACACTGATAAATTACAACATTAACATTATAGGGACCCTGGGATCCATGAGAAACTGGGCAAGAGACAGTACCACTTTAAAACACAAGAGGCTGGCCTGATGCTTAAATATACTGAAGTAGGGCTGTTCTGATGAGCCTAAAAATCCTGCAGCCAGATCTCAGCTTTAAAGCAGAAAAGGCAGCCAGCTTTTATTCGCTCCTTTCACTTGTTTCAAGCAACTGGCATTCCCTCCTATGATAAATGCCCTATATGATGTACACTTGGATCTTGCCACTCTGCGGGGATGCAGGCAAATAAATTCTGTGCTCTTCCACTCCAAGTGCCTGCTGCCCAGTCAGGAGCACTGCTGTTGTCAGTGGGGAAGCAATTTATTCTGCCACAACTAGGCACTGTAATTCCCTGAGCTCCGTTTCCCAGCTTTCAGCTGTGAAACCTCTCTGCCAGCATTCACTGCACCAGAGAGAAGGGGAAAACTGCATCACAAAAGCATCTTTGAAGGCAGCACAAACTCGGGAGTACTTGCAAAGTGTGTTCAAAGTATTTCAGTGTAACACTTCAGTGAAAGACACATCCTGGAAAATGCAACCCAAAAAATACAGGTGGGAGTCAAATGTAAAGGCTTTCAATAATTTTCCTGTACAAAATTAACTGCACTGACATATAAGGACATACCATGGAAAGCATGCTGCTTTTAACCCTGATGTGCAGCAACTGCAAACCCCATTTGCTTTGCTAGAAACTTCTGTAGGGGATGCAAAATGGAATGGAAGGAGAAGTGTATCTGCTCTAATTGTTAAAAACTAGAGCTTCCTTATTTCTTATTCCAGGATTGCTGTTTAAGCTCTTCTGGTCAAGCAGAACAGCAGCAAGATCATTTGGATGAACGATGACTCTGTGTGTTTTGCTTATTTCTCCTTTTTTACTTCCTAAAAATGCACAGTGCTGTTGTTGGCAATATGGATCATCTCCTCCGACGTTAAGCCTTCCTTTGGAGGTACAAACCTATTTACTAATCTGGCCCCCATGTCATATTTAGGGCTCACCAACTCCACTACTGTGATGAGCAAAGGAATAGCGCACACACACACCATCAAAGCCTCAAGATGAAGGAAAAAAATTAGTTTCCATTGCAGGCACCTTCTATCCACTCCTACTTAATGGGAACAAAGACAAAAGGAGGTAACAAAACGATGATTTATCACCTCTAGCACTACCCACTACTGAGGAACAGCTATGAAGACACCGTGCTGAAATCAAGTGGAAAAAAAATGATACCATGGAAACTGAACAAAAGTAATAATTTGCTGCTACATCTCTGTCCTAGACCAGAAAGCTCTTAACCTGCAAATCGCCAGATGCTCAGCATATACTGGTAAAGTCTCATCACATTTTTGCCTTATTACACTTTTCCTTACACATCTGTTTCCAGTCATGTTGAGAAACAAAATTCTGCATTGTCTGAGTACCTGGCAGGACCAAATACACCTTTTATGATGTTTTCAGTTTCTGCTTGAAGCGTGCTGACGCTATATACATGTTTAAATGTTTGGCAAATCTGAGGATAAAGAAGCAAATAGGAGATAAGTAGCAGAGCCTCAGCAATCCCCAAAGGATGGCTGAACACTGGAGAAGCTCAAAGGTGGCTCCAAAACAGAGACCTGCACACTGGAGAGAAGAGAGCAGAGAAGGGCCTCCCCAGGAAAACACTGGTGCAGATACCCAGAAACACAGAATCACAGAGTTGTTAGGATTGGAAAGGACCTCTGGAAACCATCCAGTCCAACCCCCTGCCAAGGCAGGGTCACCTGGAGCAGGTGACACAGGAGCGAGTCCAGGTGGGATTTGAATGTCTGCAGGGAGGGGGACTCCACAACCTCCCTGGGCAGCTGTGCCAGTGCTCTGCCACCTTCAGTGTAAAGAAATTCTTCCTCGTGCTGAGGTGGAATTTGTGTTTTCTTTACAGCCATTGCTCCTTGTCCTAACACTGGGCACCACTGAGAAGAGTCTGGCACCATCCCCTTGGCACCTGCCTTCGAGATATTTGTATGCATTGATGAGATCCCCTTGGAATGATGCCTGAGCCTGTGGAATTCGAGTTGCTGCAGCTTGAGAGGGCATTGCACGACCCGGGATCTACCCGTGTACTCCTTCCTTAGGACATAATAGATATACTCAGTATCTCCTTCAATTAGTGTATGAAAGCTGGAGGTTGTAGGGAGATCCAAGCGCTGGCAGTGACACCCACTGCGAGCCATGGGAAGTGTCTGAACCGCCTTTTGTTTCCTTGAGTCCCCTACGGGCCCGCAAAAAACCGCGGCTGCCTCAGTTTCGGGGCGTGTCGCGCGGCCCGGGGCTCCCCCCGGCCGCAAGGGTGGCCCGGGGGGG
>NW_008237239.1:20553288-20591015 GCF_000691975.1 Corvus brachyrhynchos | reverse complement strand
GCCGCCTCCGGGGGATGAGGCGGAGGCAGACTCGGGACGGCGCGGGAGGTGCGGGTTTGCAGGTGCCGGGGGAGCGCCGCGAGGGCAGAATGGCTTCGTGTGCAAGACATCCTGGAGTACAAACAGCGGGCTCAGCTGTGCCAGGGAAGTGAAATGACAGTGTTTTCCCTTATTCTCCGCTTCCCGTTCGGGCACGAAACTTGGTTTTATCCGCTTGAGTGTGAGCATTTGCGAGGTCTCGGTCGTGCGTCTCACCCGTGTGAGCTCTCTGGGCGGTGCGTGTGGGAACTCGGCGCTGGCAGTGGTGCTTGCAGCGCCTTGGAAGTGAGCAGGACACTTGCTTCCACACTTGCCACTTGTCTGTCCCCGTTCTTCTGCCCTAGGTGGCTTTGCATCCTGTTTCTGGTGCTGCTTGACACAGGGTTTGCAAAGATTTGTAGCCCATAGTGGAGAAAGCCTTTCCTTTCCAAGGTGCCTGAGATGACTTCTAAAATAGTGGAGCCTTGCTTAATACGGAGCTCTTCATTCTTTCTTCTTTAATAAAAAGGAGACTGCTGGTCTTGAATGGCACAGTCCTTCAGCAGCCTTGGGGGAGAAAGGCAGCACTTTGGTTTTGTGTAGCCCAGCATCGGTGACTGGCACAAGGCACTTGTCTGTATTTGACACTTATCCCAGCTTACAGAACCATATGTCTTTAAATACTATTCTCCTTGGAACTGCTATAAAAACACCATGTGTAGAATCTAAATTGTTCACAGATAGATATCCTTTTAAAGCTTCTACAAAATAATTTTAAGAAAATTTAATTTTTAACTTTGCATCTTTGTAGGTGTCAGAGTTCATATGTCTTGTTGTTTTATACAGAGGCTCTGTTATTCCTTGGAGATCAGTAGTGGCTGCGGATAAGATAATGGAGGGATTTTGGTGCTTGATTCCTGAGTGAGCATTTGAAATGTGGGCTTCTGACTACAGCTTCCAATAGTTCCAGCTGCTGGATCCTCTTTCTTTTAGTATCATGATGTCCCAAAGCTTTCTTTGAGCTTCATCGTGCACTTCTCAGCCTGTGGCACTTCCTTTATCCTTTGTGGGAGCTATTTTTTTCATCTCGTCCCATTTCTTGTGCAGTGCAGTTCATTGTGGGACTCCCCTTTGCAGAACCCTCTCCTCTTTGTGCACATGTTCAGTTGGCTGCTTGTTGTGTGCAAGTGGAAATGAAGAGTAGCCCTGGAGTAGCCTGTTCACTTAATGGTGCTGTGAAAGCCATGGAGAGAGGTGAACAAGAGTTTGACAGACTCAAGCAGTGCTGGGGGAAGTCCCTGCCAAAGGGTTGCTTTTCCTCTCGGTTCACAGAGCAGTCCAGAAGGAGGATGAGGGGAAGAAGAGGCTCTGAAAGCACACAAGTTGCAGCTTCTGGCTCTCTCATGAAGGAATGGTCAAAAGGCTCTTGCAGCTTGTGGCAGCCTGTGTGTCTGGGGTCTGTGTGTGCAGCAGGACTGAGCTGCTTCGTTCTCTGCACCTGATGTGTTCCTGCAGCTGTGGCACAAAAACAGGTGTGGAAAACTACTGCACTGCTTTTTCTTGCTAGGGAAACCCCGTGCTTGGAAGTTTTTCCATGGTGCACTTGGAAGTTTCTTGTCTTACCTCTGTGATGCCTGAGCAGCACAGTGGGAATACTGCAGGGAAAACAGCTGTGTTTAACAATGACTTCTGACCTTTCAAATACACTCAGTCATCACACTGAAACAGTGAGCCGTTGCTGTTTTACATTGAGCCTTGCCTTATATGCACCTGCCAGAGGTATTCCCAAACACTGTACAAACCCTTTTAATTTATATCTGCAACAGCTGGACTCACGCATGTCAAATGTATACAAACTGCCTTTGAAGAAACCAGGATTCAAGCAATTTTCAAGGAATGGGAAGATGGAACTGTCGGTATCCTCATTGCTGCAGGGTAGAGGTACTCTGTGAAGTGACTGGGAAATAGATTTCTTGAGTATCACTTTTCACTGCAGTGATTTTAGCTCAGATTTTGTGTACGGTGTAAGTGAGGCTTAGAGGGCTTTTCCTTCTATGCTTTTTGTGCCTTTTTCTGTCAGTCTGTTCTCTCTGGATCATCTGCTGACACTGGTAATAAGTAATTTTGCATTAGAGTTCAACTTCTCTTGAATTGATACAGATTTTGACTTTGTGAGTCCTGCTTATGTTCCAGAACTGTTTATAAACAGTTTTGGGGAGAAGAGGGGAGACACACTGAGTATGACCAAGAACTTCATTAGTCAAGGACGAGGTTGCAACTTTTCCATATCCGGTCCTAGGTCTTGAAATCTTAACTATATTTAAGTAACTGGTCTTGAAAGGTATTTATTGAGTAAGAATTCTGTTCTATTTGACCAAAATGTTCAGGTGGTAAAGTAACTTCTTGTTTCTTGGCAAGTCAGGATATGAAATGGATACTTTTTTTCAACCTGATACCACTGCTATCTACCTGAAGAAAATACTTGAAAAAGCATTCACACCTGGTACTCTCCTGAGAGAATATGATGCTTTCTTCACTTTCTCATGAATAGCTTTTATTTATTCCCTTGTCTTGCATAGTTACTGGCATCTCTTGTTTTTCAGCTTCGTGCTCAGAACCAAGTCCTGAAAAAAGGAGTTGTAGATGAGCAAGCAAATTCTGCCTCATTGAAGGTAATCTCTAAAAACACCTCATGTCAGGTGTACTAAGCTGTGACAAAATAGGTAAACAGGGGTACTTCTTACTAAAAAGTAATGTCAATAAAAGAATGAATAAGGGACTTGATTTTAGTAAAAGAATTTCTGTTTTGCAGCTAGCCCGTTGTTCTCTGTAAGTTCTGGCTTTGTAAAAGGGCAAGGTTGCTTCTAGTTGATTAATGTGTAGAATGAAATATCTACTTGAGTGTGGTCTGTGGGCAGCTCAAGGAAGTGAAATAACTTTTTTCAGTTTAGAAATGATACTTTCTGCCTCTTCAGCGTTTAAGTAGTGAAGTGATTTTCTAATTTGTTCTTGTTTTTAATGTGATACTACTTATCAAAAGCATGTGTAAAAATAAGTGCGAAAATTTTAAAATCAAATTTTTTTTTGTCATTCAGGAACAACTGAAGATGAAGGATCAATCACTAAGGAAACTGCAACAAGAAATGGACAGCTTGACCTTTCGAAATCAGCAACTTGCCAAGCGGGTGGAGCTACTTCAAGATGAACTTGCATTAAGTGAAGCTCGGGGCAAAAAGAACAAGGTATGTGCTGAAGGCAAAGAAAAACTTGCTTAGCAGATGTCTGCTCCTCACCTGTCAAAGCCTTATCCTGATTTTTAGCAGTAGGTATTTTGTGTCAAGGGTTGAGCTGAATGTTCTTGTCAGAACTTGTGTTATTACCTCATGTAAGTGAAAATACCCATAAAAAGGGTATCAATATATATAATACTTGCTGCGTATTTCTCTTCTAGTTTGTTAGCTGACTGATACTGAATTGCTGTCTTCCTTTATGGATGCTTATTGAATGTTCAAACAACTGGGAAATGCCTTGGAGCTCTGTGATTAGTCAGCTGCTATGCAGAAGGCTGATCACTCCTCATTTCCCATCCGCACCTCTTTGCTTTGGGATTTTGATGTTGGTAGTTAACTCTTCAGCCTGTGATCATAGCTGTTCTGTGTGAATCTTGTCAAATGCTTTCAAATCTAAATGTTTAACTTGTATTCTTTGTCATTTCAAAATGACAGAATAATTTCAATACTGTGATCTTTCTGTGCCAAAATGCTTTCTGATTAAACCTAGCGATATCATATTCTGAGACCAGCTGTGTCTTCTGTAGGTAACATCAGAATTCCAGGGGTGGTGTGCTTGGACTTAGGTAATTCTCAAGCATCTCTTGCTACTTTCCTCATGAGGAAACCCCTCTTAATTACTGCTGTCTTTTCTTTTTGGTTACAGCTCTCAATGTGCTGTAGTTATCCAGAGTGACATTAAAGAAATCATTCAATTGATTAGTAATATGATCATCTTCCTTACTTTTCTCCTAAACTCTTGTCCATTTTTCTGCTGTCCAGTTCCTTAACAAGCATAATACATCTAACTACATTGTTCATGCACCACAACAGATTGTTCTTCCAAATGCAGTTTGACCCTTCTGTTCTTTTATTTCATATTGTGTAAGTTACTGTTTTGCTAGTTGTGTTTCCAAATTTTGAAGGACATCAGCTTGCCTGTAGCAGCTTTGCAAACCACTGCCACTGAGTTTTTCCCATTCATGTGTCAAAATGCACAGCTTTAGTTCCCTGATTTGTGTCAGAGTGCAATCTTTTTAGAAGGAGCAGAACATGTGCCCATATCTCAGGTGGAATTCACAGGCTGGCATCAAATGCAGAGGTGACTTAGCTGCCCTACCTGTCCCAAGCTCTTGAAGTTTGGTGTTGAGTTTAAATGCAAAGAGTCTCCCCTGTGTTTAATGACAATAATGCCTTTCTTCAGCAGTGTGGTGTATGGGATTCGCTGGTGGTCTGAGTCTTTGGGATTAAATGGGTGAAAAATGAGGAAACAGCAGAGGGATATCTGTAGAAAGACCCTGTGCTTTCCGTGCCACTTTGTGCTATAGCCTGCTGAGAGCAGCCTGGCTTACACCCGGACACTTGTGCCTTACACACAGCTGCCAAACCAACTGAGCCTGTGTGTGGAGGGTTTTGGTATCATGCAGGATTCCAGTGAATTCAGATGGACTGCTGCCCATCCACGTGATTCCCTGTGTGTGTGAATGGGACACCTGAGTGGAGGCTTTCCTTCGGCAGTGTTGTATCACTGTAGGGTAACAAGGGTGTGAAGGGAAGTGTGCTGCCTTGAGGCTGGTGCTCCATGCAGTATTCACACCTTCTGATATATCAGTGTCAGCAGGACATCTGCTCACGTGCCTCTTTTGGGAATTAGCTATGGGAACTATTCTCACTGACCTGGGATGTGGAGATAATAAGTGCATTTTGTTTCTCTTAGAAAAGTGTAGAATCGTCATCTCAGTTGAGTCAAGAACAGAAAAGTGTCTTCAATGAAGATCTTCAGAAAAAAATAGAAGAAAATGAGCGACTACATATACTTGTGAGTGAAATTTTGTTTAGCCTTTATTTTTGGTTCAGAAAGCTGGTGACACAAAGAAAGATACAGAAAGTAAAGTGCTGTCTGAAAATCTGGTGGGTTTAGAAGCTTCGTTGTATGCAAAGCAGCGGATGATATCAGGTAGTTTGTTTATAAAGATCTTCACTAGGCAAATTAGGTATTTTGACTTTGGATGTTTAAGACAGTGTGTGGAATCACATAATACATGTTTTCTCATTTCAATTTTTAACTTTTGGTGACAGCTGCCCTACTGAAAATAGCCTGGTACTGGATGGAAATTTCTTGTTAGTTCATAAACTGTTTCAGAATTTCTTTAAAGTATAAAATATTTTCTGCAAGTTGCCATAATTAAGTCAGGAATTGCTTTACCAAAATGGAATGCATTTCACTTTAAAAAACTTGAGAAAAACCTTATGGCTCAAGTTCAGTTTTTTGTGTGTCTGCTATTAGTCAGCAATATATTTAAAGAATGCTTGGTACTACAAAACTTTGTTTTTATTAAAGTACTTTATTCCTGAATCTTTTCTCTGTAAATAAAATAAAATTTCTGTTTGTCTGAGAACTAGTAATTGCTGTTAACCTGATCTGGCTAATGAAATTGGAGTGACTTATAGGACTGGATTCAGTAACAAAATGAAGCTTTTTTTTAAAGAGCTTTGCTTTTCTTCCTTTAGTTCTTTGAAGCAGATGAGCAGCACAAACGTTTAGAAGCAGAGCTGAGGAGTAGACTGGAGGTTTTGGAAACTGATGCTGCCCAGCACCAAGCTGTGGTGGACAGCTTAACGAAGAAGTACACAGAGACCATAGAAAAGCTGCAGAATGATAAAGCCAAATTAGAAGTAAGGAGTTTTTCCTCTTGCTTGCAAGTTTCAAAAGTTTGAAATGCAATGTCTTGCTGTGTCAGCACTTACATTGTGAGATTATCTTCTTGCATAAAGATCAAGTCTCAGACACTAGAAAGAGAAGCTAAGGACTGTAGGCTTCGAACTGAAGAGTGGTAAGTGTCTTTATTTCATATAATGAAAATTTCATTGATGTAAAGGAATAACTGCTGTAAAACATTAACTGGATTATTTTTTAAGGATAATACCTTTTAAAAAAAGAGTTAAAAAAAAAAAAGTCTTTGATAAAACTCAAATTATTTTATCATGAAGACAAGTCTGACCTGTGCGGGTCAAGCCTTCTTTTCCTTTTCTGTGTATGGAACTAGACAATTCCATGATTTCTGCTTTCAGTAAGAGCAGTTTTGTCTCCAAGCTTTTTAAATAGCAGTGATGTTGGTGAAAGCTTGAAGAATTTATTTGTAATGGAAAACCATAGAAAGTAAAAACTTGTATGAAACAAAGATATGTGAGTTTGTAAAAACTGCTTCTAAGAACAAAATCTGAGTATGCTCAGATATGCTGAGAGAACTGACTGAAAAGAGTTTCAAAAACCCCCCTCCACCGCAAAAGCTTCTTGAACAATTGTTTTTGTTTCAGGTATAATGTTCTCAGCTAGAATATTTGAAAGTTTTTATCAGAGAATTACATTGTTAGTTTTGGAATATTTTCGTTGTCTTGAAGACAAGTTGTAGAAAATGGGAAGTTGAGGACTGTGGGCCAAATCAAGTTAGGGTGTGTTTCTCTGAAGTTCATTAAGCTGCATTTTTTTAGAAGATATGTGTGCAGCATAGATCTTGAATGTAATGAACAAGATGTGTAGTGAATGATCAGATGCAGAGTTCCTTCTTTCACGTGGTAACCCTGAAGTGTGTATTTTAATTATTTTGATAGATGTGAAGATACTCGAATCTAATAACTCCTCTAATACAAGTCAGGGTTTCACTAAAAATAACTTGCAAAAGAGGATGAAAGCTGTGTTTTGCTGCTGTTTGCTTTTTTTGTGGTGTTTGAACAACTGTAGTCCTAATCTGCTACTATTTGGTTCAGGCCTTGTCTGTCATGTTTTATGATAACTGGGTAATTGGTATCATTGTGAGAAGTTGTCCCTACTATTTTAAGTTATGCTATATTAAGTTTTTAAAAGTAATAAAGCCTGACACTTCATTTTAAACACTGAAATCACTGTCTGGTGAACACATGGCAGGATGTGTCTCTGAGAATACTGCCCTTCTGTTTTCCCTGCTCTGTCAGGGGAAGGGATCCGTTTGCCTCTGACACCCACACTTTACTCAGAAAAGCCAGGGGATATGAGACTTGACAGCCTGCATGTTTTGAAAATTAAAGGGCAGAATGTAAGGCCAAACATGTCAAACTACTTGTTTATCATTCCTGTACAGCATGAAAAGGAAGTACATTTTCAGTTTGTCTTGGAGTTCATTTTCTATCATGCTCACTGCTACTGCAGTACCTACTGTACAGTTTCTATGCAGTTTTGGAGCTGCTCTCCAAGAAAAATATTTGTTAATGTGCATGAGCTACTTATTGTCTGGTTTCTTCTTATCTTCCTTATCTATTTTGGATTATTTCGCCTTGTTAGACCTGATAAATTTCTGTGTATTAAATGTTGTAAAAAAGAAAAAAAGCCTGTCCCTTTGACACCTTCCCCCCCACCCTCCACTATATGTGCAGGAGTTCTAGATGTCAAATGGGAAGCAAAACAGTGAAGAATTTGGGGGCCTAAGCTGGGTAAGGTGTGGAATTTGGTCTGACTCAATAATGGAGTGTTCTTTCTAGACATATGTATATAATGCTGGAATATATTACTGTTCATCTCAGGAATCTATTCTAATTATGTTAGTAATCTTGATTACTTAGGTTCACTTGTATCTATACAGTCAAATGCAAGCAAAGAAAATTTAGAGAAAAATCACTTGAGAATGTATCAGAAACATAATTGTCAAGTCTTGTCAGAACAGGCAGTATCATAGCAGTGTTGAAATATGGGGTTTTGAAAAGCCTTTGAGGTATTTCAGATAGTGATGTGACATAGTTAACTGAACTATTGACAGCTCATTACCTGCTTATTGGAATACTGCATTGGATGCATAGTAACAAATTTGAAGGCCCATTTCCATTCCCATTCAAATTCTAGTAGAAGAAAATGCCTTCATACAGCTTATATAATAGTTGCACAATAGGAAAATAAGGTGAATTTTAACTCTGAAGTAAATTGAGCTTCTCGAGAAGGGAATTTAGGATTTACAAGTTTATGGTAACTTTCACTGCTTTTCTTAGGGATTAGGATTCAATGTTGTGTTAAATACGACGTAAAGGAGGACAGATGATTCCTACTGTATTATTTCTATCTGACTTCTAGAAGGATACAGATACTGATACACTCAAGGGATGCTTATAGTGAGATATTGTGTTGGTGATACAGATGAAATTTTAAAGGTTTACAATGTGTGTGTGTGTGTGTGGTTTTTTGTTTGTCTCTTTGTTATTTAGCCAGCAACAGCTAAAGAATCTTCAAGCAGCTTTGGGCAGTAGACTGGAAGAATCTCTATGCATAATTAATGAAAAAGTACCTTTTAATGACACAAGTACGTATTGCCTTGGTCTGGGTATCTTGTTTGATTTTTTGGGTATCCATCTGAAGGGAGTAGTCCTTGAGAACTAAAATGTATTAGCTGTAAGAAATGTTGGACATCTGAACAGACGCTTGGAGGTAACTAGTAAGTATTCCTAATACTTGTCATGATCTTCTTCAGTAATCCTAAAATACCAATTTTTTAGATATATAATGAAAATTGAAGCTTTTGGAGGCTTTTGAGTGATTTGCCAGTTCTATTGCTTAGTGTTGACAGAATATTGTAAACAATGAGGGAACACTGTCAATTTAATGGTTGCTTCATAAAGATTGGTTACGTATCTCAAAGAGTATTATTTTTGGCAGGGTATATTCAAGAGTTGCAGTAAGTCAAGGTGGGGATAAACTGGTAGCTGCAGAGATATTGCAGCAATAGTGGTCTGCACTTATTACTAAGTGGGAAATTTGTCAGGGTTTCTCATTGATCAGAAAACATAGAGAGTAGTTCTTACGTGAAGGGGGAAGAAGCCCTTTGAACCTTGGGACTTTTACCTGAAGCAATGTTTTTCTGCTTCCTTTCCAACTGCTACTAGATGAGCTGAAGTGCAGAGGATCCCCTGGAGTTAGGAGTGCTCAGCCTTTGCATGGCTTTGGTACAAGCATGGGTTAGTATGTGCTGGGTCAATGCTGTGCACTGTGTGCTTTCCTAAGTAGCTGAACACAAGGGTGGGCAGGCACTGCCTGGACTCTTCTGGACCCTTCAAGACCAGGAGGACCTGGAATAGTGAAAAAGCTGAAAGTAGCGAAGAAGGAGCAGAGAAGTGAAAACAGGCTTTTGAGTTTCTTGTATATTTCATTGGTAGCTTTTGCATTTTTCATTCCATTTAAAACCTGGCGACAATGTTTTAAATAGCCTTAGGTTCTCTAAAAGCTGATCTGGCAGGTGCTGCAGGGGTGAGTGTTCCAAGTTCTCCACTGGTTTGGCAATCCAGTGAGTCTTGGCTTAGGAGCACCAGATCATCATCTCTTTGGGAAATGTTGACTCCCATGCAGCGCATCATGCTTAGGTGTTGCTGCCTTGAACTGGTATTCTTTTCACTTCTCTCCTCTCACTTTGCCTGGCATCTGCTGCCTATTTCTACCTCTCTGGCTTCTTTAGCTCATATTTTTTTTTATAGGTGGTTGTCATTGTAGCAAGAACTTTGCTAAAATAATTTATCTGCTCACTCAGCTGCCATTGCATAATGCCTTTGCTTGTGTAGTAGACAACACTGCAAATAGAGAACATCTCTTTAGTGATAGATCAATGTAAGTCAGGAGATGTTTGTTTGCTGTGGATTCCAGCTGTCTTCCTATAGCCTCTGTAGCTGGCTTCAAGTGTAACTAGCAGCTAATTTCAGTAACAATCAAATGACTTCCTGACTGCTAAGCATGATTTCCAGAGTAGAAAAAAATTTCTGAAGCATTTAGTTAGAAGTAGGATTCAGTAATTTTGGACAGTTTTTTTTTTCCACTGAACATAACTACCTCTTCCCATGCGTTCATAGCCAAATGGGAATGACACAAAAGGAATGAGAAACTGTAAGTTTCCTTTGTCAGCAAATTTTAAACTAAACTGGTTGTTGTTAAACTGAATTGAGAATGGATGTGAACCCTTTCAAATCTCTAAGACTTTGTGAGCTGTTCTCTAGGTACAAATAGCCCTCTGCCCCTCTGAAAATTATGCCTGCTTGTAACTGAATAATCATTCTAGTTCTTTCTTGACTGGAGCAGAATGCTGAAATACATGGAGAGTACATCTTAGTCTGAATTGTCAATATGGCAAATATACAGGAGCTTTAAAAAAGTTCAAGCCATTAAAAATATTTTAGTCTTACTTGGCCCTCCTTGGTATGAAATTGGAATTTGAAGATAATCTTGAATTCTTTAAGTGTGATTTCTTTTAAAAGATTTTTTCACTCTTGATTGTGATGAGTACTGTTCTTTGGGCAAGAGGAGTCTGCTCTTATCTTCCAAATTCAGGGTCTTCAGAGGATTAAATTTGACTTACAATCTGAGGCAAATATTGAACTGCTTTCCCTCCGTTCTTAAGTGAAAACTTAAGAAGCTGTTCTTAAGTGAGGGTATTTAGGCCTACCTTATTGGAGTCAATTGTTTCTATCTCCTTAGTTAATATTGCTTACATAACCTGTGATACCCCTGCAATGACATTTTTTTTAAAAATCAGTATTTGCCAATAAATGTCTCTTAAAACCCCCCACAATTTAACAAGTGCATATAACTCAATTTTTGTCCTGTAGGGTCTACTCGATACAATGCTCTGAATGTACCATTACACAACAGAAGGAATCAGGTAAGCCCTTCTTGTGGTTTCATGTGACTCTGTGCAACTTTCTACACAGATGCTGAAATAAAACCAGTCATTTTAGTACCTGAAATGGCAGAAGGTAGCCTGTCTTACTACTGTCATGATATTCTGGGGGCGTTTCTGCCCACTGAACCTCTGCACTTTTCCAGAGGTAGTGTAATTGTTCTTTTGTCAAGGAGTCTTACTAAAGTTATATGAAATATTCTTTTACTGGGTCCACCTGCAGTAAGCTAGAAGTTGGAACATTTCATTTTTAAAGTGGATTAAAGCTGCATTAGTTCAAAGGTCTTTTGTTGAAAAAAGGTAGGTTTGGTATCCTAAATTCCTTTTCCTCAAACTGAGCTTCTTCAGTCACATCACTTGAGCTCCAGAGAATGTATGCATTTGTAAACTGCACACTGGTGTGTGCACTAAAAAGCCATATTAGTTAACATTACTTGTCACTAGTCACAATCCTTTCAAGGAATAAATCATGTCACTTTGAGATCGCTGCATGATTCGTTTACACTTTGTGGGATACTTGTTGCCAAAGCACCTCTTATTGCAGCAAAGTAACCCTTATACATTTAAATATTTTTAGAAAACAAACAGTTTCTGTTCACTACTGTAATTTCATGAGATTCCTTGGGAATGTTGTTTATTCGGTATTCAGAAATGAGCATTGGTTTTCTGTGAATGGCTGAATATTTTAAGGGTTTTTACAATAGCAAATCAGAAACCTGTATGCAATCAAAATTTTCCTGTGTTGCTACCACTGAGGATGGGCTCTACAGCACTGTGGGTGTTTCTTCTATTTGCTGGTATGTCTCAAGCCTTCAAGTTAGTGCATTCGGATGCTGCTGCAGAAAGATTTAAAATAGTTGCTTTCTCCATTTTTCAGAAGTGCCTATAAAGAGACCTTTTTCCTAATAATGTCTGCTGTGAGACCAGGTGACCTGCTGTTCAGTTTTGTGATGGAAATAGCCTTGAATTTCAGGTTGCTGCTGCTGAGTTCCAAGAAAAATCTGAATAACTGCATGGAGAGTTTCTCCTTTTACTATTTTCTGCCAGCACTATGTCAGGCAGCCTCATGCTTCAAGATCTGCAGTCTTGAAAATGTTCCAGGACAGATTTTTATGACTGGCTTTGCCAGTGGAGGCAAAATGCTGGTGTATTAGCACAGGCTGCAGTGTGAAGGATAGCAAAACAGTAATAGTGTCTGTTTTCCTTCCTTGCATAGCTAATTAACATACACAAACTGAGTATAATGGCTGCTTTAATTGCTTGCCACCATCCCAGATCCATAATCAAGATTGACCTGATTTAACAGTCCATTGAAGCATTAAGAGTACATCTCTGAAGGATAAGTTATTCTTGGCTGAAATGTCACTATAACCTTATTCTCTTCCTATAAGTCACAACAGAATATAGTTTTCTTCTCTCTTGAATTTATGTTCCATTCTGAATTAATTTCTTTGATACCTTCCTGCTGTACTAAAGCCACAGAACAGCTTTACTCATGAGCAGCAGCTCAGTTCTGTGCAGGAGAATAAGAATTGAGTGTTCCTGGTTAGAGAAGCAAACACCTTTAATTCTGGGAGAAAACATTGGTTTTTACTAATTAAATTGAGGTTTCCTTGCAACCAGGTGTTGAGCTGTTGTCAGCAATTACTCTGTTGTTCTTTGGAAATTTCAGACATGGTTTCTGTAGTTGTGCTGACCTCTAAGTGTTCTTGTGGCCTGCAAGTTTGAAAAACGCAGCAGAGGCAAAGCATCACCAGTTGTGTGAAATAAAAAGACACTTTGTTGTCAAAGAACAACAGTGCCCTTCTGTGTGGCATTGTAGTTCATGAATAAAAATTAAGTTAAACATAATTGCTGCTGTGTATTTTAGGCTGAAATAGTAACAAGAAAGAAATTGGTGACAATGGTTTTTTGTATCCAAGCAGATGTTGGGTTTTTTTTTTCATATTTAAATAGATCCATGTCAAATACAGTCATTTTATAACTGTCTTTACAGCTGAAGCTGCGAGACCTTGCTGGCCAGGCCCTGGCTTTTGTACAAGAGCTTGTAACAGCTCTCCTGAACTTCCACACATACACTGAGCAGAAGGTACAGATCTTCCCCATTGATTCTGCAACAGACACAATATCACCCTTAAATCAGAAGGTAAAGTTTACACACTTCAGCTACAAGTCTATTCAATTCGTTAGACTTTCATGAGTGACTGATCTTAGTCGTGGAATGCCATCAGTGTGTTCCTGAGAGCCAGCCTCTCCCGTGTGAGAAGTCTTTTCTGTTCTGTGAATTCTCTGAATGTGAGTGAGGTGTACCTGCAGAGAATCCTTCCCCTGTGCCTCTGCTAGAAGAGCAATATGATTATCAAATCAAAGCTTTGCTTTTTAATTGCTAAATTGAAGTGCATCTGTTGAAAGTTCAGCTGACTTGTTTTAAAATAATAATGCACAAATATTGCACTGCTAAATAGAGCTTGTTTTAGTTAATGCACTGGGGCATGGGAGATGTTGAGACAGAATCTGGTCTTAAACACTGTTTAAAGTGTTTAGCTGTAATGGTAAAAAAAGCATGGAAGGTAGGCTTATGAGGGAGAGAACGTGGACTCTCTTCCCTTGTCAAAAACCAACTTTATGGTCTGATTTTGGGCTACTTGTGTGAAGATCTTTCCTGTAAGTGTTCCAAAGCGTCAAGTTTGTAAAGTATGTTGAATTTAATATGAGAAATCTGACTCATCTCTTTTGACACAATTCCATGGAAAGACTTTCTGAGAGTATCATCCAGAAAATAACTGTGCACAAGGATTTTTGTGGGGATGCATATATGTGTGCTTTGGAACAAGTTGCATTAAGATCAGAGTTGACTTCATAGTTTAAAGGGATCTGTGAATATTTAAGTTACAGGGTGTATTTTATGATTCAGTCTGTAATTTCAGTTTAGTAGTTGGTAGGGCTCAGGCTTAAGGTACTGAGATGAGTTGTGGTTTGCATCAGTCAAATGGCTGCAGTGCATGTGGTGTCAATGTTAACTTCCACAAAACTTTCCTGTTCTTTGGAAAACCTCCTATAATCTCTTTGCAGGTAACAAATGTGATTGTGAAGGTGGTTATCCACTAGAGAAATCCCATTCTGTTTTTTGCCTTCTCAGTTGTTTCAACTATTTTAGTCAAAAATACTCTCCTGCAGAAATTCAGCATAGATACTAGTTTGAGAACATTTTCTTGCTCCTTCCACCAAATGCACTCAAAATGACATGTCCTTCTTGGGAAAATGATGTGGTTTTGTCATCTTTCAGATTTTTTATGGCAGGAATGGCTTCTGGTTTTTTTAATGTGGCCCAGTGTGGTGACTACATTCTCAGATACTGCTGCAGTTTACACTAAGGGAATAAAATCAGGTTTCCTAGACATCACTTCTCACAGATTTTTTTTTTTTTCCCCTGACTTCCTAGTTAACACTTCTTTGTTGGTTTTCAGCACAGTGGAAACATGCAACTTAATCAGAACTATAATTTCATTTTCCTTTTCTTATAATTGACTCTGATTCAGTAGTTCAGGCTTTGTTTTCGTAATTATGTCTCTTGTAGTCTGCCCCATTGTGTATTCATGACCTAATTCCCTCAGTGCATGCTACTTCTCAGGGCTTTTGCTGTGACTTTCCAGCACTGAAGCATCTTTTATTGCTCTCTGAAGCTGTAGTTGCTCCTGTATTTTTGATTAATTTGTCTATTTGCTTGGCAAGTGTTCTCAGTGTGATTTTTTTTTTTTTAATTTTTTTTTTTTAGCTACCCCACCAAGTTGGTCAATAACCTCCCCTTAATATGGTAGAGAAAATGAAACAAGTGTCAGGTAGTGGCTTAGCAGACTTGCACTGATTTATTTTTCCCCAACTCCAGGTCTTGTCTGGTGCTTTCAAGCTATTTTCCCCACCAAACACTCAAAGTAGATGTGGACAATTCCCTGCCAGGTTCAAGTATTCCTTTTCTCTTTAAGTGTTGGATTGCTGGGTTCCGCTGGGTCTACAGCATCGTGCTGGATAATTCAAGTCCTCTCTCTTGCAACACCAGCCAGGAGCATTCTGCATGTATTATTTCTTCCTCCTTAGATTTAGGAATTTTCCCTAATTCCATCCGGGTTTGTGCATGCATGGATGAGAGCTTAGCATCTCACTCTTCTTGTTAACACTGTGTTACTGCACTGTAATAATACAAGGAATAATTAAAATCTCTTGTATTCTGTTTGCCTGGGATCTTTAGCTGCTCTTGTGGTATAAATAATCAAAGGTGAAGGTATCTTTCTGTGGGGTAAAATAAAAACCAGGATTGCTTTTGACTACCTGTATTAATTTGTGGAAGAAGCTTTTTGTGATACTGAGGTACCAAAATGGAAAGCTGGTGGTGTTGTTACATTTTGATTGTGTGTAAGAGTACACATGATGTTCTCAGGTCTGCTTTTTTGAAGGCAAAATTAGCTGTAGGATTTAATTAAGCAATTTTTAGCAAAGTCAGGCAGGCCCACAAGGCCAAAGTTTGATTATTGCCCAAACCTGTCATAGTTTTAGGAGTTCTCCTGTGATTAGTTGGAGCTCTGTGCTTTGCATTGGCTCGTGTTGAAAACTGGACTGGTCACAGATAAAGAGACATCTCTTGCTGTCAGTTTGAACTTGGCTTTAGTTCTTCAGTACTTTGCACAGCATAGCTTTGCAAATGTTTGTGCTGATGGACAAGGCTGGGATCCAAACAACTTTTGGGAGGAAGGTGGGATAGTTTATTCTGGTGGCCAAACTGTGCATGGATCTAGCCTTAACTGGATGGAGTTGAGAAAGGAATGCAAGAATATTTAAAACTAAAAAGCGAGGGTTTGGTGTGCTGTGCATGGCAGTTAAAATGGGCCAGGATGCTGTGGCAAAGACCCAGGTGAGGTTTTGCCTGGACTTGCAGTACTTCTCACTTTCCCTCAAGGTGTGTTTTTGCCCTATAGAAGAGGTTGCTGTACATCACTGGACTGTTGTATCTCATTAATGAAATCTTAGGCATCGTTAAAGGTGACGGGGGCTTTGCCAAAATGTCCCGTTCGGTTGTTAAATTGAGAGAGTTCACACGAGCCGTCAGCAAGCACCATTTTAAAACCTCTCTGCCCTCAGTTCTCACAGTATCTCCATGAAAACGCTTCGTACGTTCGCCCTCTGGAGGAAGGAATGCTGCACTTGTTCAAGAGCATCACGGAGGATACTGTGACAGTCCTGGTAAGTTTTCCTCCTCTTAGCACCCAGGAAGATTTTTACAGAGCAAAACCACTTACCTGTTCTTTTTTTCCTTTCAGGAAACAACTGTGAAATTGAAAGCCTTCTCAGAACATTTAGCTTCCTACTTAGGCTTTTTAAGAAAGATTCTTCCTTATCAGTTAAAAAGGTACTTTTTATTTGATAGATCAAATTTAAAGGAGCTCTATCAGGCATGCAGCATTGTCAGCACCTACAACTGAAATATTAAGTCAAACCTTAAAACGCTTTGGCTTCTGCTCTGTATTAAAAGGCTGAACTCTTTTTTGTTTTTCTTGTTTCTTCACATTGTTTTCTAAACCTTGAGATTGGACATGGCTTTTTTAAGGCATTAGGACTACAAACATGTATTTTAAAGCCCCTTAACCCCCAACCCCCAGATGAGACTTTAAAAATATGTGCATCTTTCAGTCATGTTTCTTAATGTTATTCAATAGCATTGATACTATTCAGGTGTGATTCACTGAAACTGGTAATGCCTTGAGCTTCTCTGAGGGTTATTTATCATTCAGTAAATGTACCAATGTAGTAAAACTTGGCCAGGTGCACATCCCTTCTGCTGTGAAAATCTTTGTTCCTGAGTTGATCGAAGGGAGGTGAGTTATAGGTGCAAAGAACTGCTTTAAGAGAGGGTTTGGACTAAGGAAGAAGAAAAATCTTGATTTATGCCTCCTTTATACCTGTTCTCGTGCTCCTTAGGAAGCAAAAGAGAATTTATGTAGTAGAGGGAAAAGTCTTCAAACTTAAATTGCTGCAATGAGTTCCTTGCTGTGAGAGTAAGTCATTCCTGGCTTGTGACAGAAACACCTAAGTGTGGAGATGCACACAGTAATTTTCATGTATTGCTAACTTCCCCTATGTTAACCTTTCTAAAATAAATTCCTAGTCTGCTTTTGCTTTGGACTGGGGAGGTAGGGAACACTTACCTGCTCCAAAACTCATGAACTTGTTTTTTAAGACAATTGCTTGCTTTTAAAAAAATAATTCATATATTCCTAGTTTGGAAGAAGAGTGTGAGTCTTCTCTTTGCACAGCTGCTTTAAGAGCTAGAAATATGGAGCTGCACAGAGATATGAAAAGGCTGACTGCAGTCTTTGAGAAGCTACACACCTACGTCAGTCTTCTGGCCTTACCAAGTGAGTGTCAGTTCTGGCTTGACTGGTTACCCTGTGACTGGTTTTCTGTAGGTTTTTCTAGTATGACTTTGTGCCTTTTGTCATCTCTTAATTATGAAGTTGTTAATAAGCTACATTTTTATTACTAATCATCACTTCCAGCTCCTTGTCTTCATAATGTTATTAGAACTGTCATGGCAATGACTGAATAAAATGAGGTAAAGCCTTTGTGTGTATGTGTGTGGGGAAGCTATCTCCAAATGCATCCTGTAAACAGCCGTAGGAAATGGTTATTGTATAGATTCAGGTTATTTCAGTCTTCACCCTTTAGAAGGGCCCCGATGGTCTTTCCTGCAGCTGTGAACATGTCTTTCTGTATGTGTTGTTTTTGAGACCAAAACAATTGATTCTTATGGAATCTGAATAAAATCTAGGGACCTTGAAAGTCTTTCACATGCCTACTCTGGCAAAGTTGAATGTATGTACATTTGATATTGAAAGGGAAAATTTAAGTAAATGAATGAGTTATGACTCATACTCCATGCAAATGGTTCTAGTAGGTGGAAACTGAATTACTTTCAAAGCTAACTTTTTTCATTCATGGTCAAATCTTAGTGTTGTGGTTTTCTTTTCCTTCTTACCTTCTTACGTGGTACTCTTAGGTACAAGACCAGAAGGACTCCTTAGGACAAATTACAACTTTGTGTTTACAAACATTGCTGCAAGTCTTCATGGATTCCATGACATTTTAAAAGGTGAGAGTTGGGAATGTTGTTTTGTTTCAGCTTTGCTTCTTTCTGTTCAGCACAGCACATGTGTACTCTCTCTGTAACATATCGTATCATATCATATCATATGTGATAAATCTGGTTTGTTTTACCATTACCAGCTAAGAAACTAAACCTACTAACTACTTGTTTTAGACATTTATGCATGGTTTTTTCATTTTTCTGTTCTGTTAGCTTTGTTCTTCAGAGTTGCTGGATTATTTAACTGTGGCTCTCCAGATTTTCCTGAGCAGTATCGCTTTACTTTCTGAACTTCATTGCTCTGCTGAAACTAGCATACAGAATGGAATGCTGTGAAATGTACATATTTTCCCCTACATATGTGGCATTGACCTAGTACCTGCCTTCAAAGTGGAATTTTTCCTTCCTATCTTTAGGTTAATGAGTATTTTTAACATGAATATATAACTAAAACTTATGAGGAAGTCTGGGTTCTTTTTGAAACTTGACTTTCTCTGGAAAATGGCTTACCTTGCTTTTATCAGAACAGCATGGATATGTTATGTTTTCAGTGAAGTGATACTTGGTTATAACTTAGAATTTTAAAACTGATGTTCCTGTATGTCCTATAATTTCAGTACCATGTAGCTGTTCGTGGAGAGAAAATAATCGATAGAGATTTATTATATTTACTAGTCAGCTATTTAAAAATTAAGCTTTTATAATTTTAAGCAAAATTTTTTTTTCCTAAGAGCATGAATAGTATGGCCCCATTTTGCAGTGTCCTTGTTTAAAAAAACAAAGTTACATTAAAGATTGTACCTCAAACAAAATGAGACCCTAAGCCAAGAGTTTTGTAGCATAAGTTTAAAATACTTTCTACCTCTTAGTATGGTTACTATAATGCAAAGTCAACCCAACTTAAAAGGAAATACAGAAAATAAAAGTACTGAAGAAAACTGTCAGTAGGATTCATTAACTATCAACAGAAGTGCTGTGCTTAATGTCTCACATTCCTGTACTCCAGAATGTTTGATTTCTCTCATCTTTCTCAATCCCAACTAATTTTGAACTGTTTAAGATTACTTCAGATTATAATTTGTGGTGGTGATGAGCTGGGATTTCTCCATTCTGTAGCAATAGTACTCTGTTGTAAAATAGGTGCAAAATGTTCAGTTGTCAAACAATTACTTTTTTTTAAATTAGGCCAAATTGACAATGTTCTTACATGATAAATACTTGATTCTTTTTAAATTTTGGTGCTGTTGAAATTAATATATTTAGGCTAAGATGCTTTTGTGAGTGACTTTCACAAAGTTTTGTATTCTTAATTTGGCATAAATGTGCTTTTCCTTTTCCAGATATTTCCAAGCACTATAGTCAGAAAGCTACTTTAGAACAGGATGTTCCAACTGCCACACAGAAACTCATAACTACAAATGACTGTATTTTATCCTCTGTTGCTGCTTTAACAAATGGAGCAGGCAAGGTAATGGATATTTTTGTTTCGTATGATTCCCTAACTTGTGCAGGTTTTTAAGAAAAAAAAAAAAGCATAGCTGAATGATTCAGAAAATCTCTGTGTGCCTCTGATATTAATGATCTATAGCGTCAGGTTGATTCTTACAATGTTTTCAGGCTATGAGTTAAAAACAACTGAGTGAGTGATAAAAGCAGATACTGTGAAGAGGATGCTTTGTGTTAGTGAGATCTAAGTTACATGGAAGAGCCTGTAGCTTGTTTCAAAGTCTTGTTATGAAGTCCAGTTTCACTGAATACTTGTCTTTTGAAAGAGTAATTGCTCCAAAGAATCTTTCTGGTCAACTTAATTCAAAAAGCCACTTCTCTTGATGTGTCTAGATGGCCTCGTTCTTTAGCAACAACTTGGATCACTTCACCACCTCGCTGAGTTATGGCCCTAAGGGAGGAACAGAGTTCATCAGCCCTCTCTCAGCTGAGTGCATGCTGCAGTACAAGAAGAAGGCAGCTGCTTACATGAAGTCTTTGAAGAAGGTTTGTTCAGCCAGCATGCTTGCACAGAGAGAGCGCAGCTCTGTAGATAGTTGGTTATGCCAAAGAGAATACAAACTAAGGATTTGCAGTATTTGGAATGGAAGAGATTCTCTGAATGACAGTTTTTGGCTGAGGAAATGAAACCCTGAGTGCAATAATGCTACTGAGAACTTTAAAGACCATAGTTGCCCTCAGAACTAAGGGTATGTGCCAATTCTGCCATTACCCATTTCCACTAATTATTTCTGTGCCAAGACTCCAAGGAGAAGGGTGGCTGCTTATTTAAATTTCCTCCCGTATTCACGAGGAATATGGAGTGAATGCTATTATATTCTTACATTTGCATTCGCTGGAAGACAGTGGAGAGCAGTAGGGGGAAAAAAGACAGCTGAAAAGGAGGTATCCTGGAGAAAATGTGCTGAACCAAAAAACTGAATGCTGCCAGGTTTCCCTCTTGTCCCCATTAAAATTGACAATTAAGTGATGGTGTGCTTAGCAGTTGTTACTAAATCACTGTCTGTAAAGAGGACCTTAAGATGCCTTTGATCATTAATTAACACTTGGAGTTTTCTGAGCACTTTTTAATCAATTGTACTTTTTGGAGCAGTATTTCCTGTGAGCTCAAACCATTTTTTCCTACTGCCTGGTAAGCACTTGCAACATGGTTTTTTTTCCTTTTACTAAAGTAAGGAAAGTAGTAAGAAAATAAAAGTAGAATGCTTGTTCTCATCTAGTGTGTAATATGTTTTGAGAGGGTTTTTTTGATTCTTCTGCAGCCTTGTGCAGATTCAGTGCCTTATGAAGAGGCTTTAGCCAATCGCAGAGTTCTCCTGAGTTCTACAGAAAGCAGAGAAGGTCTTGCACAGCAGGTATTCTGGTGTACATTGTACTAACATATATGGTAGTGTATTTTGTAAAGCTAAAGTTGTATCAAAGTCTCCACATATCTATGTCTGTGGTCATTTGTAGGTATATATGAATATATATAACCTTAAAATTGGACTGTAGATGTCTTGTAGAGTTTTGAAAGTAAAACTTACCCATATCAGGCTGAGTTGTCTGCAGAATGTATATGCAGATAGATATAGGAGGCAGGATTATGCCATTGGTATCTTCATTTGGAAATACAAGAAGACAGGTAATCTTTAATAATTCAATTAAATGCAAAATAAAGACAGGAATAAGGACTACTGAAGGCATTAATTTTTAATGTTGTGTACTGTTTTAAGTCCTCTTTTGGACTATGCAGGAATTACTGGCACTGGTTAAGAGCAGTGATTTTTCTTTTCAGTTAGAGTAATAGATTACAGTTTGTCTTCCAGTATGCCTATGTATTTTTTTTTTCTGGAAGGTGAAGCAGGGTGGGCAACATGGTATTTAAAAGGCCTACACAGTTTGTCCATTGCTTCATATGGATGAGAATAGCTAGCTAATACTGACACTTCTTTATTGTATACTCAGCCTGTGCTTGACTCATTGTTATTGAACTGTTACAGAAGCAAATACTTCGGTGATTTTTTTTTTGCAGTGGCCAATATTCTAAGTGTATTAGTAGGAGTGAACTGAATTTCAGCAGAAATGTGCAGTGATTGGATGTGTTCTGTTCCATAGTTGTTTTCTTACCTGGACAAAGTGGGTGGCTCTGTCTGTGTGAGGTGGGACAGCTGGGAAGGGTGAGTTTGCCTTTCTAGTATAGGAAAAGGTAGTGATAGTGCCAGGTACACATCTTTCAAGTTCTTATGAAATTCTTCCCTGCTTTGATTTTTTTAGGATAGGATGTTGCCAGTTTTATGAGCTCTACCTTTGTAATGCGTGTTTCAAACCAGTTAAATCACATGGCCATTTTTGATAAAGAACCACAGCTAAGCACACAGCTCAAAACAGTTTACCTGCTGCACTTTGTTAGCTCACATATGTAATGGTTTAAAATAATACTGTCCTCAAACATTTCCTGTGTGTGGCTTTTTTTCTCCCTGGGTTCAATAACCTGGACTGTAAACTTTCTCTCCTAAAGGTCCAGCAGAGTTTGGAGAAAATTGCAAAACTTGAACAAGAAAAGGAACACTGGATGTTGGAGGCCCAGCTAGCTAAAATAAAGCTAGAGAAAGAAAACCAAAAACTGAAGAACTCTCTTAGTGGACATTTAACTGACACTATCCGGGAGCATTCTGTTTTGCCAAATGTAGCAGAACAAAAGAAGGAAACCACAGAAAAGAGTCTGAGGGAACCTATTAAGAGCACTAGTCTGGTAAGTGACTTTTCCCTTCAATAGAGAAAATTCCACTTTCTTTAGTAGCAGTGCTGTTTGATCAGTGGAACACTAAAAATGAAAGCCTTTTGACTGTGTTGAAAAGCATTCACTCTTGGGGTCCTTGTATTTGCAAAGCTGCTTGCAAATGCTTTCTGCAGAGTTTGGCACTTCTTGGCTTTTGAGACTTCGTTCGCTGTCTTTAGTATTGTGGTGATATTTTTGTAGTTCTGTACTTCTGTAACTGAGGGGGGAAATAATAGGTGCTTAACCTCTAGATTTGTCAGTAGTTAGGAAACCTTGCAAGTGGTGTATATTTGGGGTTGGGCCTGTGTTTCCAATACTTTTGTTCATCTCTAGGTATGTTAAAGCAAATGGAAGTAGGTAGGTAGTGTTTGTAAATGGGTTTGAAGACTTACTAGGGTCAGTTTGGGTTCACCAATTGCTTTTGAATGTAGCATGCATTCTTTCCCTGCTCTTCTGTGTTGGTAAATGGCTTTTTCCTGTTTACTGCACATATTTAAAATGAGTTGGCCTTTCCCCTGAATTCCACTTCTGAAGTGGCATAGTGGTATTAACAGAAATGTCATCTGTAAGAAATAATAAATCTACTCAACTCAGCATTCAATAGAATCCTCTCTTTTTTTTTTTTTTTTTTTTTTTTTGTCCTTCCCACTTTCCTGCTCCAGGATAAAAATAACCACTGGATTGTTTTGAAATACCCAGTTTTGAAGTAAACTGTCATCTTAAGGTTTTGATCCTCTATTTGAATCCTTAGGAGTTTGAGGATAATGCTACTCACAGGTCAACATATTATATTAGTATTTCCCATAAACATAAATCTATAGTCCTGTTGAGATCAAGGGGAAAAATCCCCCCTTTGATTCTCTATGAAGATATTCTTTTCATGAAACCAGCTATTGGCATACACTACTCCTGTAGAGTTTTGTCAGTGCTTACTAGTCAGAGTGGAAAGGATGGCGTTTGGAAGGTATTCAAGAAATCCAGGTTGACTTTCCATCCTCTTAAACATGACAAGTAATGTTTCAGTATGCTAACATGGCTCTGAATTAGTTTCATATGATCAAGCAGTTGCATAACCATACAAGCCCAGCTGCATCTTGTTGCTTTTATTGCCTTTTCCCTGTGTACATCATAAGACAGGAGATAAATTTTTGAGAGTTGGTGTCAGGTTTAATTCTGTTCAAGGCATTCATATAACCACTCTTGTTTATGTTACAGGTGGAAGTACTTAAATTTGTTTCAGTTTGAAAGGTTGCAAGATTGTTTAAAGTCCTTCTATGACTGAAACCAAAATGCAGCTATGGTATCTATTTTTTTGCAGTTCTCATTAAGTGTATTTTCTTCCTTGTTCTAGATTGGAATGTTGACTGTAACTACTGATAATGAAAAGGTAATCTGTTTTAAACATTATTAAAGTCCATCTGTTAAATACTTCAGTTCTGATTCTGTTAAACTTATTCCAGAGGTCTAATTACCAAGAATACTTCAGTATAATGCCATGAGTTGACCGTGTAGTCTGTATATACTATATGGTCAAATTTCTGAAATCCATGTGTTTCTTAATTTTCTTCATCTGTCAGTGAACTGGTATTTTACCCATTTAAGCATTTTGGAGCAGTGTGAGCTGGAGTCAGGGTCTGTTCTCTGTAATTTGAGGAAAGCACTGCTCTGTCTGTGCCTCAGTAGCCCAAACTGCAGTCCAAGCCTGAATTTTTAACCCTTGAGGAAGAGCTCAAGCTGAATAAAAGACCCTGGCTGCAGTGCTTGGGGTACAAAGGAGAGGTCACACCAAAACAAACCTTGAATGAGCTGTTAGTCTAGATGTTAACTCTTTATTTAGCCCTGCTGTAATGTAACACTTGCCCCAGCAGGAACTTCTGAGAGTGAGATCAGTGCTTTCCCTTTTCTGATATCACAGTGAACTGATGTGTAGTTCAGTTTACTCTTCCTTTTCTTCTCAAAGTGTGATTTAAAAAGGGGTAGGGAGCTAGATAGTAACTGATACAAGTTCTTAAAGGCTTCTGCATAGTGCTGAACCTGAAGGTGATGACAAATCATGTGGAAGCTGCCTCCAGAGGGTTAGTCTGTAAACTACTGAGTTTTGTTGGGCTTTTTTATTTTTTATTTTCTTTTTTAATTTCAAATGTCTAGAGGAACTTCTGAAACATGCAACATTAGTAATAGTTACGACTTTCGTAAGCTTCTGAAATAGAGTTATGTGAAGGAATTCTTCCTTGTTGGGAAGAGACAGTAAGTTTTCCTGTAAGTGAAAGCTTTTGACTTCTGCAGTGGATTTTCATCTTCATCAGACACTTGATATGTCAAGGCGAGGTAAATTCTTACCTCTGCAGTCAGTTCTTTGTCCTGTAAGGAAATGCGACATTTAGAGTCACCATCAGAGTGACAGATTGCAGTGTGACCTGCTGTAATTTGTCTCTTGTGTTTGGGGAATTTAATGCTTTTTGATAAGAGTGGGCAGGCCTCAGAAGGAAAGAAGAAAAATCTGTATAGAGGCAATGTTGTGATTCAGGTATTTAGTCTACTAAACATAAATGTTGTCTGCTTAAATCTTTGCTTTGCCAGGCTCCAGATGTTGAGTCTCGTGAAGACCTGATAAAAACTCACTACATGGCAAGGATAGCAGAGCTGACCTCTCACCTGCAGCTTGCTGACAGCAAATCAGTGCACTTCCATGCTGAGGTGAGCATGAAAGCAATGACTGTAAATCTCTTTATGAACTTTCCACAGGCAAGTGCTGTGAAAGTGAGTTCCAATATATGGAGCATAATGTTTTATAAAAATCTGTTTCTAGAATATTTTTTGACTGTGGTCTAGTGTGCATAAAAACTGATACTGTTAGAGAACTTTTTATGTTTAATAAATCTTTTGGTAGCCTTTTCTTGGCTGTATTAAGAAGTATAATGTGTATCATGTATAGGTTTGTTCATATAAGCTGAAGCAGCTGGCTTTAGTTACCAAGGAAGCTTTGATTTAATTTTAAAGTGATGCTGATGTCATTCAAAAATATTTGAGTGTATTATGAAGTGATGGAAACAGCTCTCCAGAGAAAATTGGTTCTTAGGCATAAGTTCTACTACAAGAATGAACAAGATGATTCATTGTATCTATGGTTTCCTTTTCATTTCAAGTCATGAGGGAACTTTCTTGAAAGTAGTGGCTGTTTTGATTTGTATAATAAATGATGTGGAATACACCAAAGCTCCAGGTTAACAGAGCAAATCCTCTTAAATATTTTTTTAATGGAAGATGGCACAGTTTGGAGGAACCATCTTTTCTGTGATATTTGAGCCTTGTATGGCGTGAGTTGTTTGTATTGCTTTTTATTTATGAAAAATTTTGTGGCATTTACGTGAAAAATATGATATCTAGAGGATTGGCAATATAGTAGCTCTGTAGAATGAAACATTTAATGTCAACTATTGCATTACCTTTGCATTTAGAAGTGTGCACAAGCTCTGACTAAGTTTCTTGAAGTCAAAATATCACAGAAAGATGGAAAAGTCCAAAGCAACCACTTAAGGATGCCACAAGGCAATACTCTGGAACTGACTCTCCTTCCCTCTACCCTCCCTATCCTGTTCTTGGTAGTGTCGAGCACTTGCCAAAAGATTGTCTCTGGCAGAGAAATCCAAGGAATCGCTCACGGAAGAGTTGAAGCTTGCCAGTCAAAACATCACCAGGTTACAGGCAAGTAAATTGTTCTGTAATGTAATAGATGCATTTTGTAATTGTGTGTAAGGGGAAGTGGGAGCAGAAAAATTACAACCATCTAGCCTGGCCATGCCATTACTAGTTCCTGAGTTAGGGCATATAAAAACTCTAATGGTATGTAGAGAAGAGCCTTAAATAATATTCTTTGAATCCCAGGTATAAAGTTGAAGTGGAACATGCTTCCAAGGAAAAGATTATAGTGGCCAGACATGTGTTTTAGCACATTTGATGTCAAGGATTTTCATGAAAATGGGGGAGGGTTAAAGGTCAAAAGTTGTGGTTGTGTGACTGATTTCAGATGATACAAGGAATTCTTAATCCTTTCTTGCATCTGAGTCTGAAAGTTTTAAAAAAGGGCAGATTGATTTTGGTTTTTTAAATATAGATACCTTAATATTAAGCAAAGATAATTTTGGGGTAATCTTTAAGAAGCTCTTGTTAACAATAATTGACTCTTACGCCATCTTGTGAGAGTTCTGTCCCTTTGTCCGTCTCCTCCACACAGCTGAGAAAGGAGCCAATAGTAAAATAAAGTCTATAGTAATATTGTTAATATATGAACTTGTACAGTTCATAAATACCTTCATGTTTTCTTTACACTTAGTTCATTTTATTATTGTTCACCTCTCTGTGATGGTGAGTACCAAAATTGCTCCATACAGGCAGTGAATATAATGTTGCAAGCTTTGAACAGTTGTGTCCATGAACAGTCCTTTTTAAACCCTTTTTTGATCCGTTCCTTTAAGAAATTCCACAATTGATATTGAACTCGGCAGGAGATGTTAATTTCCAGCTGCATATTAAAACTTCCTAGGAAAAGATAGCAGGCACATCATTTCTATGTTTAGTAGTCTGCATAATAGTGAATAATAGTCTTGTTTAGGTTGGAAGGGTCCTCTGAAGGTAATTTGTCCCCATCCTTTGGTCAGAGAAGAGAGTTCAGATCAAGCTGTGGAATTGGATACTTCCTGTACAGCCATGCTGGCCTTCTGCCACAGTCACTCCACGTCTTAGGCACTGGATCGTTCCTCGTTCTATCCTTGGTCATTCAGCTTTCCTGGGCCCCTGGAACTCCCAGGGCAGTTTTTCCTGGGATATTTCCAAGCAGACCTTGAAAGAAGCCAGAATCTACTCTTCTTGAGTTTAAGGTTGCTGTAATTCTACTATTCATCTTGCTTCCCTCAGGATCCTGAATTCCACTAACTCATGGTAGCTGCAGCCAAGGCTGCCATTGGTTTTCACATCCCTGACCAGCTTTTCCTTATTTGTGAGTAACAGGGTCCAGCAGAGAGCATCTCTTGGTCCCACTAATCACTAGTATTAAGAAGTTCTTTGCCGCTCTCAAGACAACTCCTGAGTTGCTTGTGTTCCACCTTGCTGCCCTTCCAGGAGATACCAGAGTAGTTAAAATCCCTAATGAGGATCAGAGTCTGTGGATGGAAGATTTTTTATCTGCTTGCAGCAGATGCCTGTCATATCACCCGGTTGTTCCCCTGCTTAGGAGATCTTAGTTGTTTTCAAGCCACTCCTTCACTTAAAGCGTTGATTTCATCCCTTCTGTCCTTCGTAAAGTGTATGTGTCCCTTTAGTGCTGGGTTCTAGTCATGCACGCTGTCCCCCCATGCCTCTGTAATCCCAGAGGGATCATAGCTCTGTAACTGCATGTGGAGTGGTGATTCCTTCAGCTTTGGATGCCGTGTGTGTTCTTGTACAGGCCATGCTTTAACCCTATCAACGTTACCTGTTTTCTGGCTGGAAACGATGTTGGAAAACTTAGCTGTTACTCTTTTATGTAAGCCATAAAAAGTGGGGGAAAAATCTAAAGGAAACAGCACAAAAATAAAGAGAACAAACCATGCATGAGACTTCAGGTAAAAGAGAAGTAGCTGTTGACCTTCTTTCATGAAGCACTGGTGAATTGCACACACTCAGCATCAAAAGTGGAGCTTACTAAGAGGAGGTGGAAGCGTGCTGCTTTGCCAGGTATCACTAATACTGAGCCAAGGGCCTCTGGTTATTTTATTTTTCCCTTAGGATGAATTGATGACGACAAAGAGGAGCTATGAGGATCAGTTAAGCATGATGAGTGACCATCTGTGCAGTATGAATGAGACCTTAACCAAGCAAAGGGAAGAGATCGATACGCTGAAGATGGCCAGTAGGGTGAGTCGGCAGTGCTGGCACGGGGCGCTGGCTGCAGCTGGGAGGTGTGAGGGTTACATTTGGTGTTCCTGCAGTCCTGCCCTTGGACAAACCAGCTCACAAGCTGTAATTCTTTCTCTGAGCCAGTTGGAAAGGAAGCTCCAAGCTTGCTCCTTCAAGTTTCAGTGAATAAAAAATTCTTGCAAAATATACATGTGGGAAAGAGCAAGCTCTTCATGTCACTGCTTCACATTAGGTTCTCAAAGTGATGGCAGATCAGCACCTTTTTATTGTTCACATGTGGTGAAAATGGAGCTATTTGTAAATCCAGCTGGTGATGCTGAGTGGTTATGGATTAAATTCTGGGTAGAAGTGTCCCTTCTGCACTCCTTTTGGTTACAGCAGACTCTGTCCTTGGCAGCTGGTTTCTTCCTCTGTTTTAGTTCCATATTCTAGCTTGTCTGTCCCTCATGTATGAATGAAAAAGTTGCCAGTTATATTATTCTGTGAGCTTGAAATACCCACTTGAATTCTTTTCCAAGCAAGGAGTCTACCCACTTGTCAGAAACAGATTTTTAACTTACCTAATGATGAAAAATACAGAAGTCTGCTGTTTTCAGTAGTGATTAAACCATGGTATATCCTATTCTGATGGTTCTAGGGAGGAACAGATGTTGTGAAGGCCTTTGCCCTTCACTTGTCTGACTGTGAAACAAATAAATGAGCATTATTCTCCTTAATTGCAGAATGCATGGAAGCAGGTGTCACTGAAGGATTAAAAAAATAAAAATAATAAAATAAATTCCATGTCCTGATTAAAGGTCTCATGATGGTGATTTTTATCTTTTAGAGCAAACTCTTCCCCCTGCTTTTCTTCAGATTTCTGAGTGATTTAACTTGGCATTGTATTCTTTAAATTATTTTGTGGTGTATAAACCCTTGTGTTTCCAGAAGGAAGCTGTTGGCTGCATACTGACCATAGCACTACATGTTTTTATAAAATGTTTTCTGGAATTTTTCACTTGCCGTACTTCTAAGACTTTAATTGGTACTCTGTGGGTAAGGACCTCAGAATCTCATAACAGAAGCCACCCAGGTTTTAAAGTATTACCAAATGTATGTGGTGATTAATTGGAAATCAAAATGATGCAGTTAAAGCCCTTATCACTTGGAGAGAGTTGTTGGTTAGATTCAAAACAAATGTTATCTTCAGGAAATAGGAAGACTGAGAATTGCCAGCAAGTAACTATTGCACAAAACTTTGTTTTAAGCTCCACATTTCCTTTGTGGAATTACTGCAGGTCAAATGTGAGTTAGTTAGCTGTGGAACAAACTCTGTTCTGAGCTAGGAATAATCCGTACAACCTGAATTAAAATAAAATTTATTTTGGAAAAAAAAACCCAGTAGGGTGGGGGATTGATTTTTTCTTTTATTTGAGGCAATTATTCTGTAAGGAGATATTTGAAATAGCACCTGAAGGTGAATAATGATTTGACTTGCCCTTACAATATTAGTGGTATTTATGCAATTGAGTGTGTTGGGATGTACCTCAAATGTCTTTCACAGTTTTCAGTTGTAGTAAGGAGCTGTTGTGCTAATTTGAAATATCTGGTACTTGCCTCTGTTGTGCTTACAGAAGTAGAGGCATTTTCAGAGCAAACAGTTACAATCTGCCAATATTAAATGCCTGTGGACTGTTTCTTTTCAGTCTGACTGTTCTTTGTTTGCTGTAGGCATAAATTACCAGACATCAGGTTTTGTATGATACCTGTCTAGATTTCCTTACCTGAATTTCAGTGTTCTGTTTGCTTGTTTCTTGTTGCAGGGAAATTCTAAAAAGAACAAGAATCGATAGTTTACAGCTGAGTCCTTGGAAGCTGCTGCTGCACAGGATGCAGACAGTGACCATTCATTATCCAGTTCCTGTTTGTTCCAGGAAGCAGAGGCTGGTATTGGGTCTAGTAAAAACTGAATTGGTGCTGTAAATGGCTTTAAAATATTTAGAACTTGTAACAGATAAAACAGAACTTAATGTTGGCTCTAAACCAGGAAATATACACTCTGGATCATTTATATAGTAATTACCTTCAGTTTTTACTGTGCACTTTTTAAAACCAGGTTTTGATTTCATGTAATGACTTCAGATTTTGTATATTTTCAAATATGTTTCTGCATTAACAAATTTGGTGCAGTAGGTGTCTATCTTTGAGTTATACATTTAATTGTCAGCACATGTACATTCCATTACTTGTTAATAACAGTTCAGAAACAAGTCTGGAGACTTTTTTTGACTGTGCAAGCTGTGCAGTTACTGTAAATGTATTATTCCTGTTCTCAGCCCTCTAGAATGAATTGAAATTGTGGCTTGAAATGATTTTTCAAATTCACCAAGTAAATGGGATCATTAGACTACAACAGTGGAAAACTTTTCCTGTTTGTATTTGGTACTTTGGATTCCAAGGTAAAGAGCACAAATAGCTGAATTGGGATACTTCTATGAAATTGCTGTATGCCATTTCTGTAACATTTTGTTTACATGTGTATGTATATATATATTGTTTGAAATAGCTGTTTAAGGCTAGAGGAAACTGTGACTGTCATTTGCCCCAAAAGAGTGAAGCAATGTGTGTAGAATAGATCAGCTTACTGTGCTCTCTTACAGTAAAGAAGAATATGAAATATGTAGAAGATTTAAACACTGAATTTGCAAAAGGTCTTCATGGAATTGAGTTGTGATGGATTCACTGGGGGGTTTGCACATGGCTTTTCCTGTGTTTTCAGAAGTGTGTGAACTTTAGGCCTCTCCTAAGATTTTTTTGCAGCATTGATTTGTTGTTGGGGGGTGGGATTTGTTGGTTTTGGGTTGGGTTTTTGTTTGGTTGGTTTTTTGGTTGTATTTTTTTTGTAAGGCTAGAGGAAACTGTGACTGTCATTTGCCCCAAAAGAGTGAAGCAATGTGTGTAGAATAGATCAGCTTACTGTGCTCTCTTACAGTAAAGAAGAATATGAAATATGTAGAAGATTTAAACACTGAATTTGCAAAAGGTCTTCATGGAATTGAGTTGTGATGGATTCACTGGGGGGTTTGCACATGGCTTTTCCTGTGTTTTCAGAAGTGTGTGAACTTTAGGCCTCTCCTAAGATTTTTTTGCAGCATTGATTTGTTGTTGGGGGGTGGGATTTGTTGGTTTTGGGTTGGGTTTTTGTTTGGTTGGTTTTTTGGTTGTATTTTTTTTGGTTTGTTTTTTTTTGTTTTTTTTTTTTTTTTTTATGAGATGCTGTGCTGCTCCACACTTTCCACACCAACCTTCTGTTCCATAATTTCCATTATGGCACTTATTTGTCCCATAAGGGTTTACTCTGATATCAGATGTGTTGATATGTATTATCAGTATGTAATAATAAAATCAACTACATGAAACCAGTTGGACTTTTTCCTTACTTCTGGCTATGCCCAGGCTGCAGAGTGTGACATTGTGGTGTGGTGTTCCAGCTGTTGCTGGTGGAGTAGTTACACCAGTCTAGGTAATCTCAGTGCTTCTCTTTGTTCTGATAGTTCTTCCTTTCAGAAATGCAAAATAGAAGTGGTTGTGAAAGGGAGAGGAGATGGGAGCCTGCAGGGTTTCTTACTGATGTTGAATTAAGAACTCTGTGCTGGTGCTAATGAGGATTGGGAAGTGTTGGCTTCCTCTCCAACCATTTTATGGAAGCAGGTACAGCTTCAACTGTTTCATTGAGGGCTGGAAGCTAATTGCTTTCATCCAGTTCTTTTGAAGCTGCCTTTTCTGAGGACTTTCATCTTGCAGTGAAGGTACTAATCTAGTTATTCTGTGAATGAAATTACTGAACTGATACTACTTTTACTGATACTACTTTTCATAGGTCGCTGCATTCAGAGAAAGGCTTTGCTTAGGCCATTTTTTACATGTCTGAATAAAAATACAGTGTGTTTAGAATTTGTGTTAAAAAATCAAATGCATGTTCAGAGTATACCCCAATATCCAAGCTGGAATTCATAGAGAAAGTATAGGCATATAGATACAATTCCAATGTACATCAATTTATCAGCATTTTTTCTTTGCACTATTACTTGGGGGTGTATTTGGGTGTCCCCCTCACCAATCAGCAATAATCAAGCTCCGGAAGAGACAATTCTGGTCATTTAAACTGCCTTCAGTTTTTCAAGGAAATGTTTTGAGTAAGTTCTAGACAACTGTAAACTATCAATACCCAAAATTAAAATCTGGCAGAAAAGGTTTAAATAAGTGTTTTGGATACTGCTGTAGCAGGTGTTGTAAGGAGGCACAGGATATTACATTTAACTCTGTGGCATTAGAAACTGCATTAAGTGGAAATGCCCTAGTAATTTGTGCTTATTATCTGCTAACCAGGTGATGCTGAATCTTTCTGAATATCTCAAATGCTGTTACATGTGTAAATGGCTACTGCTATTAAAACCTGAAGACTTGTTTCAACATCGCAGCCAAGAATTCATCTTTGAGGCAAAGTTTTCCAGAAAAATGATTTTGAACTGCTTTGTATGCAATGATATGTGCAGAGTATCGTGGAATGTACAAAATCTGGGCAAGGAAATTTTACTAAAACTGGAATTAATCTTCAAAGATGTGCAGTGTGAGTGTTTGACTTCCTAGCTGGTTAATTGGGGAAACCAGTGAGAGAGTGTTGTAAAGTGTTAAAACCTTTAGCACAATACAGTGTAAAACCAGGGTTAAAGAAAATCCCCAATGTCAGTTACCTTTTTTAATGACAACTCACTAAAACACACAAGCTTTTAAAGCATTTTTAGAGTGCTGAATTAATTTCTCCATAGTGTTGGGCCCCTCATGAATAATCTCTCACCCTCGGGCTTAAGTGGCTAATTCAGAAAACAGCACTCTTTTAATGGTTTTAATTGGATTTTCAAAAAATCTGTCTGAGCTTTGTTTTAAAGCTATACTAACATGTTCAAGGCTTTCAAAATGTTCAGCTATCCTAGATTTCTGAAAGCACATCCCCAGTAACTACTCTGTGTGTTCAAAATAAATACTTGCTGTAATCAGGCATTAATTTAACTTCAAGATTGCCCTCTTAAGAACCACTGCTTCATCAGTTTGAAACTGCCCAAGAAGCACCAAAGACACTGTCTATTTTAGAAGGCCTTAAGCTCCTGGAGGTCAGAGGTTTCCCTGCCTGAAAGCTTAACTTCTAAAACAGGAATCTTAGGCTGACATCATAAGCTGTGCAAGGGTGCATCCCACTGCTGTTTGAACAATGCTTATTTCCAATTGCTACATCTGTGATTTAAACAACAATCAGCTCAAGTGTTGATTTAAAGCTGGTGGTGTTTGTCACATCTCCTGTTAATCCCTTCAGTTTCATTCTGAACCAACTCGGTGTTTCATGGCATGATGGTGCCACAATCTTCTCAATGGATGTGAAATGTCCAGGCTGAAACAGTTTGTTTTCCTACCTTTGGCTGTTTATGTGGTTATTTTTCCTTTTTCCCAAGCCAGCTTCATTTCTAATTTGTACTTGCAATCCTGCTGCTCCACCTGCCTTACCTTCCCTCCCTGGCAGATGAAGTTTTGGTGTGAAGATCTTTGGCCCAGCATCTTTCCTGGATGCTGACTTCACTGTTTAACAGTGCTTCCTACAGCTCCAAGAAATGGATTTGCTCCGACATGCAAGGCACCAATTGCAAACAGGAAAGGAAATAAACTTTCTATCCACAAAGTGCCTATCAGGAGATGGGAGGAGTTATTTACTGGCTTGGTTGAGCAGTGTGAACGCTGTGGGGTTTTTTTAATAGTGTAAACCCAATAATGTATTAAACTTTGGAGAACCATCTGGCCCTGTAAATTGAGCAAACCTGTTGTTTAATACAGTCTGTATGTAAGGTAATTTGAGAGCACTATCTTAGCAACAGCAGGGTCATAATAAAAACAAAGCTTAGTGCAGTAAAAAATTGTAATTGCTGCCAGAGGTCTGATTACTTCCTCCCACAAAGGCTGGATGCTGCTCTAAGAATGCTTGTTTTGTCTTATTCTGCATTTCCCGCCTCTGCCACTACCTGCAGTCTTGCTTGGCTGTGAATTAAAACCATGTTTGTTTAGAAGAGGCCATTTTTGCCCAAATTCCTGCATATTTCTTTTAATCACAGAGTTAAAAATTCTCTTTTAACTGCAATTGTGCCTGCAGCACTGCCAGCTTGGTTATAGGGGGGGATAGAGAAGAGCTTTGGGGGACCTTTGTAATCCCGGGCCTGACTGGGGCTATGAACTGCAGCACATGGAAACTTGCCCGGGGCAGCTCTCATTGTCTGCCTCTGCTGTGTGTGTAGGCAGCTTTAGACATGTCAATGCTCATTCAGAATCACCCAGCTCCTTACAGGGGCAAATACTTGCATTGCTGCAGTGCTGAACTGCAAAAAAAAAGTGTGGTTCTCCTTGGGCTTCATTTGTAGGGCAAGACACACCACGAGCAGCCCTAAAAGAATTCTGGTTATAATCTTACATGGAAATTGCAGAGATAACAGTAGAAATCACAATTTATCTATTTTGGTTTTAGCACTAATTCACCCTGTGAGTCCAAAACTTTCTAAGCTGATGACTTCCTAACTAAGGAAGAAGCCTTTGAACCCCAGGCCTGGTGTCAGAATTGTAGTTATGGTCTCCCATAAACAGCACGGCTTTGTCCTGAGAAGGCTTAAACCCACAAAACCTAAGAGTCCAGGTAATCTCCAGTTATTTTGGGCAGTAGGGATTCTTTCATGAATTGACTTGGAATCTAGTCAAGGGTGGCATGTGGCTTCCTGCAGACTCCCTCTGCATAAAGTCCTTTGCTTCTGAAATGAGTATGAGAACACCTCACATCTCCCCTTACACATTCCCCTTTCTGTCCCAGAGAGAGCCTTCATCCTTGCCTGCCCTCCCTTAAAGCTTCAAGTTGCTTTTCCCTTGGATTTAAGTCTTCAGTTTGTGCTTGAATAGTGACCCTGTATCCAAGAAAGATTATTTTAATGAAGTTATGAGCTTGAAAAGGTCTGAACTGAGAATTTCAGTGCACTTTCATGAGCTGCAGCCTTTGGCATAGGGAACAGCTGTAATCCTGGAACTGGTGCTGCACCTCTTATGTGCCTTATACTTAGTGACTTTCAAATTGTCTGTAGCATGTGCAGAGTTGGACAGAAAATATGCACCTGGAGGGGGGACAATCAACTTGACCAGAAGTTTTTTTTGAAGTCTTGGAAAATCTGGTTTATTTTTGGTCCAAACGTGCAGGCAAGAACAACTTTCTCTTAGATTATTGATCTAGCCCATGAGATCAGGAATGTTGGAAGCCAACAAGGACTCAGTTTCTCACAGAAAGGGTATTACCATGCTAAATTTCTATAACCAATTTATATGTAATAAATATACATCATTCAAATAGTGAATATACTAAGCTCGTAAGTTTTTAATAGCAATCACAAGTGAAAGATTCATTAAATGGGAGGAGAAGAAGAATGTGACTTTTCAAAAGAAAATACAGAAGTAACTCCTAGATAAGATGAACTTTTG
Source organism: Corvus brachyrhynchos (assembly GCF_000691975.1). NCBI lineage: Eukaryota > Metazoa > Chordata > Aves > Passeriformes > Corvidae > Corvus > Corvus brachyrhynchos. Next base: position 20,555,213 of record NW_008237239.1, on the reverse strand, counting down.
CAGAAATTTCTTGCAAAAATAAAAACAAAGCAGTAGAACAAGGCGTTAAAATAAGTCCAGAAGCAAGAGTTTTTCTGTCTCTATTTACAAATATTTGGTTCTAGCCAGATATGAACTGACAGGTTTCACTTTTGACAAAATAGTCATAGACAGTAAACATTTTATAAAAAGGGCAATATACTGCAAATAATGTTAAGATCAATTTAAATAGAGTCAGCAATGTAAACTGAATTTGTTGGTGTTGTAGAATGTTGAATGAGTTTTATAACTTCCTCTAGCAATATATAATACCGTGTCTTTATGTGAAAAGTTCTTCAAATTGTATTTACAGTGGAAGTAATTTTAATAGTTCTAATTTGTTCTGCATGTGCTATTCATCAAAGTCAAATTATAGTAAGGAATTTAAAATCTTAGTATCAGGGTTTTTTTCTCTGATGCTTGAGTTTATATTGCACTGAATTATTTTGGAAGATGAAGTGATAGTAGAATTTACTGGTGAAGAATAGTCTTGAAAATGTATACACTTGTCTCAGCAAAAGGAAATCTGATCTATTTTTAGATATGTTTGCTTTGATAAGGAGATAGGAGAAATTAATACCCTTCCCACTTGAAAACCACTAGGAAGAGCTATTGTGGAAGCTAAACAGGAAAAAAGGTTTCATTGAATGTTGTGCAGGAGTACGCAAGAGTTCGAAGGACTCATTTTGGAGTATGTAGAAAATATTAGAAATTATTTCAAATTTCCTGGCATTTTGGCAAAACAGGAGGTATTGATCCACTGGTTCCCTTTGCTAAGAGGCTGTGTGTGTCCTGGGAGAAGGCAGAAGACTGTGTTGTTTATGGAAGGTACAATTTTTATGGAAATACAATTTTGACATCAGGCCTGGATTTCAAGGGCAGAAGACTTACAGGGATGGAATTCCAGCGGGAAGAGGTTGGGATGAGGTTGTGGCACTTCCAAGGCTACAGGTGGATCTGCCTAACCCTGTGCTCTGAGCCTGGAGGCCTCAGGCTGGTAGTGCTCAGGAAGGACCTTCAAGGTGAGAGGAATGTAACAATTCACTGGCTTGCAAGTTACTGGTTAAGTTATGGTGAAAAAAACTCGGTGCCAGATTTGGCACTGGATTTTTTAAAATTAAGATAAACCCAGAATTTTTGCAAACCACGAATGGCCAGTGTTTGTCCTGGTGCAATTTGTGTAATGGTGTTAAGCTTACAGAAGAATTTATTTGTAGGTTTTCTGAGCACTTCTATTGCAAATGCAGACAGAGCCTGCATAGTATTTCCCATGCATAAAACAAAGAGGTAGGATTGCTTCATTTTCAGAGAAAACATAAGAAAACTTTACAGAGAAGATAAATCGGACAAAACTATTATCAGAAGGATGTCCTTCCTTATTAAAATACAAGGGAAATTTCAACCACTGAAGAGCAGTGGAGCCGGGATGGATGTGTAATGCTTCACAAAGAATTTTGGATGGATTACACAAGAAACCGGAGCTTGCTGCTGTGAGTGAGCTCTCACTGCTATTGAAAGCCTTTCATATGGGCAATTTGCGTGTCTGCAGCCCCTGGCAGCTCTGCTCCATATCCCTGGGAATGCTCTAGAGGGTTTTATAGCTGGTTTCCCCCTCTTCATCCTCCCCGTTCTATCTGTGTGCTCTGGCCTTTCGGGAGCAGTCTTTCTGCACGGTACCGTGCCACCTCTGCTAGGTGCCTGCAGAGGGGAATGGATAGCAAGGACTTTCCATCACTTAAGATAACACAACTGTATAAACCTGCGGGTAATTAAGACATTCTCCAAGCCTCGTGCTGCATGTCCTCGGAGGATCTCCTACCCCCGGAGGACCTTTGCCCGCGGCGGTTCCCCTGGGGATCCCCTGCCTTTGCTGGCGCGCCGGGCGATGCTCCCGCGGGATGCGCTGG
>NW_008237239.1:20530956-20553270 GCF_000691975.1 Corvus brachyrhynchos | reverse complement strand
AGGAGCGGGCAAGGAGCGGGTAAGGAACGGGTAAGGAGCGGGACCGGGGCGGCTTTGCCCCGGGGGAGCCGCGCCAGAGGAGCGGGGCACGGGGGGAGTCCGTCCCAAGTGGAATTTTCCGGGTAGTTGAGGCGCAGCCACGAAGTTCTGGCTTGAAACGGGATGGGGCTCTTTTGTTTTTGTTTACGAACGTGATACAGTTAACATAAATTCTTGGCTCCTTTTTCTTTTTTTAATTTCCTTTTTTCCCCCCCCCTTTTTTTTTTTTTTAAATTTGCTGCTCCAAATGCAATGTTGTTCCCTCTCTTCCCTTTGCCCAGGGGTACCCGGGGCTTTGAATCACGGCGGAAATCGGGAGGCTTTGGGTGCCGGGCATCCTACGGGATCACATTCCCATGACTTTTGCCTTGTTAGGGAGGAGACTGGGGCAAGCGAGGAGTGTTTTCATTTAATACTCGAAGTGAATTGAATTCCTGGAGCCTTTCTCACGTTTTCTAGTGGTTCGGCTGATGATGTTAAAGTATGCACGTAGGGTCACGGTGTTCGAAACCGCTGCTGCAGAAATCTCTCCCATGAATCCAGCCGGGGCGCAGGGCTTTGGAAAAACAGGCGGAGCGGATGCGGGAGGATGTGCTGCACAGGGCTGGGATGATTAGACGGCGCTGACCATATGCACCCCTAGTGCAGACGCCGGGGATGGAGTTTCAAGGATAGCGTAAGTGAGAAAAAAAAAAGTAGAAAGAATTCACTTTCTGGCTTTGGGTAAGCGCTCACTGAAGGGGGGCTTTGCAGTGAGGTTTTTTTAAAGGTGTAGCTGCTCAGATACTTGCGGCAAATGAGTGTGCTGAGCAAACTGCTGACTAAGCTGTTCTATGGACCCGAGTGAAAGTTACACAACTCTATGCTTCCCCAGTGTTTTTTCTGTGAGGTGGAGAAACCCTGAGTGATTTCTCTGCAAACAGGACTTAGCTTTTTTTGGGAGAGTGGTAATGACTGACTGGAGAGGAGGGAGCAGAAGTTTTGGAGCCTGAGGCTTTTAGACATGAACTGTTCATTTTGGTGTTAACTCACTGAGACTCTTGTAGCTGTGAAAGAAGAAAAAGCAGTAGCTGAAGACAACACTTTATGTTGCCTGATTTTGTGCACTGGGAGGAAATGCTGTGAGGAAAGATTAGCTAGCTGCCTTCTCGCCTCTGTGTGTGAGTGGAGGAGAACTTAGCACTGCGCTCTGTAACCAGTTGTGGCTGAGCTTAGGAGGAATTTGTACAACAGGGACTGTGGCCAGAGATTGTATTTACCTGATGCTGGAGTTGTAAATCACACCTCTGGGAAAACCTGCCCCAAGGCAGGCACGAGGTCCTTACTTCATGCTCGGTTTTGATTGTTTTCCTTCTCCCTCGTGAATATGTAGTAAGTGTTCTTTTCCATCACTTTAAAAGTTGTTGGGGTTTGTAAGCTTAATGGCCCAGCTTGTTGATCTCTGAATAGAAAATTAATGTCGGTTTGTAAATTAATCTGTGTGTGGGCATTAACTCCAACAATGAAATGCAGCCAGCTACACAGAGATGCACTATCCTGGGCAGTGTTTGACTTCGTGTTTGGGTAAACAAGGTCCCTCTAGTCCACCACTCCTTTTCTTTTGTTTTTGATTGGTATAAATATAAGCTGACGTATTCTGCTTCAGAAAACCACGCTGCCCACGTGTCTGTCATAAAAGGCTTTTGGAGAGGAACCCAAAAGAGGCTTTTTTTGGTGTCTGTGTTATGAATTACGCTTTCTGACATGACTGTCATCAGTTGCTATTAAAAATACTTCTATCCAGATAAACAAGGATTCAAGTGGCACACCTTCTCCTTAGTGCTAGTATTCCTGTAAGGCTTTAAGGCAGGGAGAAGAGGAGTATCCCACAGCTGAGGTGAGAGCTGTTCTGTCAGAAATTGTTACTGACAGCTGTCAGACAGTACTTTTCATGTTTAGAAGAGCTCTGCAAATCTTATGTCATGGGTTAGACTCCAGGAAGGTATTGCCACGTGTTTCTTGGGTACTAAAACATGAGGCAGTTTTAAAGGCAGATACAAAATCTGACTCAGAACCTAAAACTAAATAAACTAAACCAGAAAAATAAATAAAAAAAACTAAATTAAAAAAGGGGGGACTATTATGTTGTTCAGTGAATTTGCTAAATACAGTATTTCTGTTAGCATCCCTACCTTTTATTACTCACTCTGAGATTAGTGGCAAAGGTTTTGAAGTGTTCTTCTGTGCTGTGTATTCTTTGTTATTCTTTGTGGCATTTCATTCCTCCCTTCCCTTGGACACTGCAAACACTAGCAGAGGACCAGGCTTAAAGTTCTTTCTGACCACAGCCAGCTTAATATTTTGATATGTGATCTGTGTGCCAAAGCACTCAGGCTTTTTTTTTTAATCCAGAGTTTTCCTGATTTTTAAACCAAAAAAAAAAAAAAAAAAAAAGGCTGTTGCTATTACAGAAGTGGGACAGCCATCCATAACTCCATTTCTTCTGCTTCTCAGCCCATTATAAACCTCTGGATCTGCCCGGGGGAGAAGAGAGGGAGAGGTTTGGGACGCTAAAGTGCTTGCCAGAGCCCTGTGCAGAGCTGCCGTGACCAGAGCACTTCTGTGGGATGTGCGTGTGTTCCTAATAATAACATGTTTCCTAAACACAGTTAAAAATTGCTTCAGTAGATGCAGTAACATTCCATTAACTTAGTGACCTGCAGAAGTACTGCAAATAAAAATAGATTTATTTTCCTGTCTCTTCTAGGCCAGAGCATTTTTTTTTAATGAAAAAAACCCAACAAACTTTCTGTACAGTACAATGTCAGCTGGTGTCAGTAAACAGTTTACATGAATCCCCACTGTCCAAAATCTGCCTGTGGAGTGCGAGTTCTGCCATCACTGTGGTGATGCTGAAGAGGGATGAGATTCAGAGGATGAAGCAGGACTAGCCCAGCGAATGGCCCCTGTGGGGAGGGGTGTTGTACACACGATGGGAGCACACGTGTGCACAGTGAAGTGAACTAATAATGATTTACCTATCTTGTCTATGCAGGCAGTGGGAAGAAATTAAGTGCAACAGCACAGATCAAAAACCAATCTCCAGCTAAAAAATATTTAAGAGTCACAGGTTTGCAGTGAGCACTTTCTAAGGTTAAAAAAACAAAGAAGTTTTTGCAATATACAGCTACATGTAACTGATTTGCTTTGAGAAGATGCAATCATGTCTTGCATCAGACCTTGTAGTCACATCTTGCACACAAGTGGTGTATCTTAGAAGGCACTGTGATATCCAAAAAGGAAGAGAATAAAAACACTGAGTAGTTAATATTGATTTCATCAGGCTTTTTGTTATTTCTTCCAGGAAAAATGAGCTTTCTTCTGTAAAAGATGTTCACTAAAACATAGAGAACCATTTTGCTCAAGATTTAATCCAGTTCTAATTTGAGCTGGTAAAAGTGTTCCTACTGTCTTTGATAGCAGACTGTGTCTTCCTGAGGATTTTCCTGACCATCCCATTTGCCAGCTAATGGGGCAGGAGCAGAGGTCCACCCTGTCCTGCCTTCTCCGTTCCCAGCTTGCAGACCAAAGGTGCAGAGAACAATGTGCCCCTGGACAGTGTGTTAGTGAGACCTGGGACAGTCTGTCACCTTCTGAGATGGGGAATCTGCCCAGTAAACAGGAAAACACTGGACATGCGGGATGGAGCTCTGCTGGGTGTCATCTGCAGGAACTGACTGAGAAGGTAGAACTGATGTATCCAAGAAAGATGCTCAGGCTTGTGTTGAGTACTGCTGTTTGCTATTCTGACAGATATGCCAGAGATAAATGTGTTTTTTATCACTTTGGTTACATTAAAAGGAAAAACAAACAGGGTCTAAGTGTACCCAAATATGGCTCTTCCTTATGTACCAGAATTATGCAGAGTTCGTGGTGTGGTGTAAGATGTTATTGCATCTTCCTGAAACAAAATAGTTACATGTAGCTGTGGATTGGGAAAACTGGTTTTTATGTTAGAAAGAGCTTGTTGCAAGCCTGTGATCCTTGGATGTTTCGTAGCTGGAGGCTGATTTTTGCCTGACTTCTTTCTCCATGCTGTTACATTTGCTGGTTCATGTGTTCTGTAATGTCTGTGTATGGGCTGAGTCACAGCAGGTAGTGCAGGACCTGCTGCAAGTAACCTCATAGTTCCCCTCAGGTGAGAGAGGTGGCCTGTGGGGTAAGAGGACCTCTGCTGCTTTTTGCAGCTTCAGGTCTCCATTCCAGTGTCTTTCCCAATGACACTTAAATGGGATATCTATTTTATTTATTTATTTTTAAATTTTTTAATTATTATTTTTAGTTTATTCTATTTAGTTTATGTTATCCCATTCTGAAAGTTATGTTCCTGATAACAAGCTCTGGAAAAAATCCCTTAGAGGAATGGCAGTGTAGATCCCAGGTGGCTGTTTGGCTGTGATTTGAAAAAATCTCTCAGTTCCTGTAGGAAATACCTTTGGTTTGTCTCCATAAAGTCATACAGACACTTCCACTAAAATGTCTCTAGGCTTTTCTGCCTTGATTTTCATTCCCCACTAAGAAAATAGTGAAGGACAAGGCTGATGTGACTCACCCGTGGTGATGTGAGTGCTGGAGTGGGGTGAGGGAGGGTGTGGGAATCACAGCTCACTGTGTATGGGAAGAGTGGTTGAAGCTGATGGTGTTACACACAAGACCAGTCATGCATGATGTTTTGTTGTCTTTTTGAGGCAGCTTTGGAATGACTTCACATCTGAGTGTTAGGGAATGTCTCCCAGAATGGATCTGGACACGAAAAGATTTTTACAGTGCATATTCGAGTGATTATTCGTGGCAAAGATGGGAGTTGTTTGGAGTAGCTGTGCTAAATTTTCACATAAACTGGAAGGCCTCCATCCTCCAACCTCCTCCCGTTGTCAGCAAGAGGAGCTACTTCTTTGGGGAAGACCCATTTCAGCTGCAGCTGAGCAGGCTTGAATGGTTACCAGAGACGTGAATCTGGCTGCCTTTCTTTCATTTTCCATTTGGGAGCTTCCCATAGGTTTTTCCTCCTGTGTGAATCTCGTATCTGCTCACAGCCTGTAAAGCATGAGGCGTGACTCTGAGAGGCAGAGGAGCTGGAATTTCCTCAGGCCTCCATCGTGCTGTGCCTGTAGGAGCCCTGCTGGGCTGTGCTCTGGATGCTCCCCTGGTGTGCAGGGACCAGCAGTGCTGTCACCATCAGTCCCTGACCTTGTGGTGGGGAGTCCCCCTCACCCCAAACCCTGTGACATCATCCTCACTAGGGGAGAGCATTTCAGCCTCTGCCCAACCCTTTTCCCTATCGAGGAAAGTAAGTGTTGTCTCTGCTTGGGAACTGTGATGTGTTGTGTTGATGCCCTTAAAAATGTCAATTTTCTCGATTTTTGCAAGTACCAACCACCTTATTTGTAACCCCCCTGTGACCGAGGCAGGAACAAGCAACAAGTGTGTGCAAGAGCTGGGCCTGCCTTTGCTCTGGGGACGTGCACACTGTCAAAAGCTGAAAGCTTTAATTCCTCCAACTCTCAGGGCTGAGAGTAAGGAATTCCAAATTAAACAGATTAGCTGCAAGCTCTGAACTTCTCCCAGCTGTGCCTATGCCCCAGAGAGCGAGCAGTGTAAATAAAAGGTCACATTGCACTTTGAAGTTGGCGTATTTTTGACTATTACACCAGTTCCTTATTTTATAAAATGAGTAATGCAGTCGGAGGCTTAATCCATATCCCAAATACAAGAAAATGCCAAGAAATTAGTATTTCTCATCAGCTGTGGCTTTTGCTTATGTTTATTTCAGAAGTATAGACTGGATAAATTATTTTATGTGTATCTAGGATAGAAAAAGCAGAGTTAAATAGAAGTGCAGCCACATGTAGTAGCAAAGTAAAATTTGAGGTGAATCATCATAAATCAAGGAGTATTTTATGTAGAAGTTGTGCTTCATGTTTTTTTGTAGTTAAGTAATAACCAAAACAGTGACACAAAGAATAGGGCTGTAAAACTCAGAGATAAATCTGCCATGTTTTACTTGGATATCACAAGGGCTTAGGAACATTTCGGGCATTTTATATACCATATGTGCTTTATTGCTTAAACTTAGAGAATTTGTACTTCCCTACTACACTCTGTGGCAAAATGCTTGAAGAATTGTCTGGGTGTTTGTACCAGGAACAGTAACAACTCAGATGATGTGGTTATGGGACAGCTTCACCACAGCGTGCACAGGATGCAGAGCTTTGCATTAAATTTCTATGTGGCCTGTATGCAACAGACAGCCTTGCTCCTGGAAATAAAATTGATGTGTAGCAGTGTATGGGGTCCATAGTTTTTCTGGAAGGGTGGAAATAAAATGACCAGGCACTGTCCACAAACAGAGCAGCTCATGTGAAGAGCTCAGCTTATTTGGAAGGGATTATTTAACTCTTTTGTCACACTGTGTGTAGATAAATCTGGGGTTTTTTTTGAGCTTGGAGCAAGTAATGAGGCTGGTGTTTACTCAATAAAACCCCACTGAACAAGTGGCACACATAAGGTACGTGCTTGGGTGTTAAAAAGAGAGTTTGTTCAGAGGATGTGCAGCTCAACAGTTCTGAAGCCACGATGGCCTCTGGAGCTAGAGAGGCAATAAGGAATGTATTTATAGAATTATGCTTTTCTGTGTGTTGGGAGTGTGAGCACTGTCTATTAAACACTGCATTTACTTGCTTTATGCTTTGCAGAAGGGAGGTGTTTCCTGATATTCCTCATTAGCTGACCCTGTGCTCCTCCAATATTTTAAAAGAGGACCTTTGTGTTTGAACAGAAGGGGATGTGCTTGAGGGTTTTAACTGGTGCCAAATTTTAGGGGAGACCCCTGAGAGTGAGATGTGCAAGGGGTTCAGTCGTGCCCTGTGCAGCTTCAGTGCTGCTGCTGTGAAGGAGGTGACAGAAGGCTGTGCTGTCAGCATGGTGGGGACATTGCTGAGGACATGTCAGCACCCTCAGCTTGCTGAGGACCCAGGTGCATCTGGATTAAAAGTACCAATGCCAATACCTTGAGTTACACCTTAGAGTGAGTAGGGAGTTATTATTAGTGTTCAGTGTAGGAAGAGGTAACAATATCCCCCAGCAAGGCACGAAAGTTGAGCTGTATTTTTGCTGCAGATTTCTGATGCAACAGAGGAACCAGTGATAGCTACAGCCTATGAAATCTCTTAATAATAGAATAGCATTTCTCTTTCTTCCATCTTCAAGGTATTAAAATGAAGAAATTAAGCTGCAACTACTGTTCATTAAATGCTGAGGGACTGTGTTAATCTGATAGATGGGAAGATTGTTTTCAGGCAGAAGAGGATGAATTGAAATGAGTTGCAACTTTTGGGTTCACTGGGATTAATGCATCTAGGATCAACTGTTATTTCAGCCAGCTTTATTTACTGGCAGTTTCAATATCCTAAAAATGGTATTTCCTGCCTCATATCTGAACAAGATACCACACGTGCTTGTAATTTAAATGTTACAGGCCACATAACATGTGTGTGATCAATGGTATCTTGTATCATTTTCCTTTTACCCAAAGCATTTGGGTTACATTCATGTGGGTCCCGTGGGGGACCTTTGCCTTTTGGAGAAAAACCACATCCATCTTGAAGCCTGAATTTATTTCAATTTCGAGGAAAAATGTCCCAGTTCTTAAGAAGGAATTTGGAGCACGGTTTAGGACAAAATAGAACTTGAAAACATTACTTTATTGCATTGTACAGATGTAAAAGAATCAGAGAACAAGTGAGGTAAAGCAGCATTAGACTGATCTTATTATTTTTTTTCAATGCTAGATGAGTGGTGCTATCCTGAACACACAAGAGGGTGTGTTTCCCTTTATTAGCATGACTTTATAAAAGCAGCTTGTAAAAATCTGTTTGGGCTTATTTTTTTCTCCAATCCTAGTGGTCTGTTTTGGGGATCAGTGGGTAACAGTAGGGAGACCACTATCTATTTCAACACTTCTTGCATGTGTTTTTGTTATCATCAGCATCTTTTTTTTCTTTTAAAAAACTCCCACGTAACTGCAACAGTGACAAGAGGAGAAAGCTGCAGCCTCTGACAGGTACACTGAGGGTATTGTGACTGCAGAGGAGGGCTCCATCTGGGAAAGCAGTTTCCTTCATTGACACTTACTGACTGAAGTTAAATGTTTGGCAGGTGGAGTTCAAACACCTTTTTGTTTTGTCACAGGCAAAAACCTGCCAAATAACCTGCAGCGTGGCATTTAAAAAAGTGAATAGTAACAGACGTTAGGGGGAAAAAACCCCCAGACATCTGGGAATAATAAAGGATGCTGAAAACCTCCCTTTCTAACAAGAAAGGGAAACAGCCTGCAAATGTGTTCTTTATTGTAAACACCCGATTTTATGATTTCTTTTCCACTGGTGTATCTCAGTGTTGTGTGATTTGCCCCTTGAGCATGGCTGTGGCTGCACTGGAGGGTTGTGGCATCATCCCCAGAGCCCCTCCACAGAGAAAGGCTTCTCTCCCATCCACGTCATGTTTTTTTCTCTCTCTGGCTGTCCCTTATCTCTTGTAAATGCCAGAGGAGTTTTTAATGGCAGCCTTTGAGGCTGTTTCCTTATGTTCTCTTGTCTACCAGGCTGCCTCAGTGTCCTGGCTGTTCCACGAAAAGGCCACGTCCCGAGTTAGCATCCCATTAGCTGCTCTTAACAAGTGAGGCTTTGAAAAAAGGGCTGAAAACTTCAAAACTTCATCTCTAGAAATAATTAATGCTGAAAGAGCCATGGTGGCAACCAGAGGGAGAGGAGGAGAAGGGTGTGATATGGGAGGAAAACATGATGACCAAGTCAGAGAGCAAATAGCTGTGATTTTTCTTTCCATTGCTGCACTTTATTATGATTAAGTGATTGTGTGGGTGAAGGATACACTGGTAGTTGTGTGTGTCTGAGCTATGACAGTAATTTGTTCTTGTTTGCTCCTTTTCTCTCTCTCTTTCTCTAAGTGGTGCTTATAAAATAACTAGCATAGTGCAAATATTTTCTGAACAAAAAGGTCGAGAGTTCAAAAACTAATGAAGGACCAGAGTCCTCCTCCGTTGCCAGCTCTCAATTGCTCAGCCTCAGAGTAAGCAGGCTGTGCCACGGTTTATGGCACTTTCTTACCAGCTACAAACTGCCCCAGAAATAATGGAGAAATGGTAAAAATAAAGACTTGTAGCACAAGATTTCACTTGGCTGAACTGTGGCATGTCTAGAAGTGAACTGTTCTCTGAATGTTACAGATAAAGAATGGCTTTTATGGTTATGTGATTCTGTAGCAATTAAACAGCCTGACTGTGGCTGTCTGTGCACGAAGGGCAAGAGCTCTAAGTCAGCATTAGCTGATCTTAATTAATGGAGTAATGTACATGCAGGTGGTTTTTGTCTATATGAACTCTGCCTTTCTTGTGCTTTCAGGCAAATGTGAATGTGTTCTGACAGAACAAGAGTAACTTTCTATCAAATGAGCGATGTTTATATGTACCCCCTGGTGTTTCATTGTACTCAATTCCTCCTCAGGCATTGGCAATTTTTTTGCTTGCTCCCTCATCAGGCAGGAGCAGTGGGGAGGAAGAACTTTGGGGACAACACGCCCTGCATAAGGATGCAATGAGTGTTTAATTTCAGTGCACAATTCAGAACCATGAAGGCAAGATTAATGATTTACTGCTTGCAGTCCTGCTCTGAGGACATCCAGCTGAGCCCTTTACCAAAGACACTTTGTTTGATGAAGTGTAGTTTATTAATTGGTTTAAAGACCTGTCCTTTTTCCAGGCCACCAGCCAGTTCAGTGCTTGGCAGATGTGAGTGTTGTTACTTGGCCTTGACTTGTGTTTCGTCAGCATTTTGTCTGCAGTGGAGGCTTGCAGTCTGCTCTCTAGCAGGAAGGTACTGCTCATCCTTAGGGTTAATTTCTTGTTTATAACTTTAATGCCTTCCCAGCGCTTCCTTGTAACATGTCCAGTCTCCAAGAGCGTAAGCCTGTGTTGAAAGAACTGATGTGAAGAGATTCCTGCACAGGTCTGGCAGGCATCCAGGTTTTTGCCCTGATGGCAGCAGCATGTGTACCTTTGCCGTCAGCACTGAGTTGCTACAGCTTGTCATCAAAAAAATAATCCCCTCTCCCCCTCCTGATTCTATTTTTGGAAACAGCTACACCATTCTTAGTAAAATGCTGTTTTGTTTGGTGGGGGAAGGAGGGGAAACCTCACCAGGAGCAGATGCCCAGTATGGAAAATCTCTGTCCATATTCCAAATGATGCATAAGCTATATAGTATTATGTTGTATAGTTTGAAGCTCAAAGTATTATTCAAGCAGTGCTGTACTGCTGTGGGGCATTCTGCTTTCTCTGATTGAGAGGGTCTGTACATCAGATGCTCTGAACAGCTCATAGAACTTAGAACTCCCTTCAATCCCCAACCTGTGAGAGCTGTGGGGATTCATGGGCAGTTTGTTTATCTGTTTCTACACAGCTGTCTCAGATTATACGTGTAAAACAAAATACACTGGATTTGTGAACTGCTTGCAGATTTGAGCTTTGTGTGATTTGAGTTTGATTTGAATCATGTTTGTTGTTTCTTCATAGATGGCTTGCAGGTGATCCGTGTGCAAGTGCCTCAAGATTCTCCCACAAGATGTGTTCCCCAAATCCAGCAAACTGGGTCACCTTTGATGATGAGCCACTCTTCCAGTCACCTCAGAAGTTGGTTGATAATCAGAGTAGTTGCAAAGCAAATGGTCTTAAGCTCAACTTGTCCAATGTTCATGAGTCTTCAAGCAGGTCATCCTCTACAGGCAGCACTCCACTCTCATCTCCTGTAGTTGATTTCTACCTAAGTCCTGGTCCCCCCAGCAACTCTCCACTTACTACACCTACCAGAGACTACCCGGGAAACCTGTGCTTTCCAAAGTCTGGGGTTCACATGCTTTATCCCATCCCTGAATGGCCAACAAATGTTAACCCTCCTCCATCCCCCGGGATTTGCTCATCCCTAGCCTCACAGAAACCAAGCAACCTTCCTTTGAACCCCTCACCTAATGACCATCCAGTTAAGGCTTTGGTCTCCAAATCAGCAGATGAAGGAAGCCCTAACCCACCAGGAAGCTCTGAGGAGCTGTCTCCAGGACACTTCCCGTACTTCCACAGTGACTGTGCTTTTTCCAGTCCTTTTTGGAAGGAAGGGTGCTCCCTTAGCACGTTGCCAGCTAATGTTAGCATGCACAGGAAGGACAAAGGGCTCGACAGGAGCGGGTGTCATCCTAGAGACAAAGAAACTTGTCATGATCAGAAGAGCCTTAACCAGGGCTCCTTCAGTTACATCTGTGAGAGGCTTGAACATCTGCAAGCTGACAACTGTGAGGCTGTGGAAAACCCACCCATCTCCAGCACCCACGCGTGGCACAAGCTCTCCCCCACCATCCCACGCAGCCTTTTCAGGAGCCGGAAATCAGATGGGTGGCCGTTCATGCTGAGGATTCCTGAAAAGAAGAACATGATGTCATCTCGGCAGTGGGGCCCTATTTACCTGAGTGTCCTGGCTGGAGGGGTGTTGCAGATGTATTATGAAAAGGGCCTCGAGAAACCTTTCAAGGAATTCCAGCTGCAGCCGCAGTGCAAGCTGTCCGAACCCAAACTGGAGAGCTACAATGTCTCAGGAAAAATCCACACTGTGAAGATCGAGTGCGTGTCTTACACGGAGAAGAGGAGGTACCATCCCAAAGTAGAGGTGATCCATGAGCCGGAGGTGGAGCAGATGTTAAAGCTGGGCACCACAGATTATAACGACTTCACCGATTTCCTCGTGACGGTCGAGGAGGAGCTCATGAAACTTCCTACTGTTTCCAGACAAAAGAGGAATTATGAAGAGCAGGAAATGACTCTGGAGATAGTGGATAACTTTTGGGGGAAAGTCACTAAGGCAGAAGGAAAACTCGTAGAAAGTGCAGTCATCACACACATTTACTGCCTGTGTTTTGTGAACGGTGGTGCTGAGTGTTTTCTAACCCTGAACGACCTGGAGCTCCAGAAGAGGGACGAGCGTTACTTTGAGAAGGAGCAGGAGAGGAAGTGGATCGATATTCTCGACTGCCATTTCCATAACTGTGTGAAAAAGCAGGAGTTTGAGCAATCACGGATTATTAAGTTTACACCCCTGGATGCCTGCAGGCTGGAACTGATGCGTTTCAGGACACGCTACAGCGGGCAAGACCTTCCCTTTTCTGTGAAGGCTGCAGTGGTGGTTCAGGGGGCTTACATTGAACTTCAGGCTTTCATAAACATGTCTTCAACTGCTCAGATCCTGACACGTTCACCCTCTGCAAAATACTGTGAAAATGTTATGATACGCTTTCCTGTTCCCACACAGTGGATCAAAGCACTTTGGACCATGAACCTCCAAAGGCAAAAGTCCCTAAAAGCAAAAATGAATAGGAGAGCATGCCTTGGGGCTTTGCATGAGGTTGAATCTGATCCCGTAATCCAAGTCTCGGTTGGAACAGCAAAATACGAGAGTGCCTACAGGGCCGTGGTGTGGAAGATTGACAGGCTTCCAGATAAAAATTCAAGTAAATAATCTGTGCTATAAAGTGATGGGCTTGGGTGTGTGTCTCCACTGGGTTTATGCTTGTGTACCTCCATCAGCTGTCGTGGTTTGGGATTTATCTGTGGGATGTTGTTGGTAGAAGCTGGAGTAATCTTTTAGGAAAAGAGATTGCAGACTTACAGATTTTTTTTAAAACGATGTTTTCCTAATTTATTTGATGGAGGCAGATGTACTGTCAGTCATTTCAAGTGTGCAGTATCATGGAAGTGGAGCTGATCATTCTGAGTAAACCTCAAGTCTGTAGTAGTAAGGCTGATGGGGGAAGGGTTTATGCTTCCTGTGTACCAGCTGGGCAATGGGTGGGATGGGAAGCAGAAGTTGGTTGGTAAAATGGTATCACAACATCACACAGCTAATAGGAAAGGTGGTGTTGTCACTGCTGTGTCTTGGCTTTCTAGCATCACTTAAGAAATGGTAGGTATGATACAGAACTAGAAGGTGCTGTGGTTAAATTTGCTGTAGGAAGGCAACTGTGCTTTTGCAAAGGCTGATTGCTATTACCTCTTTCATGGGTTTGTGCATTGAGATTGTACATTCATGGCAAAAACTGCACTGACAAACAATGCCTCCCACTTTATTCCCATTTCTTTCTGGTGGTGGTACCTCACTGAAAACTTGTATTGCAGCAAAAGCAGCTATGTTTTTAATTGAACACATGGAAGTAGTTAATTTACCTTAATTTAAAGGAGAAAATTTTACTTTTTGAAAAAGAAAAATATAAATATTTGGGTTTAAATTTCCAGTTTTTAGTCATTTTACCAGTACCTTTCTAAAGACATGGTACTTTCCTAAAGGCATAAAAATTCTTGAGGAATACAGTATCCTGCTTCGAGTTTTGTAGAGTGAAGGCATTTGATCCTTTGTTTGATCCTTTGCATTACGTGTACCTGAGGCTTTGGGGATCTGTGTAAGACAAGGGCACCTGTCTTTTTTTGTATTTCATGTAAAATATCTGTAAAATCTGTACTTTTAAAAAGGGAGTAAGTGTGTGTTACTAACATATGGATTGTCTGAGTCTTATATTATCCTGTCTGGGCTAGCTGCCTCTTTAAAATATCCAGAAAAGATTTTATCTTCCTAAGTCCTGGTTTCAGGTATTCTACTACTAAGCCAGGACTAATGGTGGGGGAAGGATGATGACAGAGAGAGGGAAGATAAGGGCATGGGCTGCGGAGACTGGAAAATGGACAGGGAGGGCAGAGGAGTTGATGGAGAGATAGATGTAGGAGAACTAGAAGGCAGAAGGAGATTCTTCGGGTCTTCAAAATTCCTGTCCTGTGCTCCAGGTTTCAGAGATTTGCACCATGTTGCTGTGATCCATGTGTTTTCCCAAGGCTTACAGGACTGTTTTTAGTATTCTTTGCTATTTAATGTAGGTTTGCTTCTGTAAAATCAAGTCAGCAGTTTAGGCAATTTTAAGGAAGATTATAAGCCGTCCAAATTCCCTGCAGTTCTTTCACATGAAGATTTGATGTGCAAAATTAACTTCAGATTTAATTTATTTGAAAGTAAGAATTGGGGGTTTTTTTTTGAGGCATTCCACAACTTTACATTATTTTCTACCAGTAGCTTAAACTTTTGACATTTGAATAATTTCTCTAGCTGAGATCTGCAGAATCATTTGTCTCTGTGAAATGTTCGTGCATTTGAAAAAACGTTTTGGTAGTAATACTGCCCAGTCAAATTTTAAACCTCTTTATCAAGTGCTCTGTACACAGTTATGAGTTTAAAAATAGAGCTGTCCCAAGGCATGCCAAAAGTCTGGAGACAGTCAAACTAATAGAAATATGTAAACTTTCATAATGTGTTTACCGCAGGCAGAAAAATGTGCTGAGGATTTTGCTTTCAAAAAGCCTCTGTCCAAGGCTTCTTAAAAAAAAAATAAAAAAGGAAGGGAGAAGGAAGTGTTGCCTACAGTTATATTGTGGCTCCATTTATAGACATTGAAATATGTTAATATTCACTGGATTCTACTAAAGTGTTTTCTTGGAAAAGTGCTGGCCAAATGAAGTCAGTAAGAGCTGCAAGAAACACCAGACTAATAAAAGCTGCCTGTGCCTATTCAGATATATGAATGTTGAGTTTGGAGTCTGAATTTTAGCATTATTTACAAAAAAATAAAAAAGAAAGAAAAGGGAAAAAGCAATAGGCTTTGAAGGGCTGATCCAGTGAAATTTCTGCAAATTGAGTCTATGTTTGTGAAACTGGGGCTTCGTGTAAGGAAACACAGAACATGTTATGATTTTAGCGCAGTACTGGGGCCAGACTTTGCAGTGGAGAAGCTGTGTCAGCTGCTTCCCAGGGAGTTCCCAGGGAGCAGGGGAGAGACTAGACTGCAAACTGCTGTGCTTTAATCACTTGCTGTGTAAATTTGAGCCCTGTGGTGCTTCCTGCTAGGACACCTTGAGCCGTTGTGTAAAGCAACAGTACTTCAGCTGATTATTTCTTCTTTCATTCTGCATCATGCAGCCACACTGAGGAAGCAGGGGCTAATGACACAGCAAATTGGAGCTAGGGGAGCTTATGGCTGCTGGCAGTCCTGTTACTGCCTTCAGCATCTGTGCATGGACTCTGCTGTGGGAGGTGATGTGTTTCCCAGCAACCACCAGATGCTGCTTTTCTTATTTTCTAAACTGCCTGGGTGGAAACTCAAAGCCATGACTTTTTCAGGTGGGCTCCATCCCTGCCCAGCCACCTTCTTCTGGCACTGGCACCACTGTGAACTGCTGCTTGGTGGTGGTACTGTCCCACTCTTCTATTTCCTATGCACTTCTCCCAGCAGGTTGGACAAACGTACCCATTTAGACATAGCTGCAGGAGTTATTAACTTCTAACAACCCTAATGTAAATCTGTTCTTAGTAATTGTGTATGTTTTCATGTTCAAAATAAGAGTTTTAGAACTGGACCTATTTTGGCAAAAATAGAATTATTACATAACTAAGATAACCAGTACATTATTTTGGCTTTAATTGCTTTGCTTCATGAGCGTTTCTCAGATCAAGGTTGCTTGAATGCTACTTACACAGGTGAAATAGGTCTAAACAGTGTTAATAAGTGCAAAGTTAGATTATTAATTGCTTTTGAAATGCTATATGAATGCTAAATTATATTTGGAATCTACTTTCATAATTTTACTGATCTTTTGTTTGTTCTGGCTTTTTTGTTGGTATTCTTTGAAGAAAGAGCAAGAATTTGGAATGCTTTTAGGAAACAAGAACCAGATTTTCAGATTAAAAATCAGACTAAAATCTCTCAATTCACTGAAGTCTTAACAAGTTGCATAGACACCTAAACTGCAGGGTTTCTGTCTCATAAGTCAGATAGTAAAAGCTCAGTTATGTCCCCAAATTATCTGGTTGCCTTTCAGGTTTGATTTCATCAGTCCAGGTGGTCATGTCTCCATGGTGCCTGATGGGCCACATTCTGGATAGCTGGGCTTGAAAATGTCATCTTGAAAATGTCAGGGCTCTGAATATGTCACCTTAGTACACTGTGCCTGCTCCAACCCACCTGTCTTTCTACAGCACCTCCTTTTCCCTCCTTCTGGCCAACACCTGCCTTTTTCAGTTTCTTTTGCAAAAGGATCTTCTACACACAGCCTCTCTTCTTCTAACTCCAGTGTAACACAAGGCCTGGGAAGCAGTGGTTTCATGGAGCAGAGATGACAAGAACTGCTCAGTTTTAGGTGAAAACTAAGGTGATATTCACGGTCTTCCAAAATGCTGCTCAGTCACTTTGTCATCTGACAGCCAATGGGAAGAAATTGCTCTACTCTCCCAGCACAGCCCAGCAGTGGCAGAAGAACTCCACAAGTGAAGGGGTGAGTACCTCCTTCTGACCTTGGTGTTGGTACAAGAGACAGATGGGCTGGGGGGAACCCTGTGTTTTAGGAATAGGCAAAAAGGTCCAATGGAAGCTGCTCCAGAGGACCCAAGGCAGTAGCCTTATACAAATCCCAAACTTACTGTCTCTGCCATTGCAGGTTGCAACCTAAGGAAAAGGAAGCACCCCAGAATTCACTCCATCCCAACACCAAGACCACCTCATGGGTGTGGGTCAGCTGGAATATAAACCCAGAAGTTTCTTTGAAGGCTAGATGGTCCTAGAATCACAACTATACCATGTCTGGCAGGAAAACCTTCAGCAGCGGACTAAGAGGTATGGCCCATTTATGCCTGGACTCAAGCGGACATCTATTATCCAACACTTACCATCCGACATCTGCCCAGGAAAATTCCAAGCAATGATTACTTCTGGATTCCATTTCTCAGAAGACAAAATAATTTACTAGACAATTCCCATTGCTGTTTGTTTCTTCATAGGCCTCCCCCCCAAAAAAGACCCCAGGAAGATTGTGAATTTGATCTCCAAAAGCCTTTAGATCTATGCGGGTTGCCTTCTACCACAAATGAACTACAAGCAACAAACCATTTTTCCTGAGATCCTTGATTAACCACAGCCCCAGAGGCAGAGTGTGCCGACAAAGCCATGCCATGGGGCTGCAATTCCTGCTTCCCTTCCCAGGATGCTTCACTTGTGGCTGACACTGCTCAGCCTGTGCAGCCCAACCCAGCAAACAGCACAAAGACCAGGTCAAGTGAGTGTGTTGCCAAGCTGCATCCTGGCATCACCATGGGAGATGGGAGCAGGTTCTGGGAGCCAAAAGGACCACAGTTCGGATGGGATGACATCTTGCAGTGTGGCTCTGGAAGAGGATGTTCCTTGTGGTGTCCTGTTGCTGGGATGATGGAGGATTCAAGGATGGAGAGGCCTGCATCAACAAAGGCTCATTCCACCATGTCCAGGCAGTCTGGAAGAGGGACTGTGGACCAAGAGAGTATTAGTGCAGGAGAAATGTGCTTGGACACAGCAAGAGGTGACCAGCAGCAGGTCATGGACAAGGCTCACATCACAGAGATGCAGAGATCTGCCTGTCCCTGGGTGCATGAGTGATGAAACACCATCTCCTCCTCACACTTGTTCCATTCTGCAGCTTCATTCTCAAGACGTTAGCAGGTGGCTGTAATCCTTATTTCTGACTTTGTTCCCTCCTCTATTTCCATAATAAAATCCCTTATGTTGCAGTTTTACTGGTCTCTGTGTTTTGTGTTACTGTCCTGAGACTTCAGCCACATGCTGCATGCCCCTGGCATGGCACTCCTCGCAGATTGAGGGCCTTTGTGCTCCAGTGCCTTGCAGGACCCTCTCCTGAGGTGTGCCCAGAGGTGTGTGTAATGTTACATGCAAAACCTGCAGCACAGACAGGCACCCAGCCCAAGGCTCCTAGGAGCAATGGAGATGCAGCTTTTTTATTTATTTTTGCCATACAAAATGCCTGTGAGCCTGTGGATGTGGAATATTACCATGATTTTTCCCATGGGATGGATAAAGCTCAGTTTATGTTAACTCCATCTTCAGTATTTCCTTTGTTCTGATACGAAATTGATTCCTGTCACTGGAGAAAGCCAGTGCATAAAGAATGGGACGTTTTTTCCTGAACTTTGAGATTCCATTCAGTGTAATGGATGAAAACCAAATATACTCTGCCAGGCTTGCCTTTGACAAAACACAGGCAATCCTTTCTCTGCTTTTTTTTTTTTTTTCCCCCTGCCTGCAGCCAAAACATAGTTGTCTATGCTGATGATTAAAATCCTGGAGAGAAGGAGAAATGCAGAATTGCTTCGTTTTGCCCTGAAGAATTTGGAGAGGATTCTTTTCATTATATTAAATTGTATTATCCTGATTTCACACACATGGTGAGTCTGCTGACTCCAGTTGCTTTGGGAAGCGGGCTTTCACCTTGCTGTTCCAGGAGAAGTGCCTGTCCTTATCATTGTCCCATGTAAGAAATGCTAAAGCAAGTGATCCTTGGGATCATCCCTAGGATGATTAAAGTAATTCAGAATATGCTGCACAAATCCTTCATGACTCTGCTTTATAACATCACAGTTACTTTAGCAATACTTTTTTTTTGGCAGAAATGGGGTTTGTTCTTTTCCAAGCTAGATAGGGACTCCAGGTAGCCCTTATCCTGGCAGGTGGGATGTATCTTGTTTGAGCAGCACTCTGAGCTGCACCTTTATCTCCCTGCTGTGGACATACTGTAATAAATGGTGGTACACAAGATAGCTGTAGTACTTGAAATAAGCACTGCAGTAAAATTTCTACAGCAGACAGCTCTGGAAAGGGGGTTATTGGATGCAGGGCAATATCTCTGCCTTGGCCACACTGGGACCTTCCAGCTTTTATTTTTCTGTAAGAGTAAGAAATGCATTTTTAAGGGAAAACTGAGATTCCATCAAATAGTCTGAATTTAGCAACAAAGCACTAAGTTTGTAATATTTTTCTCTCAATGAGAAGCTGAAAGGATCTGGTAAATCTTGTGTAAATTGATTTGTAAAATTGACTGTGAAAAATGTGCTGAAGCAGACAAAAAATAAATAAGGGGCTACCCTATGCCCAAGTAGCAAAAGCTTATAGATAGAATAATCTTGTATCATAACAACAGCTCTGTTTATAAAAGGTAAAGCTGTACTCTCTCGCTAGGAGATGAGCCTTACACTGTAAACAAAGAAAAGGTAATTCACTAATGGTGTGGTGGTTTTCTTTTTCTTTTCCAAGGTTTGGATCATCCACACAGCCTGTCTTACAAACTGGAACTCGGGTCAGACCAGGAGATACCATCTGACTGGTATCCATTTGCTACTGTCCAATTTGTTGTTCATGATACCTGTGCCTCAGGAACAGAAGTGAAGTCCCTGGGCATAGAGAGTGATCTGCAGCCCCAGAAACACGTGGTTCAGAAAGCTTTTTACAATTGCCAGGTATTCTCAGGGCTATGCTTTCCATGTTTTCCTCCTCTTCTCCCTCCCTGCTCCCCAATACAGTATTTGAAAGGCAAATGTGCTTTGTATTCTAAACACATCTTGCACATACTTTTGATAATGACTTGGAGCAAAAGAATCATTAAATAATAATTCCTTGTCTGATCAAAGATGAGTATGAAAAATAGGACTGTGAATGCAGCTTTGTTTTTCCTCAGTTGAGCTATTTTTGGGAGTAGTGGTTTTGAAATCTGTTTGGTCTGGAAATATTTTGATTTTGTGTCAAAGCTTTTTCCATGCCATTGCTGCTATTCACACTTTCAATGTCCAGTTATTTGCTAATTCTACCTGCTGCTTTTTGTTTTCTGCCTACAGGTTGAAATTGAAAAGAAGTGGGTTAGGCTTGATGGAGAAGACCCAGATAAGGCCGGCAACTGCCTAATGCAATGAAAGAGGACAGGAGGCACCATTATAGGATATTAGTAGGAATCAATTTACATAGGAAATTCTATTGTTAGAAGAAGCGCGGTGACCTAGTCTAGGGTAAACATGGTCATTGAATTTTTTTTTTAGTGCTTAAGGGTTTGAGTCTGCAAATCAGTACTCATTTGACTGGCCTGCATTCAAGTAAACTTCCTGTTATGGGAGTCCTGGGATGAATGAGGTCTCCTTGTCAGAGCTGCAGGATGTGAGCACTTCATTGACTGATTCTAATATATTATTTTCCTGTTGTGTAGCTTTAACTTGGGAATGATCTCATACTCCATATTGAAACCTAATGGCACTGATCAAAGGGTTCATGTCACTTGGACACATAATATTTGGTAATAAAAGCTGCCAGAGTGTGTATGTGCAGACCAGCACCTGTGTAAGGTCCAGCAGGACCAATTAAATTTTTTAGTGCTGTTTGAAAACTAAAGTCCCTCCTGTTTCAGTGCTCCTTGAAGTACGTGAACAGAACAAGTCCAAATAATATTCTCAACAAGAGCCTTAATTAATGAGTTGGAAACTGGGTGATTTCGTTGGGAAAAAGGGTCCTCTGCAATAATATTCTTTATTTTTCCATGGCTGCAACTGTTTCCTCCTCAGCACTTTATAGGTTCACTCTAAGTAATCTGTTGGGCAAAAAAACCATATGGCAGAAGTGATTGAAGTTTCTGTGCCAGCATTAGACAGTTCTTTTTCACTACTGTAGCAAGTGAGATAAGGGGTGGGTTCTCAGAATGTAAATCAGTCCAGGCCTATTTCATCTGATGGGGCTTTGAGAATTTACAGCAGAAGTTTTCCCCCACAAGCTGGAGAAAAGACTGGTTGCTGCTGTTTGCCCGGTGTCTCCTTTAGGATGCAAGTTCCAGATGTTGGTATGGAAACTGCAGGAGCTGTGGCTTTGAGTAACTTTTCAGACATGCCTGGGAAGGGAGATGTTTTTGTGCTACTGGCTCTAAAGGCATTTTCCATGGGGAAATAATGCAGGAATGGACTGTCACAGGAGACATGAAGCTGTGATGCTTCATTCAGGCAGCCTGAGCTACTAATCACTAATGTCAGTGTGTTAACTGTGTTTTCAACAAACAGTTGGCCTTTAGGGAAAGGCTCTAATACTTCCCTTCAGCCATTATCCCCCTTGTCATTTTCTGCAGGCTGTAATTCCAAGTTTGAAAAAATATGATAAATGAAAAAAAAGCTCGTGATACTTTTTTTTTTTTTTTGGCTGCAGTTTTCCTAAAATTATCCTTACTTCAAACAAAAATTACTGGAGAACAAAAATGTAGTAATGCACTGCCTCACTTTATATTTTGTAGAGCTTGTAAATGTTTATATGAACACTGTGTAGAAATACAGATAAATGTTATTCCCCAAAAGTAGAAATATGTGGGATATACACAGAGAAAATTACCAGTCTGAGGAAACAGAAGACCATAATATGAACCTAGTTCATCACAATAAACTTTTCCCCCCATCCGGAAGCTGAGAATGAAATGGGTAATAGATTCTATAGTAAGTCCTGAGGGCAGGTTTTTTATGGGTATTGCATTGCCAAAACCCCAAATAGACTATTATGGTATTTGGGCTTCTCTATATATCCCTTTTATTAGCAGATCATATTGTTATAAATCTAAGCAAGCGTTGGACTGTAGTAGTGATCCAAATATGTCTCAGCTGTTGCATCCTCCATCTGTGTTTTGACTTGAGAAGCCATTAGCACCTTCAAGTCATGTTTGGTGTGTTTTATTAATAATTTTGGTTTATATTCTGCTCAGCTGAACCAAGGGGTACAGTGTGCACCAGGGCAAAGTGTTTATACTTGGCAACATGGCAACCTCTGCAGTTTGCTGAAGGCCACGGTTGTACTACAGCTCCAATATTTATTAACCTCTTTGCTCAGTGAGGTAGAGGAAGCAAAATATGCATTGCAATTACCCGTGGTTTCCTTTGTCTGAGGCTGACTTGTTTTGATTGGCATTAATACAGCTAATTCAGTAAACCTATTAACAGTGGTTGCTCTCCAAAGCCTGTCTCGCCCAGCTGGCCGCTATCTTTCTGTTCTTAAGAAGGAGGAACCTGAATATATCCATTCCACCTCTCTTTCACCTTAGGATCTCCATTCACAGCACTCACCTCCTGGGCATTGGTACCTAGTGGTGTTACAGGTTCTGCAGAAGCAGGGGCTGCTTTTCTGCTCTCAGGTGTCTGCTGTGTCTCAGGATGTGTTTAAGGAGCCTGTGTAGTGTTGACCCTTCAAGGTACAAGCTCTTGTTTGCAGTAAGTGGCTTAAATAATGAATGACCACCTTACAAGTCACCAT
>NW_008237239.1:20528427-20530939 GCF_000691975.1 Corvus brachyrhynchos | reverse complement strand
ATTCCTGCTAGAGAGTTGTATTAGGGTGTTATGGTGCAAATGCTCATTCAGACTTACTGAACTCATTAACATAAAAAGGTCAAGCTACAGCTTTATCTGTGTTGCAAACTCTTGGATTTTCATCTGAAGCTTGCAAGCCTCACAATGCACTTTAATCAGAATTGGATCAGGATCACAGGGAATTAATTCCATAGAAATACTGCTACACTGAAAGAAAGTTACTTTGTTTAATACATGGCTTTTGGTTTGACAATTACTTGACAATTAGTGCAGCCTAAGGTGAAATAATTGCCCTGTTCAGTCTCACACTGATGTTTATATGTCTTAATGTCAGAATATTTAAAAATATGCTGCAGTCTAATGAACGAAAATTTGGGTTGTCTGACCTTTTTCCCCCCATCGAATTCTAACTTTCTCTTCTTTTGCGACGTGTCAAACCAGAAACACCCAGACTTCCCCTTTCTTCTGCGTTGTCTTGAGCATAACCTACCGAACAAATATTCTTAACTTTAAGAATAAACTCTTAACTTTAAGACTCGTTGCTAACATTTTCCTTGAATGTTGCAGCAGCTGATAGTGAGTAAACATATGGGCTCTGAATTCTTTAGGAATCTGGTCTACAAGTAGTCTAATTGTAATTTTGGGGGGGGAATGGAGATGAGGAACAGTTGCTATAAGCTGTTAAGATGCTCAGTGTCCAGCTAGCAGAAGGACTGGAGCTTTAAATAATCCAGGAGGTACTGACATCATGTGAGGAACTGGGTTTCACACGTATCTGATCTTGCTTCCCCCAGCGAGTGCCTGCAGTTGCTGAAATGCTTCCAACTGTCTGGGTCACTTAAGATGCTGACATTTCACTAACATTTACTTCAGGGCAGTATTTAGGTATTATCTGTGTTTCCTTCACAAAGGACCAGCAGGTTTTGGGATATTTTATACTTAAAACAGAAATCAATGAGAACAACTATTTTTATAGCGTGTTTGCCTTACTTACAAAGGGTTGCACTTGCTGAAACCGACAAACTTTATCTTTGCATTCATCTTTCTCATACTAATTGTATTACTCCAGGTAAATGGCACTTGATGTAGTTTTTGGATTCAAACACCCATTGAAGTCAATGGAAGTCTTTTAACTGACAAAATGGGATCTGCATCAACGTCTCTAAGAATAAAAGAGAGGCAAAAAAAAGAAGAAGAAAGGACTAGTGGTAATGGTCTGTAGATGATTTTTTATGTTAGTAAGTAAGAAACCTGAAACGCCTGCTTATTCCAACCAGAAGAGAGCACAAAGGATAGGAAAAGAGGTGTTACTGGATGTCACAGCTGAAGCTTTGCAGTGATTGGGAACAATGGTTCTGTTGCCCCTGGGTAGCAGCTCTCGAGAAATGAGGATGATGATGCACTCCATTGATACCAAGCTACTGTCATCCTTATGCTCCTTGCTTTGATTTCCTTCAGATTCTGTATTAGTTGTCCAAAAGTATTTTACGTCTGAACACATGTTTTCACATGTTACTTTTGGTTGTGTTTATTTGCTTGGCAGACTTCTTAGCTGCGGTATTGGTGTCCATACTTCTATTTTGCATTTATTTGTCTTTTTGTTACTTAACACAGTAACTAAGTGCTGCAGTTAGTAGTTCTTAGCAATAATTTTGATAACTCTGAAGCAGTGCTGTTACTCCTAATGGAAACTATAATTTTATTTGGGTCTTTTGTCAGTATAAGTACAAACAGATCATGCTGATAATCTTGTAATAACATTTTGTAGATTGCATATTGATTAAAAAAATAAAGTTGTATTTCAAACTAGCAGTTTCTTGTCCCCTCACTAGAAATATATCGAGCTAGTTTTGAATTTACTGTAGTTAACTGGTTGATCTTGATCTTCAGATATTGCAGCTCATTAGAAAGAACAGTTCTAGTCTGTGAGTGGGGAATATCACTCCTCAAATTAGATAAAGCTGGTTGCAGAAAGCTCAGAGATGCACTGTATTACATTTATCATGGAATGGTTTGGGGTGGAAGGGACCTTGAAGATTATCCAGTTCCAATTCCCCTGCCATGGGTAGGGACAATTTTCACTGGACCAGGTTGTGGAAGTCCCAGCCAACCATGGACACTTCCAGGGTTGTGGCATCCACAGCTTCTCTGGGCAACCTATGTGTCATAGGTTAGCAAGCATAGTCCCGGAAGGGACGTCCTTGCTAAGGGGTGCTTACAGTTTCCTCTGGGAACTGATAGAACCTATCAGCTGGCCAGTTTGAATATGGACAATTCTCTAAGCCACTTAAAGTTGTGATCACCTCTGTTATCCACATTTAAGAATAGGCAAACTCCCCCTCCAAGCTCTCTCTCGTTTCCAGTGCTGGGACAGGTGGCTGCGGGCCCTGTGTGGGGGCCAGTGGGCCCAGACAGGCTCTGCTTGGGCCAGGCCAGGCCGGGCCAGGCCATGGCCATCCTGGAGCCGATGGGCCCTGGTCCACCCGCGGAACACCCCCCGCTGCCCCGCTCT
>NW_008237239.1:20521228-20528322 GCF_000691975.1 Corvus brachyrhynchos | reverse complement strand
GGACCAGATGAGGACTTTTGCTCCAAATGGGAAAGGAGAAAACCTCAGTCCCTAGAGATGAACCAGATGAGGACTTTTGCTCCAAACGGGAAAGGAGAAAACCTCAGTCCCTAGAGATGAACCAGATGAGGACTTTTGCTCCAAATGGGAAAGGAGAAAACCTCAGTTCCTAGAGATGCTCCCAGAGATAGTCCTAACGATGAAGATGATGAAGACCCTTTGCTCCCAGGGAAGGAGAAGGGCCTCTGTTTTTGTTTCTGAACGGCTCAACCTTAAAATTGTACCCCAAAAAACTTCAAGAGTGGACCCTCGAAAGCAGTTGCGGGAAAAGCTGCAAGTCGGGGGAAAGGACTCACACGCAGGCAGAGAGACTCCTCTTCCTAAATGGACTGAACAATATTTGGAAGTGGGCGGCTGTCTCGTTGTGATAATGTTTTCATAGCATGAGCAAGAAGAGACTTCTCTTTCTAAATGGACTGAACAAGGTTATTATGGAAGTGGTAAACAGACTGAACATCTTAAGGGTTGTCTTTTCACATTGTCAGTGGGAGAAGGGAGGAAGGTGGGGGGAGGAGGAGAGTTCTGAAGGTGGTATAATTTTTTTTTCTTCTTCTTTTAGGTCTGTTAATAAACTTCTTTATATTCTTTCAAGTTTGGTGCCTGTTTTGCATTTCTCCTAATTCTTATCTCACAGCAGATAAACAGTAATGAGTATTTTGGACCAAACCACTACACTATGCCAGTGCCTCACCACCCTCACAGTAAAGAATTTTTTCCTAACATCTAATCCAAACCTGCCCTCTTTCAATTTAAAGCCATTCCCCCTTGTCCTATCACTAGTTGCTCTCGTAACAGCTTTTTGTAGCCCCCTTTGGGTACTGGAAGGTGCTGTAAGGTCTCCCTGGAGCTTTTCTCTTTTCCAGGCTGAACAACCCCAGCTCTCTCCGTCTGTCTTCACGGGAGAAGGGCTCCAGCCCTCTGAGCATCTCTGTGGGCTCACTCTAGCAGGTCTGTGTCTGTTTTATATTGGGGGCTCCAGAGCTGGATGCAGCACTCTGCTTGGGGTCTCACAATGGTTTATGGCAGACCCTTTTCTGCCATATTTTCACAGCAGTGCTAACCCAAAGAATGCCGTGGTTTTTCCTATTGAGTGCTCCCTCTGGTCTCTCTGGGATATTTGAATATAATGCAGCGACAACTGTTTTAAGACTTTCACAAATTTCAAAGCCTGTTCTGTTACTAGGGAAACAGTGAGACCTCTGTGGGGAAATATGGGAATGAGGCAAGAGGTTTATGAGGCAGCATTCAAAGAATGGGTTTAAAGAATAAAATAACCGTGCCACTTGTTCTATGCTTCTGTGTCTGTAGCAAAGCAATCAGCTATTCTGGGAAACACTGGGAAATAAAGTTAACATCCATTTTCACTTCAGTGGTGTGCTATCCTTCAATGAGCACCTGCAAATGGAAAGCAGGTATCTAGCAAAAGTATAGTCCCCTTACAGAGCTTAAATATTTTGCAATGTTTAAAAGTATCAGTTAACAACATGATTCAGGGATATGAACAAGTGAGATGGGAAATTGCTAGAATATAAGTAAAAACATGAAAACTTTTATTTTTGGGACAGCTTCCTAGTATTTTCAATGCCTTGTATGTGCTATTTTATAGCACTGTTCTTTCCTTAGCAAAAACAACATGTAATTTTTTACAATAACAAGCATAAAATGTTGTAGCTCATGCTCCCTGCTGAAGCATCACTAATAAAAATAGAAGAAAAGCACTGGCTCAAAATTCTGCTTTGCCATCCCAACCCCCAGTGGGATTAGGCATTTCTTGTTGTGGGTGGGTATAGTCTAGTATTACTTTGCATTGTGATGGCCTTTTTGGTTTGAGAATAACTTTCACTTCCATTCCCAACAATAAAACTCCAAGGGGAAAAAGTCAGAAGAAGGGATATGCTGGGAGTAGAAGAGATGTGTGAAAAGTGAACAGCAGTGGAGGTAAAAGAGAGGAAGCAGGGAGTGAGCAGGGAGCTGGCAGGAGAGGGGAGCAGGCAGAGTGTGTTTGCATGGAGAGTTCTCTCCAAGGAGAACTGATGGATCTCCAAGTCAAGTTGAAAAGTTTACCTGGGAAAGGGACTGTAAGAGAAAAGTGGTGGGGAACCCATGCAGAGAAGTGCCTTCAAGGGAAGGTACTGAGAACAAAGTTGGGAATAGCTGCAGGTGGCTGGATGAGGAAAGGAAGTGAATGATCTCCTGGGGTGGGGAGGCGAGCTGAAGCAGCTGGAGAAGGAGCAGCGGGAGCATGGGCAGAGCCACTGCGGGCACAGCAGGTGGCTGTGAGACTGACGGGGAGGCACAGTGAAGGTTCCTCACCCAAGAAGGGCAGTGCCAGACCATGCAGCAGGACCTGGTTTCATACAGTGCATCCTGCCATTCTGCACCAAGCAGAACTTGCTGGGCCTGGAGCACCCCTGCTTCACATCTGCAGTGCTCTGGGCAATGGTGACCTGTCCTCAGGACAATCTTGCTCATGCCAGAGAAATGACAAGGTCATGCTATAGGGAATGCAATGAAAATATCAAACAAAACCCAGCAGTGAAACAGGGAGGATTTAAAGCAAGAATTTAGGTATTAGCTTGGTGATATCCAGAGCTGAGGTTCCACTGTAACCTTCTTGGACTGCCATCTGGCAAGGGACCTTCATCTGTCATCTGTAACATGGAGCAGATGTTACCATCTAAATGTAAGTAATGGGATTTAGATGAGACTTCATCCGAAGTGGAGGGAGCCATCCGCTGCCTGAACAGAAAAGGGAAAAGGCCCCCTCCATGTAAATCCATTACTGAATATCTTTGCTGCTAATGATGTGATTATAATGTCAGAAGGAGAGTGCAGAAAATCTGCTCAGGGTAGGTCTAGACAAAAGTGGAGCTGGGGGTAAAAAAAAAGAAAAAAACAAAGAAAAATGAAAAGGTGTGTACAGCTGTGTATTAGGACAACAGGAGCCCCTCGTCGTTTTCTCAGAAAAGGAAGCTCAGGAATATGCCCTTTAACAAATACTGGGGTCCTCATATAAATGCATCCCACACCCAACATGGCAAGGAAGGTTAGTCTCCATACATCTGAGTTATTCTTTAGCAGGCTTAAATTGGTATTAATGAGGCAGTAAGAAGGACAGCCTGACTGCTAAGCTGTGCTTCAGCCTGTATCTCAAAGTCACTTGCTGGATGATTTTAGTGGTTTCTTGGTGCTGCAAATTCCACTGCTGGTGCAAAGGCCTGATGTGGTCACTCAGCTTTATTCCTCTTGAGATTATTGAATGCAAAGTTAGGCAGAGCAAACTGGCCTTGACCAAAACATGCTGCTCTGCTTTTATTTACCATCACACTAAAATTGCTGGACTTCTGCAATTGTCTGCTCAATGATGAATGTCCAGCAGCTAATTCAGATAAGGAAAAATGATGTTTCTGGCATTTATTCTCCCACTGCACCCTGCCTCTGTGGGATTCTGCACCCCTCTAGTAACTAATCCTTCCCCACTGGAGCCAGGGAGCCAAGGGCAGATGAGTGGCAATTACAGACAGGTGAGGAAGGGATGAGACTTCAACCACTGATGAAGAAGGCAAAACCAGATGGCAGGGAAAGGACTTAGCAAGCCATGAAGGCAAAGACAACGGAAAAAAGAGGAGGGAGCTGGAGTGTGCCTTTCTTAGGGTGCAGGTTGAGAGGTTGGGGTCACTTGGGAAAAAAGGGTGGTATAACCATATGTACGTCATACCCAGGGAAAGAAGGCAGACAGCAAAGAGGGTAAGGGAACAGGGGTTGAGCACTGAGCCTGACACCAGCAGTAGTGTGATAGAAAGGGACAAGAATAAGAACAGTGAAACGGCCCCTCCCCACCCCAGGTGGCTGTTGTTTCCCTTTCAGGCATTCTGTCCCAATAAGGCATATGTATCAGGGTGATATTTAGGAGAGGCAAGGCTTGTTTCATCCTTAATTAGGCTTTCTGCTACTACACAAGTCTTCGGGCTTATTGAGGACTGGGATACACAGTACTATTCAGTATATTCAATCCACCAGACTGCCATTTTTATACAGCAGTTTGTACAGGTCAGAGCCCTTCATAAACCACCAAATGTCCTGAAAATTTGTCATTAAATTGAATTAAGGGAGAGGTCTTTCTATAGTTCTGATAAAGTGGCTTAAATCAGGTGAAAAAAAGGAGAGGCTCTTGAAGAAACAGGAGTCACACATGATAAATGAAAAAGGAACAAATCACAGGTGCCAGTATTATCTGTCTCAGGACTCCGAGGGAAATGATGGAGCTTGTAACAAAATCACACTGTTCATAAAATTGATTATGAGACTGGAGTGCCATATATCTATGAGTCAACAGCTGAAAACAAAGGGAACATGTTAGAGGATATCTTTAAAATGAAATTACACCTCTGCTCGTGTCATGTTATCTCCACGAGGACTGCCTGAATTCTGCAACCAGTTCCTCCTAAGAATGATTGCCTTTACTTGGAAAGAAAAGGCAAGACGGTATTTGTATAATATGCTTTGAGAAAGAATTTTGCAGTCCTGCAGTTGTGTGGCCGTGTTCCTCTCCAGCAGCAATGCTGAATTTGAACAGGAGAGGGCATTCATGACCAAGCATCTGAGTGTGCTGAGTGTTCTCTGTTTCTTAGAGGGAAGACATTTGAAAACGGTATTTTTTTTTTTTAAATGATTAATAAAGGCTTATCATCCAAAAATAAATCTTCTCTAGACATCATGTACCAAAAGGAGTATAAATAATTACAAATTAAAACCTGTCTAGTAAATGAATGTTTGAGGTGCCCTTAAGCAGCACTATCCCAAATGCAGACAAAACCCCTGAAAAATCCGGAGGGTTTGAACAGCATGCTAATCTTTTCCGTAGCCTCTTCTCTAAAACTCTTGTGAGCTCTTAAACAGACTACAGTGGGGAGAGCTGGACTGGAAGCTGAACCAAGATTCATGAAACCTTATTGCTCTTCCTGGCTGCCATTGTGAGCTTGGACAAGATATTTCGTGGGTCTGTGCCTCAGTTTCTTCTCTTAAAAGTGGGAGTAAATCTTAAAAACTTCCATAAGCATGAAAATGACTACAGGGTTGTACTTTATACTGCAGGACACAGATAGTAGGTTAAGCTCACCATATCAAAGCTAGCCAGTCAGTATGAGTAATGCTAGTCACAGATATTTTAATATTTTCCCCCTTGTTCAGAAATGACTGAATTTTTTTCTGTGCATACCAGGCTTTCTCACACTGTTCAGCTGACAGTACTTGGATGAAAAGACACCTTCCCTAGGAATTTATAGAAGAAATTATATAAAGTGTGCTGCTAGGCCGCAGATGAAAATAGGAGTGTCTTGGTTAGGAGGAAGTGCCCTCTGAAACCTCCCTGTTCAGCTTGGAAAGTCACATTCCCATTCCCAGTTTCTCCTTTATCCCCAGTGATATCTGTGTACTATAAGTAGGTTTATCTGCTGTCCCAGCATGAAGGGAGCTGACCCGTTGACCTGATGACAGGCCCTTTGTTACTCACAATACAAAGGGTATAATTTAGAACAGATGGAGGATGCCCACACTGCCCTGTGGGAATGCAAACACAGAGACATGCTGGCCACTTCAAGTGCAGGTAAGGATAATTTGCTTTGGTCTGCAAATTTTCCCGTGGACACAGGCAAAGTCGCCTGACCACTGTCTGAGGCAGCTGAGTAGTCCTTTGGTATCAAGCTCCCCAGCTCTCCTTCTTTTTGAAGTTAGGCACACAAACTGTTGTGATTCCAAGGCACTTTGTAATCCCTAGATAAACAAAAAGAGGTAGAAATAATTTATAAATCTTCTTTCTTCCATGTTTCTAGAAGCCCTGTACTGGCAAGGTGATGGCTCTGTGTCAGGTCTGGCTGCCTGATGAGGAAGTGGCGTCCAGCTGCACAATCCCCATCTGCGACCTTCAGAGCCCAGCAAGATCCTCAAGGCTGCAGCTCCTTCCTGCTATCTTTGCTAACACGACAGGAAAAAACAGTCAGAAGAAGAATAAGGACACTTTTGGTATGCACTATCCCAGGCAGTTTCAAATGAGCACTGTGCTTTAAAAAAAAAATGGTTTATTATTTAAATTATTCTGTAAGCCAAGCAATATGGCTTGCGTTTTCCTCACGATGATGGAGGGCATACAGAACAGCTGAATATGCAACTGCTGTTTAATTCAAGACTTAAGGAGTGTCATGAAACATATTTTCTTGCAGAGAAAAATTACTTCAATAGCAAATTGCATTTGTCTCACTTGTGAAAATGCAGTTTATTAAGGATGTTGCTTCTTCTATTTTGTAGGTGTTAGCCTGGCTATTTAATTAAGGGTCTGACAGCATTTCATTAAAATATTTTCATTTTTCAGGATGTGTAAGCCTTAAAAATTAAAGCTTAATGGGTGAGTCTCCTTTTCACAAGCCAAATAGCACTGTAATGACAAAGCTACCTAAAAAATGAAAAAGAAAGGAAAAAGAAAGGAAAATGAGATTATGTTTCTAGGTTCTTAGAACCCTCAGGGCAACACTGACTGAAGGTGCATAAAGACCTAAGTATATATGGGAGTACATATAGGAGATTAATGAGCATTTTTCCAGATTAGTAACTGCTAAATTGGTAGATCTCTGTATTAACATATGAACAGATTGCTGCAAATGTAAGCAATAATTGAGTAGTTGTACCAGATTGCTGCTGCTTAACTGCAATGCTTAGCTTCAGCTATCTCCGTTTAGGAAATAATCACGACTTCAGGGTTTATTAGAGCAAAATGATACGCTTCTGTAGCCAGCTTTCCTAGGCGCACGCCCGCACCACGGGGACAACTGAGGCTCTCCAGATGAACCCTGTGCTCACAAGGTGATGCTCCGGGCTGGAGCTTGGAGCCCAGACTGGGCAGTGGCGGGTCACTCTTAGTTTTAGGGTCTGGGTTTAGCAGCATGTGCTCCAGAACGCCCAAGGTTTTCGGGGGTGCGGGGGGACAGGAGCCCGGCAGGGCCGGGCGGGGCAGGGCCGGGCGGGGCCGGCTGCATCCCCCT
>NW_008237239.1:20511246-20520174 GCF_000691975.1 Corvus brachyrhynchos | reverse complement strand
CTAGGGAGCGAGGCGGCGGCCTTTATCCCTTTATCCCATGGCAAGTTTAGTCCACTGCTGCCTCTCCTTGCCCGGAGCTTCAGGTGCTCCCTCAGGGGACAGAAATCCCACGGGAGCCTTGGAGGCTTTGCTGGATTGGGATATGGATAAGCCATTCCTGCCACTGCACACAAATGAAACGGGAGTTTGACAGTTCCTGCTATGCATGGCCGGGCTCTGGTGAAGGAGTGCCTGTGTGTAAAGGGATTAAGCTGGAGTACAATAATATCTGTGCTGTAACCATTTTTCTCTAATTTGCAAGCATGTGGTGTTTGAATTTTACTGTTGCTGGGTGCAGTTTTTGTATAGCATAATAAATATTTGTACTCACTGTAGCTTGGCAATCCTGGGGAGATGAATAGGCCCGTTGAAAGATTTACATTCAGATTCTCTTTTGGATTAGCAGTGAAGGCAGAGCATTTGACATATGGGCTGATCAGCAGCTTTTAGTGTAGTGGTACAAGAGGAAACTTTTCCCTCCTCATCTTCCTAGTATCCTGAAAAAGTGCTGGAGGAGTCTTTGGAGGTTGATAATCCCTAATAAGAAATTATACATGAGTATGGTTGTTTTAAAGTAGTGTTGGTTGCTTTTTCCAGAGAATGTAATGTGTTACTTCTTAATATCTTCTTTACTTTGAAAAGAAATTGTTTATCATCTACACTTTAGAACAACTTTGGAGCAGTAAAATATTAATTTGATGTTTAAAAAAATTAAATTATTAATCCAGAGTCTTGTAAGGTTTCCTGAAATAGCTTCATTTTCCACCTTGTGTAGGCTATTCTGGTGGTAATGATAGTCAAGATTAATAAGCTTTAAATTGCTAAAATCTCATTATCTTACATTTGCATTGGAGTGTAGGAATCTTGAAGCTCATGTGGATCTGCTGTCCACATCAGACTGGAGGATTAGGATTTAATCATTGACATGGGCAGAAGAAGGAATAAAATGTTCTGTTGGCGTCCTATTGTATTATAAGATGAATGATCTGTATTGGTGAAAGTAGTGTTAAAATTTCCACAGGAAATATACAGAATCAGACTGTTTCCACAAAGAATAAATAAATAAATAAAGCTCTATTATTTTTTTGCCAGTTCCTTACATTCTGCTTCAGATGGAACTGGCACAGCTTATTTTTAATATCTTGTATTATTGGTTGGTCTCTAAGCTAGCAGCAATGATTCTAGAATGATAGACGTGCCTGTTTGAAAATACAGCACGGCAATGGTTTTTGAATGTTTCCAGGATTTTCTTAAGCACTTACCGAATTATTGGTAGCCTAAGAAATAATTTGAGGCTCAAATCCAGTACTTTTTTAGGGATGTAGGTTTAAAAGAATGAGTGTACTTGCAGACCTTTGCATTTGACATTCTGTTTGTTAAACTGATCTGTTCATGCTGTTCAGTTTGTAACAGCAGTTTAGGAAGCGAGATTAGACTTTGTGCTACCTTTTTAAATGACTTAATGCTCATCTTCACTTGAAAATACCTATTTTTCTTTTGTAATGTAGCCTGAACTATACAAGTCCATTATTGAAGATGTGATTGAAGGTGTGCGGGAACTCTTTGCAGAGGAGGGTGTAGATGAG
The DNA here is from genome assembly GCF_000691975.1 of Corvus brachyrhynchos. Classification (NCBI taxonomy): domain Eukaryota; kingdom Metazoa; phylum Chordata; class Aves; order Passeriformes; family Corvidae; genus Corvus; species Corvus brachyrhynchos. The sequence continues at coordinate 20,518,549 of NW_008237239.1, read as the reverse complement.
CAGGTTCTGAAAGACTTGAAGCAGGTTTGTTGGGTTCCCTTGTATTAATAGCAGTTGTGTTTGTGTGTTTTTTTTTCTTTTGAGATGATGGACCTGTCCATTTCTTTGCCCTCCAAAACATGCAAACTTTTGCACTTGGAGTTACAAGTGTCCTGTGAGTGATGTGTGGGCTGCTGGGAGCTGAAATTGGTTAGTTATTGCTACCCTGTTTGTTGGATAGAATCAGTCAACTTATTCTTGACAAGCTGGGAATTATCTTTTTGGATGCAGTTTGTTTTTAAAGCTGATATTTGTTGACCTTAGTAATAATCTTCCTGCAGCTTTGGGAAACGAAGGTGACACAGTCTAAAGCAATAGAAGGCTTCTTCAAACATAGCTACTGTTCTCCGCAGTTCAGCCTGCAGCTGCCACACAGTTCTCACAGCGTTTTGCAGACTTCAGCAGGTCAGATGTTGTTGGACACAATGGATGCAATTTAAGAATTTCTCAGTGATTCGGGGGTATTTTTGGAAGACTTGAAATAATCTTGGTTTGTGATGTATTGTGATGTGCTTACGTATGTATCTAGTTTGATGTGGAACAGTAATTATTTGTAAGCAGAATTTGAAAAATAAATGATGAATTAAACTTTATAAATAATAAACTAATAGAATTCTGTCTACATGCTCTTGATCAGCTGCTCGTTTCCAGTAGCAAAACATGCAGAGAATTTAGGCTTCTTGTCGGCAGTCCAATAGTGTAGCCCTTCAGCTGCAGATTTACCTGCAGGGTTAAGCCCCTGCTTCCCCTTTTGATGGCTGTCCTGATGTGTGCAGAGGTTGTATGGCTCGTTTGTGCCATGCAGCTCTGCTGTCAGGTTGGGGTTTAATCTGGTTCTCAAATTGTTAAAATGTAATCCCTTGCTCAAACAGAAGAGAGGAAGCTTTCTAGTTTTTCTTTCAGTCAGTTTTTCTAAAAGCAGCATTCCTGTTGCAGAGAAGTACTTGACTTTCACACAGCCTCTGACATCAGGACCTGCTCTTCTCAATCAAGTCCAGCTGACCACTGTGGTATTGTTGTGGTAGAGTGTAGTGCTCAGCCGAGACTTATCCCAAAGTGAGAGGCTGTTAGGACCTTTGCCCATAAAGGAAAAAATCCATATGAGATGATATAATGAAAATCTGTGCTGTAGTGTATTTCAAGCTTGGGCAGGCATTCTTTATCTGTGGATCTGTGGGGTTTTAAAATTTTTTTTTCCTTCCTTTTTGTGTTTGGTTTTTTATTTATTTTTTTTTTAAAGTCCTCATAGTTAAATGAACTGTTTTTGGAGGCAGGTGTTTTATTTGTTCCATGTAACTAAAGGGAATAAACTTTTGTGTTTGCAGGCTATTGGAGGTTTTATATTTAATGAGCATTACCTTCTTACCCTTAAGGTTTTTAAAGGGCAATACTAAGGCAAAGTAATCTGTTGAGGCGAGTAAATATATCTATTTGTTTTTAAAAAGGGGATTTGAATTGCCCTGTGGCTAGAGGTTTTTAAAGTAGTTAGGGATACCTAAATTGTTTGCTTGCAAAGGCCCAGGAAAATTTTCCCTTTGCCCTTTTCTCTCCCATGGAAGTCAATATTGAGTGCTTATCGTAGTGTTCCTACTTTTAGCATCAGTGGATTTCCTCTGCTGCAAAAAAGTGCTTGCATGTTTTCCTCAAGTTGACAAGACAATACTCATGCTCACTAATGAGTATGACCTGAAGTTAGATTGCTTTACTTTCACCCATGTTTGTTTCAATTGCTGTTAATTATTGAAAGGTTACTGTACCCCAGAAATTAATGTCTTTTGTAAAGTGGTTTTTTTTGGTTTTTTTATAGCTTCTTTTGTCATCCAAACTGGCGGACGTTTTCAGCATTTCTCAGCAGCAAAACTGGTATGTAGCTGTAGTGATGTTTTACTTCGATTTTGATTATGTTGAACTCCTAAATTTTTAAAATTGTTTGCCAATTATTAATAAACTTCAAGAGGGAGAGTTGTAACACTGCTGCTTCTGTTGGAGCAGTGAAAAAGGATGGGATGTACCAGCTGCTTCTGCAAGAAGTGAAGCCAGAAGCATGTTGGAAGACACAGCTGCATGTGTTTAGCCCATAGGATGAAAGTGTAGTGGAAATGCACACCTACATATACTTTTTTATAAAAGAGAAATATTACTGGTTGTTAAAATAGTGCATGGCTGAGAAATACTACCACTAGTGAAGCTGGGAGCAGCTTTGTCTTTGAGGTGTAGAAATCATCCAGAAGGAAAATGAATATTTTTGTAGTTGACAAGTTCTGAAGTCTGGGCATGGCAAAATTTCTTTGGGGAGCAGCCACTAATTGCCAGAGCTTGATGAACTTACTGAGTGCCTCTTGAGCCTCAAGCTAACTAGCTTGTCAAGTTGAAATATAATATTGGGAAGGTGTTTGTGCAATATGTGAGTTTCCTGATTTAAACTTTGGATTTCCTCAGAACAGCTAGTTTGAAAGGGAGCTGTAAATCCAACTCTTTGTTTCCCAGGAGGAAAAGAGAACATGAATAGACTTCATAGGCCTAGGAAAGAAGCCTGTGCTGTGTGGAGTAATGCATAAACTTAGGTAAAAGTGACTGAGTAGAAAAATACCCTTCTGGATGGTGGGTGCATTGAGGGGATATGGAAAATGTTGCCTTAGCAAAAAGGGAGTCTGATAGTTGGAAAGTAGGAAACGCTTGGGGCAAGTCGTTACTCTGTCAGTGCAGAATACTCTCCATCTGTCTAAATCTCAAAAGCATGATGCAGCTTTCCAGTGAAGATGACCACAGAGAGGCCCTCTGTGTTTCACACGGATATTCCAGGTGTGGCACTCAGTGCCTTGTTCCTGCCTAAACCCAGCTCTTGTGTTCCAGGGGCCCCCACGAGTGGGTGTCACTCTTGCTCTCCCTTCGTGTGTTGCTTATCCTTTACAGATGCCAGCTGGAGTGATGCTGCAGCCAGCACCAGGTAAGGGTAACGAGGAGATGTCAAGTCTTACAGTGGTCTGGGGATGTTGAAAGGCAGTTCCAGGGACAGTCGATGAAATAGATGAGAAGTTGAAGTGAGTAGAGCCAGTTACCCTCCTCTTCCTTTGTACTTTGTGTTTGCAGTGGCTGTGTGGGGGAAGAAACTGCACTGATTAGTTGGTGTGTCAGTTTTACAACTTGTTACAAGTGTTTTCCTTTGTCAGCCCAGACACAGGTATCTCCTTCTCCCTGTCTCTCTGGGACAATCTTCTATGTTCTAAAAAACCCGAAGGCACGCTGGTGCTTCGGAGACAAATTGATTTCTTATTAAAATAAAATCCAACTATCCATTAACCTTTTTGATCCCATTCTTTTGCTGGTAAAACTGCCTGCACTGCTTGTACAAAAATGTGCTTGTACTGCTTAGGTGTAATCAGTAGAAGGCTTAGTTCAGTCATTGACTCTTCCCTCAAACAGCTGTTCTCTGGTGAAAACTGATGTCTCTAGTTATCTGTTTCAGGTGTTATTCCTGATGTTATGAGACCTATAGACCGGTACCAGTGACTCTGTCTGTGTGAGCATGTGTGTGGGGAGAGGAAAAATCAAATGAAATTTGGAACTTGGCTCTGGCATCTCAGTTCTAACCCTGATAATAATAACTTTAAGCATTCAGTATTTGGAGTGGTTCTCTTAAGAAAAGATATATAAATTAGGAATTGTTTGGGTTTTTTAAACTAAAATAGGCAGTTTTTTTACAGAGGATACTTAAAGGTCCATAAAGGAATGAGCTCTCCCTGCAGCTATGGACTAGTTTCATCTTGTATTCCTTAGTTTCTGAAATGACATGGAAAAATTTCAAACCAGCGTATTTATTTATTTATTAATTTTAAATCCAGTATGTAGTTAAGTTATTGAACTTACTGTCAGAGGGTACTGTGTAGGCCAAACCAAAAAAGAGGTATTAAACATGATGGACTGGATGGAAGCCATGATTCAAAAAACTTCTGAATACCTGATTTTCAAGGGCTGGAATTGTGCCTGAGGAAAGTTTTGCTTTGTAAATGTGCTTTTTCCTATAGTTTGCCTGAGTGTTTGCTGTTGATTTTAGTGGGGACAGGTCAGTGGCCCAGATGTACCTGTAGTTTCACCTGCTGAAGCAGTTTTTAACTCTTCTCTCTGCAGGGCAGTTTTACAACGTGAATGTGCCTGTTGTGGTTACACAGGCCTCAGGAGATGGAAGCATTCTCCACTACCCCGTGCAGCAGGTGTTTCATCCCCTTGGACAAACTTCAGTTCTGCAGGCCAGCATTGCCAGTGTCGCACAGGTGAATGCATCTGCTGCCCATGCAGCTGGTGAAACACTGCAGCCCCAGGAGACTGCTGTCCAACAGGCTGCGCTGTATAAACCAAACTTCATGGAAAAGCAGCACCTGGAGAACTCTGCTACCTTGGTCCAGCAGCCTTCTGCAAGTCTGCAGGAATTTGAAATTAATGCAGTGTTGAATCAGTGTAGTGAATTCGCAGAAAAATCCCAGCAAGACAACCTTCACACAGCTGTGTTTACTCCAGAATGCTCTGAAGGACTTTTTGTTGATGAATCCTTGGCAAGCAGCTCAAGCAGTGTCCTGCTGGATATGGAGGGGCAGCTGGACATGGAGCATCCGGATCTGCTGCAGCAGCAGGTGCCTGATGATATCATTGACCTGATTATTGCAGGGGAAAGTTTGGATGAAAATGCATTTCTAAGGGATCAGGGCAGCATCGCTTCCTCTGACAAGGTAAGGCCTTTTGTTTCTCAGCTAACAAAAATACATCTGTTAGAGGTGGTGGTTTGAATACATCTCTAAGTGACAACTAGCACCTCTAAATGAGAAGAATAAAAATTATTTCATGGCTCATTCTTAAGCTTGTTTAGTATAGCAGTAGCTGACTGCTTGTTTTTACATTGAGAATTTGTCAAAACTACTGCTAACATACTGTGATGAGAATATCAATTTAAAAATATTGGAAGTGTAATAGATAAAATGTATTAGACTTATTGACTATTTTTGAGAATCATAGGGATTTTTCGTGATTAAGCAGACATGAAAGACTCCTTGTGAACTTCCATATCATTCTGACACTGACCTGCATATGGATACTGGTCAGTTGTGGGCAAAGTGCTTTTGCAGGATCAGCTGGGATTAATTTTAAGTTGTAATGTGCAAATTAAAGTTGTATTGAGAATGCATTCAGGATGAAAAGTCAAATTTGATAAGTGAAAAATCTCCTTGAAGAAAATGTGTTTTCTTGGGGGAAGAATCCTGGACAAACTAGAACTCAGCTAGAGCTGTGTGGGAAACTTGAATGATTTTAATTAACAAGCCGCTTTCCTGACCTCATCTAATTTTAGTTCCAGAAATTATTTGCAGATGTTTGAAGTTCAGGCTGGCTCGCTGACTTTGAGTTGTAGTGCTCATATGTGATTGAGGCAAATTTATTAAATGCAAATTTAATGACAGTAATGCCAAATGTCTGTAAATAGAAAGCATGTTATGTTGCTCATCCGAACTCCGATGGCAGCATGATGAGGACTGTCTGAGTGAGAATGGAAGGTCAAAACAAAGTGTTATTTTCTTGAACTAGAAAGTGTATGTGGATGGGAATTAAGTGCTACAATAAAGATTTAATGAGAAACTGAAGATGGCTGAAACCCTAAAGCCCTTTTATGCTCCTGTGAATACTCTGTTTAGGAATTCTAGCACTTTTATGAACAGTAACTTGAAGTACTGAAATATTTACTGTCTCTCCCAGCTTTTTATATCTTATTTAAACAAAGCATTTTGAATGAGTTGAGGGAGAGGGATCAGTTCATCTTGACTTTTATTTCAAAAATGAAAAATCCTATTTTTGGGGGTAGAGGAGTAGCTTGTTCCTTTTTTTTATGGGAGGTTTTTTTACAATAGAAATTCTAAAGGCACACTTGATTGCCTTTGTTTTAGAGTTTTTTGAGTACAAGAGTGTTTGGAGAAAAGTCTAAGAATTTTTTTTTTCTGTATTGCTGAGGAATATTTGACCTGGGTTCCATTTAAGTTAGGTGCAACACAATGTTTGCAAATGTACTCAGGGCTTTCATGTAGGACCTGAAGCTCTCATTTTAGTGCCCCTAGCTTGTTGGTTTATTAAACAAAAATCTCAGGCTTTGTGCTGAACATGGCTTCCATTATGGTGTTAATTCACAAGCTGTCCCTGGTCTCTGTCATTCCTGTCACATGGAATCCATGGAGCAGACAGGATCTGATCTACTGCTGGAGAAGGATCTCTGCAGTGACATTGAAGGCATAAGTCAGCTCGATGGCACTGGGGATGTTTCTTCCAAGGAACAAATACCACATACAAAAGATAAAGAAGAGAATGAATTCATTGGTTTTATTGATTCAGAGGATCTAAGAGTTCTGGATGATGAGGAAGACTATGATGAAGAATGTGACAGTTCTTCAAACATGGAGTCCAGCTGCAGTGATGGGGACAATGAAGACCTCCAAATAGATATAGTTGAGGAGGTAATTTACTTTTAAGCCTTTAGAAGTACATAACAACATTAGATCTCTCCTGACTGTTGAATTGTTGGACCTAGAACACTTCCTGGTTAGTTTAATGCAGAGCATGGACAGTGAAGTTACAAACATCTGGAGATGGGAGGTACTGCAGGGAAATTACTCCAAAGCTCATTATGAGGAGTGTGGACAAATGAAAGAACTGTTGGAAAGTAATTTGTTTATTGGATGAATTAATGATCAGAATTAAAGTTTTATTGTAAAATCCTGGCCTTAGTGGAATGGAGTTCCACTTTTTACTTATTATTTAAAGATTTAAATTTAAATAAGATTTATTTAAATAAGATCAGGATACAAATCTAGGTTTTCTTTCCTTCTGAAGGACCACAGGGAATTAGACAGAGATGTGATACAAGAACCCTGTTCTCTGTCTAATCCCCTGTGTTTCCTAGGTTTTCCTTTTTCTTAAAGATATGCAATTTTGTATCCTATGGGTTTGTTCACAAGAGAATCAACTCATAGCATTTGGACTTCATATAAATAAATACAAGTTGATAAGTATTTCATTTACTGGGATCTGCTTTATCAGTTAGCAGTCTTACTTTTTTTGACCTGTGTTTTTGTTTAGGGTGTTTTGGGTTTTGAGAATGCAAACTCATAACTAAAAGGTACTTGTAAATGAGGTTGGTGCAATGTGGTCTTCACAGCCTCTAGATCTTGATTTTTGCAATGGTGACTTTATTGTTCTGGGTGTGTTTAATTCCAAGAACATTCAATGCCAT
>NW_008237239.1:20494831-20511106 GCF_000691975.1 Corvus brachyrhynchos | reverse complement strand
ATAAAACAGAATTTTAATCTCTAGGACCCCTTAAACTCTGGTGATGATGTCAGTGAACAGGACATTGCAGACTTGTTTGACACCGATAATGTGATCGTTTGTCAGTATGAAAAGGTACAGTAATATACTTTGTTCTTTAATCATACTAAATCTTTTCAGCAAATCTGTGCTGGCTCTACTGTCAGTGCCTTTTAAAGAAACTCTAATGCTGTAATAGAGCCTTTAAATGATATGTTTAGCTGACAATAGTCTGAAGACTTTCCTGCTGTTTTCTGAAAAGAGGATAATCATAATGGCCTATTAAAGGAAAAGGGAACAAGAAGTCTTGCAAAATTATGTTTAGTAAAGGTGCAAAAGTTTGTCTATTTCCTTAACTCTTAAGTAAGATCAACATCTCCATGGATGTATGTAGGCATGTCCAACCATGAATTAAGGCTTTTAAAATTGATAACAGAAAGAGGAGTGTGTGTACTTTCTTTTACTTTATTTTTTTGTCTTTGAAGTGCTTAGTGAGAGATTTTGATACCAGAATTTTGTTGTGTCTGAAAAACAAAGTAGTTGTTAAGTGCCATTTTGTCCTCCTTCATTTTAGTGTTTAAAATTCAACTCATTTTGAACTCCTGAAGATCAAATTAAGTCCTTTTAGCAATGGTATGGTTTTGGATGCTTATATGTCATAATTTAAAAGATTAAAAAAGTGCATATTTTATTTTAAAGCAAATATGGAAAAACATGGCTGTAGTTTGTTTAAGACTGTGCCTTGATTTTTTTTTTAAAATATTCTTTCAAAAGTGACTAGTGATAACTTTTTGTGTCTAACTAGGCCTGCCTTAATGGTTGTCTGTGGTTCAGGAAACAGCTGCTAAGAAAATTGTCTTTATTAACCTGTGAAAGATGAGTGTTCCTGAAACCAGTTATTTTGGGAAGTTATAGGGATATGTGTAGAAAATGCCTCTGAAATGAAGCCATTGGTGTCTGTATTGTATAGAAAGGTACCCCAAGTTTTGAAGCTTCAGAACTCAGATGTTACAGATGCTATAGGTAGTGCATGCTGTTATCTAGAGCAAGTTTTGCCTGAAATAAGCTGAAAAATTGCTTGAAAATCTGAAAGAAACTACTAGGAAGGTCAGCACTGGACATGTCTTGTAGGAAATTTAGTATCAGATGTAATTAGAAATTGATAGTTACAGAGGCTGCAGAAAGATGTTGGTAACTTTCCCCTTTCCAATACAGATTTAATAAAACATGTAGGCCCCATAGAAAGTAGGTAAAAACAGTTATCTCTTAAATTACCTTTAAGACAATATTGCTGGTAAAATTGCTGTCCTGTTTCATTCCTTTCTGGGACTGAAAATAGACTGATGCTGAAAATACAAGGAGTTTTCTAGAGATAGTTAAAATTCCTCCTTTTAGTATCAAACAAAACTTTCAGCAGTATGGATCTTTTTGCAGGCCTTTAAAAAGAAACAGAATATGCAAATTCTTCTGCTTTTAAGACAAGTTTTTATGCTTTTAGCCTGTTCCTCACACTTCTAGGCATGCAACACTGCTTTGCCATGTGAAAAGGAAAACACTGCATTTCAGTTAAGCTACACTGGTTTGCAAGGTGTGCTGTGTTTTGGGATTGCCCCATTACTGTTGTCTTGTCCTGCTGGTGTTGAGCTGTATAGATAACAATTTTTGGGGGGGAAAGTTGTGGGAGAGGAGAGTGGGACAGGATGGGATAAGATTCAGGAGGTTTCTGTCTTGAGAGGGCAGGGAGTTCTTTATAAACAATTGAAATATACTGCTTTCATTGAATATTTTGGACTGTAAGGATTTTAAAATCAAAACCAGGTGTGTAAAACAGGTTGTGCTGAAGTCTTAATTTTTTTTTTATGTTTAAGAAAAATGGTGTAATGTATATTTGTGGTGGCGTTGATTTTGATTATTATTTTTCATCAGATACATCGAACTAAGAACAAATGGAAGTTCTACTTAAAAGATGGAGTGATGTCCATTGGGGGTAAAGACCATGTATTTTCAAAAGCCACTGGAGATGCAGAGTGGTGAAACCTCACTCCTGTATGTCCTTGAAGACTGTGGCATTATTTCCTTATAAGACTTCTGTGAAACAACTGGACTTTCTATTGTTGTTTCAGAAAAAAATCTCCCAAAAAACCCCCCAAACAACAAAGCTGTGGCAAAAAATACGCAAAATCGGTGTTGTTAATTTGTGTTGTTAATCTGTTTAGTTTGCAAATGAAACAACTGTATTGTTAGCTCCTCAGCTGTCTTTGCTGTTTTTTTCTGATTATTTCATTATTTTTCCAACCAAGAAACATCATTGGAATGAATAGCTTTAAAGCTTGAAATGTTGTGTCTGTTTGTAATTCAAGACAGTAAAGAAATAGTTAGTAATTAATAAAGAAATACTTAGTGATTATAATTAAATAAATTTTAGTTCTGTTGGTTTTCTTTCCAATTCTTAAAATCTGAGGTATGACTTGAAATATAAATTTACAGTGTTGTGTAATTCTTTTCAAAGACTGTTGAGCTAAAAAAAAAAGCAATTATCTGTGCAAGTCTGAAACCTGTGGCTGTTTCAGCTGCACAGTTCTCTCTTTTTTTGGTTGCTTTGTGTTTTTTTTGACTTCAGTTTAAAGACATTCACTCCAGATGCAAGTAAGGGAAATGCCTGGGAAAGATCCTGGAGCTCTCAATATATGAGAATTATTATTGTTTATTCTATAGTAGCTGTGTCTACTGAGATGCAATGAGTAGTGCGATGTAACATTAAAATGTGATTTATTTTCACTGTCAATGCAAAGTCATTTAAGTTTGCTACTGTACATTTCTGCTTTGTTCTAGGACTACAGACCAGTAAGCTGTGAATGATACAAATTGTGCATAATAATAAAAGTGTCATCTCATTTACATTCCTAGCACAGAGTTGTTTTTGTGTTCCCTCAATATAAACTTTGCTTAGAGGAACGTGTACAAGCCATGTATGTGGCAGTAGCTCACCCTGCCATGAGAACTGCATTCCTTCCAGCCCTCAGCATCAAGTTTTTATTAGGTCTTCTAGAAACAGAGGTCCAAAAGAAGCTTTGGGCCCTTGTCCTTCAGAGCTGCAACTTTTCCCTGGCTGGTTCCTGTTCCTTGTAGGGCAATTTGGACAACTCCATGCTAAAGCTGCAGCCAGGCTGCCTCAGAACAGGATAATCCTGCTGGAAGGGCAGTGCTACACTAAGGCACCCCTCCCTCCTGGCTGCTGCTCCCCTGTCTGTTGGAATGAAACACTGTGAGGCATTTTGGTTATCTCTAATCCCTGAGAGGAGGCAGAGGCTGGGAGAAGGGAAAGAAAAGAAAGGGAAGAGTTGGAGAGAATGAATATATGGAAGAAATGAGGGGAAAAACCCCAGCCCTTGTTCATAATGGTACAAACCCTTGTGCTAATGGCATAAGGCAGGAAGTAGGTTTTGAACAATTATTGAGTTTACTGCGTGCTTTTTTTGATGTATCTGCTACTCTCCAGTATCAAAAACAGGACACTGAACTAGAGCACTTGAACCAAATGTGCCATTTCTTTTGTCTTTTATAGATGTTGCTGCTGGAATGGGAAGAACTGTGTATTCATAGACAGTTAAAATATTCCAGTGTATGATTTCTTTTCCCCCATTCAGATGACTTGTAGCTGCACTGATGTTACACTTCAGACCCATAAATGCACAAGAAATGCAGCTCTTACCACATGATAGATGCTTTTAGATTTCAATAGTCTCTCACAGGCTCTGGGGTGCTCATGCTCTGTACATTATGAACTGTGGGACCATTTCCAATGTCAGGAAAGACTGGAAGCAGAGGTAGTGTGGCACAGGAATCCATGGGACAGGACTAGATATGAGCCATTCACTAAACACCACACAGGCTCTGAGTGGTGCTTCTGAATTTGATCTGTTTTTCCTGGTCACTGTAAAATAAAGAAGCTAAAGAGCACTTCATTTTTAGCTAGTTTTAAAAATAACATTAGTAATGAATTACAGCTTTGAACAAGACATTTACAACTAAATGCACCTGAAGTCAGGAATTTTTATACTGAAAAAAAGTTTCTTATTAAAATGTAAGCTCTAGTCTGTAACTTGAGCAGTAACCAGTGCTTTTGATCTGAATAGTTTGTGAATTAATGTTTTTGATCGCTGGTACTTACAGTTTAGCAAACAGATTGCTGCAGATGTGACAGGGTGCGGTATGTAATACCAGCTATGGCCATCAAAGATATTTCCGTAAATGGCTGTCTAAAACCTTACACCAGAAAGAAAGTAAACTAAAAATAATGAGATAGAATAACAAGTGTAACTAGTATGAGAAGCTCTGGCATGAATCTGTATCTCTTTTCAAAGTGTTGCTTTTACTTATTTGCTTACTTTTGTGCGTAGAAAAATTTTAAGTATATAAATTACACTTGCTGTTTTGTCAGGGGTGGTTTTTTTTTTTTTTCCCTTAAAACTGGAATTTTTTAAATGGTGGATTTCACTCATCTTACAGCAGGTACAAAAAGAAAAATGCCCACAGAGATCTCTTGCTGCTCAGTGCTGTTCCCTCTGCAGCCCTGTAGGGTAGGTGCTATCAGCTGTTGCTAATTCGAACTCATTTCCCTTCCTTGGCGTTTCCCACCCATATTATGGGGTAGGGAGGGTGTGCTGGCAAGCTCTTGTCCTGTTGGAACATAATGCAAGTACGTCAGTTACTGCCCACTTAAGATATTGTGCTGTCATGTCCTAAATCTTGTGCAGGACTCTTCCATGGGATGTCAGAAGAGTGAGTCTCAAAAATCAATTTTGAGACAGGTGACAGAAAAGATTTAGGCCCAGTAGCTATTTTTTTTACACCAGTGCCTATGGTTTGTATTATAGTTAAATACCCTCATAGTCCTATTTCACCACTGGCTAAGCTCAGGAGCTGGTGTGTTTAAAGAGGTGCATCCTATGGGATTTATACTGATTGCTAAACCATAGAGTTTTAAGAGTCTCCTCTGCTCTCAATCCTGCTTCATTCCCCACCTGTGGGAACTGCTTGTGAGCACAGCTGTGCTTACATCCGGAGCTTTTGTACTGATTGAAATCATGGCATTAAGCTGAAGGTAAGAGTAGGTCAGAGATGTTATTTCTAATTATCACAATTATGAACTAATGATAGACCAGTCACTAGTACAAAGAATTGCTTTCCTTAATGTGAAGCAAATTTAGCTTGCAGTGCAGTGTTTTGGCAACAAGAGGAGTGCTTTGGAACTCAGTTGCTGTCACAGACTTGAAAGCAAAGGACTCAGCTGAAAAGGAGAATATAAAAGGTTTAAAGTGATTGCAATAGTACTATTTTCTTATGGTAGAGTGTCAAACTCTGCACTTACTTAAATTACCAATGCAGTTACAAATCTAGACCAGGCATTTAGCATGATCACTTAGCATTAGGCAATGAACAATGAAAGAAAAGAGAGATTTTAATGGGGAAACATTGTCACAAATAGGTAAGTACTGTGCTACTCTGCTCCATCACCTGGGAATAGAGTTGGACTGTGAGTGCTGAAGAAGCTCTAGTGCATTCCTGAATGCCACTGGCACTGGTGATGTCAGAGAACTGACAGGTGAAAATCATTCCTCAGACTGTCCCAGGAGGGAAAACAAGGCAGCACTTCCTTGCCTGTGCAGGAAGCAGCTCTCCAGTTTACCTGATTTGTGTGTGCATATGTGATACCCTAAATAGAGTCCTGTGTGCAGCAGAGGGGGTTTTGCATCTCTTGTGTTTTCCAGATCACACGTGGCTGTGTATGGGTTAATAATTTAAGTAAACTACCCACCAGCTCAGACTGAGATCTAATGTAAACTGCAAAATTGCCAGTAACAAAGGTTCAATAGATCAACTTTCCTCCTTGGGGGACATCTTTACAGCCTATCACTTGAACACTCTTTAACTGTGTGTAGGTGGCTGTGTAATTGGAAGTTTCTGTGGATGAAATGAAGGCATCTAGTTTAGTGCCTCTTTCTTTAAACCAACAATGCCAGCATAGCTGATAGGAATGAAAAAAGAAGCCATGAAAGGTAGCAAACCGGCTTTAAATACTCCAAGGAAGCAGATCTTGAGAAAAAGAAGCCAGGCTGCAATCACTGCAGTAGCTGTTAACTTCAAGAGCAACTTGACTATTCCTGGACTCTTCTGGTTCCCCATAAAGAAAAGTTTTGCCTAATAGCCACCTTCCACACCTATCCTTACAAAGGAAGAGAAGGGAAAACACCACCTCGAACGTCAGAAGAGTTATGCTGCATAAGAATTACTTACTGGCATTTTTATTTATGAACTGTTCAAGATATTATAAAACAGTCCCTAGTCAGTAAGATAATCTCCACTGGCCGTGCAAAGTGCTGCATCTCTTAGAGCTCTGAGTTAATTTTCCTTGTGAGATGTCTTGTCCCGTAGTGCAGGATATGGCTTCTCTAAGGCTGACAAGAGCAGGAATCGTTGGGAGGCCTTGCTGGGGGCTGTGGCTGCGCCACCGTTCTTGCAGTTGGAGTTATAAGCAGAGAAATAGTTCATTCTGTAGAGTTCTGCTTGGCTCTTGCAGCAACCAAGCTTGCTCATCAGCAGAAAGAAATCCCTCCGAAATGCTTTGGTGAAAATTGCGTAGAGAAAGGGGTTTGCACAAGAGTTGACAGGGTAAAATAAAACCAGCAGGATCTTGGAGTTGGTGACTGTGATGAGAGGAACTTTGAAGGCAGCGGATATGGCAAAAAAGGAGATGGGGGCCATGCAGGTGAAATCCGTGAAGATCAGTATTGCCATTCTCTTGGCGACCTTGGTGTCTTTATTGGCAGCTACCAGCTCTGGGTTCTGCACGGCGATGTAAATCTTGATGTAGCAAGCACAAATGACAATGAAGGCGACAACATTCAGCACCAAGATCAGCAGAATGTAGGCTTGGGACAGGCCTGTTTCGATATCCATGGGCAAACAGATGCTGACCTTCATGTAGCTGCTGACCCCGAAGAGAGGCAGCACGGCTATCCCGATGGAGAAGAGCCAGCCCCCGAGCATGATGGGCACGGCGTGGCGCAGCCGCAGCTTGCGGTCCAGCTGCATGGCGTAGGTGATGGTGTGCCAGCGCTCCAGGGTGATCACCGTCAGCGTGTACACCGACAGCTCGCTGGCAAACACCGTGAAGAACCCGGCGGTGCTGCAGCCAGTCTATGGCGTGGTTGTAGTACTGCCCGCTGGTCTGGGCGTCCACGGAGGCGATGAGCAGGAGGTAGAGTCCCATGCAAAAGTCGGCGAAGGAGAGGTTGCACATGAGAAAGCGAGGGACGGTGAGCTTGTAGTGGCTGGTCAGGAGAACGAGGAGCACGGTGAAATTGCCGGCGATGGCGAGGATGTTTATAAACCAGATCAGCACTCTGAGGAAGCTGTATCCCAGGATGTCTTCGCAGGGATTAAAGGCATCTGGTTCTGGAGTGCATGTGACGACTTTAGGCTGACAAAAGTCATACTCGAAGTCAAAGCTGTCCGTTTCGCTGTCATCAAAAATGGTCGAGTAGCTGTAGGGAGAACTTTCTTCATCTGTCACAAACGGGTGCGTGTTCTTCTCCGCTGACCACGGCGATGTGTTGTTGGAGTCATCTCTGTAACCATGAAAAAACCAACCCCCCCAACAGGAGTGAATTATTTGTTACATGCTACTCGCATTCTTCTGCAAAAGACAACAGATAACAGTTGTTTTAAAACAGTGACTTCCTCCATGTGTTTCTACAGGGTGTTTACAAATAACAAAGCCCTGTAAGGATGCTTTGTGTTTGGGAAGCAGCCTTGGAGAGCAGCAGGGGTCACAGTCCCATCCACAGAAATACTCTCTTATACAACCTGATTATTTGGAAGTACTTTATTGTGACTGCTTTGTGAGGGAGCCATCGTTCTCATGCTGCTGGTTGGCTGCAGTCCAAGCTATAGTAAGACTTGAGCTGATGGATTACAGCTTTGATGCACAGAGGTTTCGCAGGCAGTTGTAGAAGCCATACTGAAATAACCTAAGGGTTTTAACTCTGCACCTTTGCTCCCCTTAGGAAAGGCACTTAGCAAATGAATTCCTGAGACTATGTATGGCTTGGGAGGTGCTGAGGAATTTGATGCTCACAGTATTGTAAGGTAAGGAGTAGGAGTGCATGGTTAACTAAGTAAAGTTGATAGCTAGGAATTTATTAAATTTAGGCTGGACCCAATGCCTAATAAAAAATGTTGTAGGTTTTTAAGATAGACTTCTAAAATCTCTAGGTCATCAAGAGTGTGGTGATATGTCTACCAAAGAAGGAATGTTTTAAAAGCAAATACTGTCTTTCCTGGCACTTCCCTACCATAACAGGTGCCTATTTTCCAACTTCCCAATCATCCTGACTGTGAACGTTTGGTGGGCAAACACTCAGTCTGCAGTGTGAGATCTGGAAAGCATCTCTATTAAGGACAGCTCTTGAGAAAACTGGTTGCTTTAGGATAATTTAAACACATGTTTAAGCTTCCACATCTACTGAAGCATGCCCATGAAATGATATTTCTGGAGCAGGGTCTTAACTGGCAAATGAAACTGAGCTGCTTTTCAGTTATTCCTGTGGGGCAAATAACTTCCCAAACTTGTTATCCTAACTCTCCTCTCTGTATATGAAAAACTGCCCAATGTCTTACATTTACTTGCAAACTGGAAGAGTAGGAAATACATTTGAGTCTATTTACTAATGAAAATGGTTGTGATTTTCTGAGAGGCTGTGAAAATGTGCTGCTATGTGCTGCTATGTGCAAGCTGGATTGCTGGGTTTTTTTTGTTTTTTTTTTTGTTTTTTTTAACCAATGAAAACTCAGGACTTTCAGATGATTTCTGCTGTGGTTCTGCAGCCATTAAGCCCATGAACCTTACTTTCATTTGCTTATTATAATGACTGCTAAGAGAATTGCTGAGATTGGGATTTGCCAAAGCAAAAAGCTTCAGGAGCCAATAGGCTGGGCAGACTATTTAATGCACAGCAGGAGTGCAACAGATGCTAATCCAAAACAAGCAGACAGATAAAACCAAATGGCAAGTGTAGGAGGCCTCACCAACCAGCAAACAAGATAATGTCCAAGGAAGTAATCATCCCAATGAATCAATCACATTTCAGCTGTATTTTGCCACTGGAATTTTATGACAATAACCTTGTTTCTTCTAGACTTTACAATGCTTTGACGCCATGTCAGGGCTGCTAACAAGTCTCAAGGTCTGCCAATTAGCTGTAGAGGGATGAAGAATAGCAAATCCTTAAACTTCTCCCTTAAAAGCTGGATTAGAGCCTGTGCCATCCAGCACAGCCAACACAACAGTTTTGATATTAGCCTTTCTCACTGTCACATTGAACACTGTCAAGCAAACAATATGATGATATGGAAAGACTTGTTTAGACGGAATAAAGCACTGGCATGGGATCATCATACTTCTAGCTCAGGGACTCCGTTCTGCCATGGAAAACTAATGATATGCAGAGTTCTAATTACCCTTTCTATAGGTAAAAAAAAAATTATTAACAATAGCAGCTCTTCTTTGAATCACACCAACAACTGCAATTATTTCAGGGAATGGAAAGTCTCCATGCAGGCCACTAACTTCCGTAAATATTTAATCATTGGTTTGAAGTCCTTTCAGAATTCAGAAGACAAACTGGAGTGAGTATAGCTCATGAAATCATGAGGGTTTTTTTTTTCCCTTTCCTTTTGAACATCCAAATCTTCGTTTAATGATAGTAAAATTACCACTTGTGCAACTTGTAGGGGTGACTGAATTGGCAGGCAAAGACCTGCTTAGTGAAAAAACATGTGAACAGCAGAAAGGGGAGGAGGTCTGTATTTGCTACTTCCATCATCTCTATGCAGAGAGGTACTTACAGCATTTTGTTAGTTGGTTTCCTCATGGTGCTTTCACACTCCTTGGAGAAGTTGTCAAAAATGGAAAGCAACAAGTTCTGTCTGCAAGAAGGATGAGAAGGAAGTTAACTTTCAGGCTGGATTTTGGCCAAAGCCCTGGCTTCTCTGCAAGTGATCTTCACAGCCATATAAGGTAAGGTGGTTTCATGGCTGGACAAACGTTCCTGTAGACATCAGGAAGTGGGAAGAAGAAGGCTTCAAATACTGTGAAAATAGGCAGGACCTCAAGGGGTGTGTAAGGATGGTCTTTCAACTTGGTTACTGTGTAGGATGTATTTTTTTTTTATAGTGAAATAACTTGAACTGGAATTAAAAGGTGTGTTTTGAAATATTGTATTGAAGTGGGCCAGATTCTCCAGCAGGACGAATGGAAGCAGGCTGGCTTTTGGAGAAGTTCCTGCTAACAGCTGCTGGGAAACTGGCCTGATACAGCATCACTGAGTGCATCAGGTTGGAAGGGACTGTGATGGGGCATCTGGTCCAACCTCCCTGTGTCATCCTAGAACACAATCCAGACAGTTCTGGAATATGTCCAGTGAGGGAGACTCCACACGCTCTCCGTGCAACCTGTTGCAGTGCTTGGTTACCTGCACAGAAGGAAGTTCCTCCTCATATTCAGATGGAACTTCCTATGCCTCAGTTCCTGCCTATTGCCTCTTGTTCCATTGATTGGAACCACTGAGCAGAGCCTGGCTCCATCCTCTGACCCCTCCCTGCAGACACCAACAGCCATTGATGAGGTTCCCTCTCTGTGTCTCTCCTCGAGGCTGAATGAACAGGCCCAGCTCCCTCAGCCTTTCCTCATCAGAGAGATGCTCCCAGCCCTTGATCATCTTCATAGCCCTCCACTGGACGTGCTCCAGGAGCTCCATGTCTCTCTTGCCCTCAGGATCCCAGAACTGGACACAGCACTCCAGACGTGCCTCACCAGGGCTGAGCGGAGGGGCAGGATCCCCTCCCTTGACCTTCAGGCAATGCTCTTCCTAATGCACCCCAGGACACCATTGGCCTTCTTGGCCACAAAGACACACTGCTGGCTCAGGGATCTCCATGCAGGCCACTAACTTCCGTAAATATTTAATCATTGGTTTGAAGTCCTTTCAGAATTCAGAAGACAAACTGGAGTGAGTATAGCTCATGAAATCATGAGGGTTTTTTTTTTCCCTTTCCTTTTGAACATCCAAATCTTCGTTTAATGATAGTAAAATTACCACTTGTGCAACTTGTAGGGGTGACTGAATTGGCAGGGGAAAAACCGCTTAGTGAAAAAACATGTGAACAGCAGAAAGGGGAGGAGGTCTGTATTTGCTACTTCCATCATCTCTATGCAGAGAGGTACTTACAGCATTTTGTTAGTTGGTTTCCTCATGGTGCTTTCACACTCCTTGGAGAAGTTGTCAAAAATGGAAAGCAACAAGTTCTGTCTGCAAGAAGGATGAGAAGGAAGTTAACTTTCAGGCTGGATTTTGGCCAAAGCCCTGGCTTCTCTGCAAGTGATCTTCACAGCCATATAAGGTAAGGTGGTTTCATGGCTGGACAAACGTTCCTGTAGACATCAGGAAGTGGGAAGAAGAAGGCTTCAAATACTGTGAAAATAGGCAGGACCTCAAGGGGTGTGTAAGGATGGTCTTTCAACTTGGTTACTGTGTAGGATGTATTTTTTTTTTATAGTGAAATAACTTGAACTGGAATTAAAAGGTGTGTTTTGAAATATTGTATTGAAGTGGGCCAGATTCTCCAGCAGGACGAATGGAAGCAGGCTGGCTTTTGGAGAAGTTCCTGCTAACAGCTGCTGGGAAACTGGCCTGATACAGCATCACTGAGTGCATCAGGTTGGAAGGGACTGTGATGGGGCATCTGGTCCAACCTCCCTGTGTCATCCTAGAACACAATCCAGACAGTTCTGGAATATGTCCAGTGAGGGAGACTCCACACGCTCTCCGTGCAACCTGTTGCAGTGCTTGGTTACCTGCACAGAAGGAAGTTCCTCCTCATATTCAGATGGAACTTCCTATGCCTCAGTTCCTGCCTATTGCCTCTTGTTCCATTGATTGGAACCACTGAGCAGAGCCTGGCTCCATCCTCTGACCCCTCCCTGCAGACACCGACAGCCATTGGTGAGGTTCCCTCTCTGTGTCTCTCCTCGAGGCTGAATGAACAGGCCCAGCTCCCTCAGCCTTTCCTCATCAGAGAGATGCTCCCAGCCCTTGATCATCTTCATAGCCCTCCACTGGACGTGCTCCAGGAGCTCCATGTCTCTCTTGCCCTCAGGATCCCAGAACTGGACACAGCACTCCAGACGTGCCTCACCAGGGCTGAGCGGAGGGGCAGGATCCCCTCCCTTGACCTTCAGGCAATGCTCTTCCTAATGCACCCCAGGACACCATTGGCCTTCTTGGCCACAAAGACACACTGCTGGCTCAGGGACAGCTTGTTGTCCACCAGGACCCCCAGGTCCTCTGCAGAGCTGCTTTCCAGCAGCTCAGCCTCAATCCCATACTGGTGACCCTATTTAAAAACTGTCTGGGATCTGGAGGTAGACTTTGCATGCTTGAAGTAAAGCAGTTTGAACAGTACAAGTTCAAAGATGACATATTTGGCAACATCTCTAGTTTTGAGGCTTTGAAAGTAGCAGCCAGGTGCTCTACCAGTATGAATGGAAATGGCTTTCTCTCACTCATTGCTGATGCCTGTGGTAGGGGAGCAGTTGTTTCCTGATTTGCATGGGATTTTCCCCCCAGCAATTTACTAAGAAAACAGTCACTTAATATAAGAAAGTGACTTACTAAGGCACCCCTGTTTTTATAGACCATGCTCATGTTGCAAAGCCAAGCACCCAAAAATTAATATAGTATCAGAAATGTAGTTGTCTTTATCAGGATGAATACTTTTTATTTTCTCTCCCAGAAATGCTCCTGCGTTTAATACACTCAGAGATGTGATCTGTGACTGAATCAGTTCTGTAGCAATGGAAACCCTTTACAGGAGATTCTTTCTCTTCTTGCAGAATCAAGAACCCCTTAGTAAAATGGGGTAAGCAGAGAAAGAATAGCACCAGCCTTAATTTTACCCTGAAGAACTGGAATTTGTTTCTGCTTTTCCAAGACAGTCTTGAAGTGAAGGCATGGGAGTGACACCGACCAGGCCTCTCACAACTGCCTGCTCAGCACACCTTTTCTGTGGCCTTCATTTGAGTCAGGTAAGAAGTGAGGCACCTTCATGGCTCAAACTAAACTCCTTTGGGGTTGCTTTGGCTGCCTAAAGCCCGCTAAGGGTTGGTTTCTTTGAAACATAAATGCTGAAAAATAAGCTCCCATTTTCTGGGATTAAATACCCCAAGTTAGCGGATGCAAAGCTCTCCCTGTGCCACGGTTTCCACTTGTGGGGAGAACAATACTGTCTGTTATCTGAAATAGCTGGAAGTAAACTGAGTAACCTCTTCCTGTAGGCTTGGGGCAGGCCCTAATTTTGGTGGGTAATTGAAAGATTGACCTTTCTACTATGTCATCATATCACCTGAATTGATTAAGCTACATAACTAAAGGCTACAGGGGTTTCTATTTTTTTTTTTTTAAATTTTAAATTAGGGCAGCACGCTATTGATAAAGATCTGTCTTCTGTGTGCCAGCAGGCTTTTAATTGAGATACCAAAAAAATATAAGCTTTAAGCAAACTTAGAATAATGTTTCTGATGGCAGATCCAGGGCACAGAATGGGATCCATTTTTGCTCTAAAATAAATGGACATGATTTTCCTGGCTTTAGCAGAGATTTGCTGTTTCCTGCAAGGCCTTGCAATACACCAGAGCTTCCCTGTAACTGGAATAAAAATAATCAAACCTTGTGAGCTGAATAAAGCAGAATTGCCATTTTGGCGCTTCTGAAGCACCGCAGTACAATAATGGGCTATTTGGACTTACTTTTCTGTCCTTAGGTTTCGAAAAGCACAGCAGTGGCTGGGATATGTTAGGACAGCTTCCAGAAGACTGCTGAATTTATCCAGTGGTGGCAGTCTCTTTAAAGAGTAAGATGACATTGCATTTAAGACCTGAATGGCCTCAAGCCCATAACTAGGCAGGGACTCCAGCGCTGTTGAAGAAATATCCCTGTGAAACAAAGAGAGCATTCACTTTTCTTTTCATCCCTATAAAAATACAACCAAAGCATGACGGTAGGTAACAGCAGCTGTTTTTTCACAAAGGTTTAGATCTACAAAGTCACTTCAGCACCTGATGCCCAGCTCAGAGACATGGTCTGTGAAAATACAGAGCGGTGGGGTAAGAGCATCCCTTTGGCTCAGCAGCTCCAGCAAGGCAAGGAGCTCCCTTTGTCCTGGGGAAACTCAAACCCACCACTCCAGGGGCTGTGTCCTGACCTTATTGTTTGAAATCCAGGCATGGAGTGAGGGATGCCTCTAAGATAGAGGCAGGGAGAGAAGAAGGTGGACAAAGGTGACTCTCCAGCCAGCTAACAGGTAGGACACCCTCCTGGCTCTCTGCTTGCCTCTGAAGTGCTGTTCTAGGTGCTTTAATTAAATGGCTATTAAATAAAACCCCCAAAGAATCTGTCATTCTTGCCAACACAAACATAAGCAGTTTGACTTAGAGTAACTTCAGAGGGGCTGTTTGTGTGAAGAAAGTCCATCAGTGTGACTAAAGAGTCAGGACATTTAACAAAGGAAAAAAAGGCCCACAATTCTGAAAGTGGTATCAGTAATGCCATATACCACAAAGCACCAATAAAAGGCACAAAAAAGGCATGTGCAGCACAGACTGCTATTTACAGAACCACACTGTGTTTTATTGCATGGAGTTACAGCCAGGGCAGCCCTCCAGTAAGTCCTTGATTAATAAATCATGAGGATGATAATAACAAGTTTTATTCAGCATGAGCTTACAGCGTGCAATCAGCTGGTTCAATTTTATAAACAAATTGTAAACCAATATATATATTGCCAAAACATATCCATCCTACCAAAGGACAAGTTAGTTTGCAATGTCAGAGTATAAAACACAGGAACAGGATCAGGAGGATCTGACACAAATAAAGCAAAGGCCAAAATATCTAAGAGGTGGAGATCAATGCCAACACTAGAACTGGCTGATACGTGTTTGCCAGGGTGCAAACTTCTTTCACCCTGTAATTTCATGGCATCTTGTTGACATGTTTCTACTTTATGCACAGAGGGTAAGAGATCAAATCTCCTTCTAGACTCAAAGCCTGTGTTTGCTGTGGTGACACAGCTCTGGTGGCACTGTGCAGTTCCCACAGGACACTCAGGTAATGGAGGTGTGGATACTTACAAGACATCTGGCCCTGTGGCCCCTCTCAGGGCATCATTGTGTATCCGCCTGAGGTTCTTGTTGTCCTTCAGGATTCTGTGGAACCAAAAATGAACTCTCTGTATGTCTGTATTTTAAAAATCACTTTTTTGGTTTCTTCTTCACACCTGTTTCAATTCTTTCTCTCACCACAGCAGTGGTTGTTGCACTGCCTGGCTGGGGACAGCTTGTAATTCCCACGTGACCTTTACTTCCTCTGATGCCATCAGATCATTATCATCTACACTTAAAAGTGCTAAATTCCATATTTTTCTGACTTAAACCAGGAACAACAAGGCTGGTTCTTTCACTACAGTAGCAAACATACATTTTGCCTAACCAAGAGATTAGTCCCCCAGCGTGTGAGAGGGATTCAAAACCTATTGATGTTTCCAGACATAAACTATAGATTCCTGAGTCTGGGCTACTGTTTCAAGTTTTACACTAGTTTATGAAATTTTGTTAAGAATTATGAGCTTTTCTCACAAAAGCTTTACTATTTTAATAGATATTGTTTCAGGAAAAACAGTAAGACCTGTAGGATTAACGACTGAGTCACAATGACACTGAAAGATGCAGTTTGGGAAATACAAGACACAGGCAGTTAAGCTGAAGGAAGAGCCTCTGACTATATTTAAATTCTTATTTACTGTTTAATTTACTGAGGAGGGATAGCATACTCACAATTGATTCAGCTTTGTCCCGTTGAAGGCATGGCTGTGGATATCTTCAAATCCATTTTTATACAACTTGCTGGAGATTAAACAAACATGAGGGAAAAAGATTTGGAAAAGGCGAGATTACATTACGTACTACAAGTTTCAAACCTTGGTGCTGCTTATAAAGAATGAAGGTAACTATAGCTCTTAAATTAAGAAAGATGCAGTTTAAATTCTCTAAGCTCCTTCCTGTTTAGCTGCTGAAGAGAACTTTTGCTGAGGTACAGATCCTCCCCCTGCTGAGGGGCTCGCCTGTGCCTACCTGGGGCT
>NW_008237239.1:20479370-20494660 GCF_000691975.1 Corvus brachyrhynchos | reverse complement strand
TGGGGAGGCACAGGCTGGACACTAGTCCAGCTAAGCTCCTGGCACACAGACAACAACCTGGAGGCAGAAGACCAGGATTTTGTGGTGTCAGCAGGTGCAGATGGAAGACTGCAAGGCCTAGAGATGTGTCAGGTGGAAAGCAACCGTAAAGCCTGGAGGGAGCTGCTGGATTGCAGATCCTCTATGGACAGACAAATCTTCTAAGAGACAGCCTTGCAGAGAGGCAAGGCTGAGTTGTGCATCATCCAGCAGTCAGTGAGTTAGCAGCTTCTCCAAGGCGCTGCTGCCAGGCTTGGTTTGTGCTGTGGGATCCCTGCTGTTTCCTGCGCTGCACACGTCACTCGATGCCACCTTGGGTCCTGATTCCCCACCCTGGGGACAGACACCTAAATGCTGGGCTCTGCTACACCTCGGGTCCAGCTCTTTTCCTTCTTTAGGAGATGTAAAGATGGGTCTATTAATACCCATTTGTGGTATTAAGTTCATGTATCCAATAGAAATTCAATATAGTCACCTGTATATATTATTTTTTCTTTAATATTAAGTACTAATAGAAAACTTGGCACAGTTTGTGAATTAAACAGCATTTCTGTTGCTTTTCCACTTGCTTTTGGGATAGCACAAACTGGCCCTATGGAACATGCTCCCAGGTGCTTAAGTGTGAGGAGCACCTGGCTCCGTTTGATAGATGGTATCTACCTCAGCACAATGCTGAAATTAGTGATAGCTTTAAAAACCATGACAACATGTAGGATTAATTTTCCAATCCACCAGAAACATTAACTGTTGGAAAGGCTAAATGAGATACTTTGCAGTGCAAAGTATGACTGCAGGGTGACTTTACACCTCCATAGATGACTTATGTTTCACCAGACCATGCTGTAACAAGAGGAATTACTTCAGCTAATTACAGCTAACCACATGGGGTGGTGTTAACACATAGCTCTACAATTAGGAAGCTGCTGATAAGATACTTCTTTTCTTCTTGTGGTGAGCTCCCTATCACAAAAGGATGGGAGAAAAATGAATGTTGGCTGTTGCCTGACTTAGACTCCCTCCCATTTAATACACTTTAAGGTTACAGTAAAGACTTTAAGCACCTTTCTCCATCTCTTTTATGTTCATTTTCTTGCACCATTAGCAGAATCATAATTTTGCTGAAGTTATTTTGAGAACTTGTTGGGAGGAAAGAGGCTCATAAGATGAAATGATGCACTAATCCAAGCAATTGCTCTTCTTTAGCATCGTGTAGGAGCAGCATTCAGTCACATTTATGCCCAGTTCCTCTCTTGCTTCCAGAAGGTATTGGCCAATACATAAAATCTGTGTTAAAATTACTGCCATGCTGGCACATCAGCCTGATGAAGATTCCATCAGTTGCAGTCCTTGACCCTGTGCACAGCTCCTTTGCAGGTGCAAATATTCATGGAATTTAGGGCAGGGCTCCCATTGGATATGTACTGGAGCCTGGCCCCCAAAGGCTGGCTTCACTGGGCTCCCCTGGGGTTTGTGGCTACCACACCAAGTGGGTGGCCTGCTGCTGCCCTCTTGGCTCAGAGGGTCCTTCCTTGGGACACCCAGATTTCATCCGCATCCTGCCAAGAGGCTCAGCTTGTAATTTTTCCTCTTTCAGCTCTACTTTGTGGAAGCTTTTGTGAAGACAAGTGAGCTGTGAAATCCATGGTACTGGCAGAGGACATCTCACCTTGGCTTCCTGTTGCTTTCTGTGTTCCTCAGGTGGGGCATCTCACAGCATCAAACCCACCCACCTCGCAGGGGGCTGAAGCAATGAATGCATTGTTGGCTAAAAGGAAAGTCTTGGGTGTGGAGACTTAGAGGAATCTTATGGGAACATAAACTGAAGCAAAATAAAGAAGCAGCGTCCATAGTTTGTACCAATTTCCTCTCTCTCTCCATCCCATCCCTCCTCAGAGGGACCCTGTGCAGCTGAAGCTCAGCTCCCTCAGACTGGTCCCTGCAAGCACTGTTTCAAGAAAATGCATCCCTAAGGTAAGAACAGAGACTTTGGCCTGCAGCACAGCTTTTGTAGTTTTTATCCTGATGATGGTATTTTTAAAAATAACATTGCATGGAAGATGAAGATTTAGATCCCTTGTCCCATTTTCTTTCCTAAGTGAAGTTATCTTTTGGAAAAAACTCTGCTTTTCACCTTAAAGAATATTCCTATGTTTCTTAGGCATTTCAACTCACAATACATATATATACTTTTTGGGGCTTAATGTCAAGATTTTCATGAAGTCAACCCACTTTCCTCAAGCAGAAGTGTTATCCTCCCAGAAGGAGCTGGAGCTAGGATTATATTACTCACAGTGTCAGTGATTCATTGTTCATCCCTTGGAAAGCATTTCGTGGTATAATTGTCATACGCAAATTATCACAGAGCTCCCTTTGGAAGGAAAAGAAAAAGGTGTTTTTGTCAGAGATTCAGAAACAAGATGGAAAACACTGGCAGCTGGGTTAGGCTGGGTCTCTACTTACAAAATAAAATGAGCTTCCAGTGAGAAGATCTGTGTCAGGTCTGGAAATTGTCTTATTCCAGTGTTACAAATGCTCCTAGAGAAAAGCATAATTCCTATTTATAGAAGAAAATATTACCAGAGTGGATGCAACAAGAAGCTGACTTGGTAGGTCTAAGTTTAACAGTGCTTTAAAAGGTGACTGACAAATATAATTTGTAAGTAGGCTCCAAAGGTGTTTCTAAGGCCTTTAAAAATCAAGTTTTTTATCATTCTCAAGCAGTGTCCTGGAGGAACAGCATATGTTCTCACTACATTAAGCATGAGGGAGAGATTTTAGTTATACCTTTTGTTTAGTGCCCTGTTCATCTGAAAGCTTTATTCTAGAAATAAGCACTGAACTTCTTTGCAGACTTCTGTTTTGTCCATCACTGCCCTGCCCTTGTCTATTGAAAAACCTCACTATTGGTTAACTACAGGTTAAAGCTATTGTAAATGATGTATGTACTTCTAGTACTCTGTAAGGCATGAAAAACCCTTTTCCTTACACTCCTTAGTTTGACTTGTCTACTCCTTTGGAGAAAAGAATAAATAAAGCAAACAGAAAAGGAATAGAACTCTTTCTTACAAATATTTTAGCTTTGGAAGATTTCTGAACGCTCCGTCCTCAATGTGCAACAGATTTTTCGTGTTCAGGATTAATCTGTAATGAGGGAAAAATATTTCAGTATTATAATCATTATAGATTTGGGAGGGCCCTGTGCTTTGCTTGTGATTTACTTTCTCAGAAAACAGTCTTCAAATATGCTGCTGGGTGCATTTTGAGGGACTGTTGGTAATAAAAATGGCCTGCAATTTTTAGGCAGCCAACAAAAGATAACACTACATGAATTCTCATGGTTCTCTGAGCTGATCTGGTTTGGATCCACTTGGTCACTGGTGGGAGTTAGCATTTTGGGCTTGGATATGGGGCTGAGCCTGGACCTGAGTGTGTGTGTGTGTGTGTGTGTGCCTGGTCCTTGCTCCACAAACAGATCCCTTCAAATCATCCATCGTTTCTATTCAGGAAAGGCAGTTCCTCAGGTAGTTTAACATCTTCGGGGCACCATGGACTTCCTTAGAGCAGTGGTTGGTAGAAGTGGATCAGCAGAAACTGGGAGAGAATTATGTGAGAAGTCCTGGTTGCTAGTGGTCACTCAAAAAACAGGCAGATCTCTTAATCAAGGAGCACTTTCTGCAGCTAAACTATCTATAAACATCTGTGTTTGCCCCAATAACTGTAGCCCAGCTCCCTCCCTATGCATGGCTTACAAAAGACAAGGTTTTAGCATGTGAAAGGGCAAGAAAAGTTGAAATTCAAGAATGCCATTGAACTCACCTACCCTGATCATCCATTGAATGTGGACTTGAGTGCAGCTGGGGACATCAAGCCCCTGCAATATGAGTCCTGTACAGCATTCAAGATTCAAGGAGGTTTTTTTGCCAGCTCTCTGTAGCTCTTTAATGGTTTTGCTTAGCTTTTGGGTTTTGGAAGACAGGCATTAGACAAGCTATCCAAAAACTGTAAGGGTCAAAACTTTTATTCCTTCCCAAAGCACACCATTGATCCCAGTGGAAGCTGGACTCATTCAGAGGTTGAGAAATCTTTATCCCTTGCTTTTGTGAGTAACTGGCTTCAGTGATGTTCACACATTAAAAAAAAAAAAAAAAAAGAGATGAATTTGTCCTCACTCAGTTGCACAGTTTTAAGCCACTCACTGGTCATGCTGTGCAAAAAAGGCAGTAATGAGATATTGAATCAGATTTATACTTTCCAATTTCACTAAACATTTCAGAGCATTCTCCTAGTCATTGCTTTTAACTCTCTCTCTCAGATGCCTGTGCTATGCAGGTCAAGTTTAAAATCAGTGCGTGTTCTGTTTGAGTAGTATTTCAGTGCTCCACAGAAGAGCTATGCATACTAAGCAGCTGTATTGAAATAATGTACGGCTTTGAAAATGGCATTTTCAAAAAGAAAGATTTTCTCATCTTTTGTCATCTTGAATTCTTTCCCCACTTAGAAAGCCTGACAATGCCAGCAGAAGCAGACACAGAGCTCCACTCCTGCCACTGAGCTCACTGAAAGCAGTGGGACTCCGTGCAGGGATGTCTTTGCATGAGCTAGATCTCCAAGGCCAGGCCTTACAGAGTGCTCACTATTTATATAGTACTTTGCAGAGAAATGTTTCTCATCACAGATCTCAATCAAAGCCAACCAAAGTAACAGAGACAGATTTGGTCCAGGAATACTTCTCTGCAGACTGTTTACACCTTGATGATCCGAAACCACAACATGGATGCCTTTTTTTAACTGATGCTCACATTTCAGACAAGGTGGGAAGGCTGTCAAAGGCGCTCGCTTCTATTCTCTCCAGGGAGTCGCTCTGAGAGATTTCACTACAATGAAAACAACAGACACAAAGCAACACATTACCAGAAGAAACACCAGCAATCGGCTTTCCACTTTGTATTTCCTTCTTTTATGCACCCTTGTTCAACCCCTCCTGCCAGTCCTGCCCATGCCTCACCTCAGACATCCTGGGAGCCTGTGCCAGTGGCGTTTGAGAGGACCAGCCTTTTGCTGTCCTGGCAAAAGGGAAAGCTGACCCTTAGGAATAAGTACCCCTGTAACAGCCAATCTCCACTTCCTCAGTAAATTGCAGGTAAGGTAGGGACTAAGGGCCAGAACTAATGTAAACAGAGTGAGCCCAAGCCTCATGAGCCTTTTGCTCCCTCCCATTGTTGGTTCTGCTTAGTGAATTTATTTGCTGCGTGAGGACATGGATAACGTTCACGGTGCTTCATATACTATTATCAAGTCAGAATTACGGTCGTCTAGTCCACAGACGTAGAAATACACAGATATGGATTCAACACACTTTATGAAAAATTTTAGGATTTAAATGCCATTTTCATTATATACATGCAAACTGAAAGGAAGTGGCTCTTTTCATCATGACACAGACCAATGTGACTGTCTTTGGTGGCACTCTGTGATTACAGATGCTCCTATTCCACATCTGTACTCAAGATTAACCAATACTGACATAGAAAAAAAATCCACTTATTAGATGCTTGTTAAATGCTTGGTTTCTTAGATTAAGAAATTTTTTAGATTAAGAATCTTAGATTAAGATCTAAGAGGCTGTGCAAAAGTGAGTCCTGAAAGTAAATAGTATACATTGATGCATATATAAGGGAAAGATCTTCAAAATTTCTCAACAGAATTGACTAGAAGGACACACAAACTAAACCTAAGATTATACACTGTCAAGAAAATATACTATCCAAACAACTGGATTGCATCTACACAGTCACATCAGTATTGTCACAGTCCTGAGTGTTAGTTAATTCAATTACAATTATGAGAAGACAACTCCTATTGGTGTTGATAATAAAGCCCCTTAGACCAGAATGAATTCTGTATTTCATTTGTAGTGGCAAAGGGGGATGCACACTAGAAATCACACAGTTAACATGTACGTGTGTCTTATAGAAACATTAAGGATTTTTTTCATTATCATAATTCAGTGAGAATGTTATTTTTTGGTTTTGCACTAGTTACTCATAAATGAAAGACGGATGTACAATCTCTGATCCTCAGAGATTCACAGGCTGGGAGGGATCAGTGCCTGCTCACAGAACTTGTTTGGGGTCTGAAACATGGTTCTTCCATGGGATCCTCCCTGTCAGCCATAGTTTTTCCATTTACATATGTTGCAATGACTTATGGCATGAGAATAATTTATCATCTGATTTTCAGAGAGTGATGTGTTGCCAAATAACTGATTTAGAGATTTACTATTTTAAAATACGCATTTTTCAAAGTAGCATTAAATCTCAATAAAATTATGAAGTGTTCTACAAACTAACTTCAGAAAAATACATCAATTTCTACAATGTTAATTTGGACAGATTCATTAAAAGCACACAAAAAGATCAATTAAATTCTCATTACGGAAGGGAAAATGCCATGAACAAACCATTTTCTATGGAGAATATGACATATGTACAGTTTGAGAAAGTGTAGCCTCAAGTCATGCAGGTAGGAGAAATTTTGTAGATTTAGGTTGGTCTCCAGTGTGAAATGATTAAGTTCTCATTAAACATTCAGATTCAAGTGAATGCAAGAATACAGCACCACTTGGATTCTACTTTAATACTGTATTGCAGTTGGATATGTACAGCAGAGAAGTACAAAAAGTGCACCTTGAAAAGAAAGCAGCATCTTCTGTGCTGCTGCTTAGATTCTGGGGGAGGTCATTCCCCTGCTCTTCACTGCACTGCTGTGTCATTAGCTTTGTCCTTTAGAGGCCACTCAATGCAGACAAAATAAAAAATAATAAATAATGGAGACTCAAGCATGCCATCTTTCAGCTGGAGTAACAGCAGAAATGAGGCCAAGAGGGGTAAGGCGAGCCTTAGGGTCTGAATCATTGGTAGAAAACAGGTACAAAGCCAAGGGTTGGGAAGTAGTGCAGACTCGGTGTGCAAAATTACAGCACTTGCAAACTGAAAGATCAAAGAGAGGGCTCAGTCCTACTGATCCCCTGCCAAGCTTCTCTCTCACTGCAAAATGCTGAAGGAATGTCTCATTTGGGTCTTCTATAAATGTATAATCACAGAGTGCCATGGCTGTCATTGCAGAGGTAATGTTTGATGATAGAAATCTATCTCCTCTTCTAATCAAATGCTCCTCTCATCAGTTACTAAGCTGTATCCAGTTCTCTCTGACATGATTAATATTTCATTATTTGATCTTTAAACGGGTGTTAAAAATCACACATTTTCAAGGCATTTTTGTATACTGTTTACATGAAAAGGAATGCTATGTTTATCCTTCCCCTGTGGGTTTTTTTCATCAATAGTGTGTATTAGCCACACATTTTTACATTATTATAAAATGATGATTTTTGTAAGAAATTAAGGAAAAGCCTATGGAAAATATTGACAACTTACATGATGGAGGAATCTTGAAGTCCTTCAAACGCATGTGATGGGATTACTTTTACAGGGAGATGAGTGAATGATCTGAAAAAAAGAAGAGAGGGAGGAAAGGTTGTAAGGCATGGGGTTTCCTTGTTTATAATTGTAGCATTATGGTAGGGAGAAAACCAATCAAGCATAATGCCACCTTATTTTTCCTGCAGTTCTCTGTACCTCTACAGCCTGATCCATTTGTCATTGATCTCAGTTAAATGGATATCAAAGGATATTGAGTCAGTTCCTCAACAGCATAAATTTGAGAGTAATCACCATCAAATCAATAATAATCATAACCTATTAAGTAAATTTATAGCCTGACGAAAGTAGGCTGCTACAGTCACAGTCAAAGGGAGCTACAGGCTATTTAAAGTTAGATCCCCAGAAGAAGTGGCTTTCATATAAAGTTTTCTCTATAAAACAGTATCTTTGTGTTGGCTGCACCATGTCCTCCTCCCAGCAGTATCCCTGTAATGTTGCAGCATGGCATCATGAATGTGGCTATGCACAAAGTGTAGAAGAATTTCAAATCAGGCAGATATAATGGATTTGTTTTTTAAATAAATTGCATCAGTCTGGTTAGTTGATTCAAAGCAACTGTGGGTTTTAATTTTTAATTTTTTAGTTTCTTTTTTAGAAGAAATTAGTTTAGAAATTAACAATGAAGTGGCAGACAGTGTCACATTTTACCATTCTCCACATCTGAGCCATAGTACTTTTACCAGCCAATTTGTCCACCCATGAGCACACTCTCCCTGATAATGGCCATAGGAAAATATTTAACATATTTCAAAATGTTATCTCTGTAAAAACAGATGATTGCTCCATTTTGCTTTAGAATGACTAATATCTAGTTAGAGACATTTGTTTCCCATCCTTAAACTCATCCCCTCAAGGCTTTTTGACTGAAATGTTTCTGTGTTATTCACATAATCTATTTTTTTTTGTTGTTGTTGTTATCATAATCCTTTATATGAAGAAACATGTTTATGATTGTCAATACTTATATTAAATGTTCATCAAGTTTTATATATATATATGTATATATTTTTATATATTTAAAAATATGTCATACCTACACATTATAAAGGCAGGCTGTTACAAATACTGTGGCTAAGGGTTACAAATCTGGATGTACCAAGGAGCCTGGAAGTCACTTCCTAGCTATGTTCCGAAAAGTCTGTGTGATTTGGGGAAAATCATTTAGTTCCCTTGGACCTTGCCTACCTGTCAGTAAACTGGGAATAACAATGCTTCCCTACCTAACAAGGGTGATAAGAGGATATATATGTTATTCATGCCGTTGTGATTGGATCATACCTGTCTCTAGACTGATGCTAGCATGTTTTGCTGTGTGGGACGTTTGGTTAAATCAGAGATGAAACTATGTCGTGCAGCTTGAAGAAAGTATTTTTCCCTGAAGGGTAGAGACAGGTAGAAGTAATTTGCAGTGGGTTTTAACACTCTGAGCCAAAAGGAAAAGAACTTCAGGAAGAAGCAAAAAGTAGAAGCTGAGAAATTCCTGCTCTATAACCCTATAACTTTGCCATCAGCTCAGGCTGCTTGGAAAACAAAACATACCTTTTATGAAACTGCTTGCAAAAAACATTATAATTTACAAAGGAAATGGAAATGTGACTGAAGGTGCAAAAACTAAAACCAAATCTTGGCTTCCAGTTACATCAGCCCATGAGCCTACTACCTCCCCGTGACATGCTGGTGGGTGAGCAGCGTGCTGGTTGTAATGGCACATGGCTTGGAGTGACAGGTGATGATCTTTAAGGTCCTTTTCAATCCAAACCCTTCTATGATTCTATGAATATTTACTGAACAGCCGCAGTTCTCTCAGCCTGTCTCTTTAGGAGACGTGCTCCAGCTCACTGAGCATATTTGTGGCCTCCTCAGGACTCACTCCCGCAGGTCCACATCCTTCTTATGCTGGAAGCCCTTGGGCTGGATGCAGCTCTCCAGGTGGGGTCTCACAAGGGCAGAGTAGAAGGGGAGAATCCCCTCCCTTGCCCAGCTGGCCACGCTGCTTTGGATGCAGCCCAGGATACCACGGGCTTCCTGTGCTGCCAGCACACATTGATGGCTCATGTCCAACCTCTCATCCACCAGCACCCCCAAGTCCTTCCCATTCTCTGCCCAGCCTGTATTTGTGCTTGGGATTGCCCTGGCCTACATGCAGGACCTTGCATTTGGCCTTGCTGAACTCCATGAGGTTTGCACAGTCTCAAGGCCTCGCGCCTCTCCCACCTCTCAAGGTCCCTCGCCTCCAGCGTGCCGATCCCACCACACACCCCACACACACTTCCACCCCAAACCTGCTGAGGGTGAGCTCCGTCCCACCAACTACGCTGCCGACAAAGATGTAAATCAGAGCTGCTCCCAGTATGACCCTTGAGGAATGTCACTTGTCACTGCTCTCCACTCAGACATTCAGCCATTGACTAACTGAGTGCAACCATGCAGCCAACTTCTTATCCACCAAGTGGCCCACCCATCAAACCCATCTCTCTCCAATTTAAACACAAGGATGTGGGCCAGTGTCAAATGCTTTGCACAAGTCCAGGTAGATGATGTCAGATGATGTCAGTCAGATCCACCACTGCTGTAACCCCATCCTAATGGGCCACCCAATTTTTCAGGCATAAGATTTGTCCTGAATAAAGCCACACTGGCTAACACCAATCACCTCCTTAGTTTCCATGCGCCTTAGCATGGTTTTCAGGAGGATCTGCTCCAGGATCTTGCCAGGCATGAAGGTGAGACTCAGTGGCATGTATTTCTTTGGGTCTTCCTGATTTCCCTCAGTAAAAATGGGGGTTATGTTTCCCCTTTTCTTAATTCCATCAGGGCGTTAGCTTTCCTAACCTGATTCCATCTGCTTAATTTCTCTGAATTCTTTCCAGGCTACCAGTTTCTGCTTCCACCCTCTATTCCTTCTTTTTGTGTTTGAGTTTGTTCAGGAGTTCCTTGTTCATCCATGCAGGCCTCCTGGTGCTTTGCCTGACTTCCTCTTTGTTGGGATGTATCACTCCTGAGCTTGGAGCTGATCTTTGAATATCAACCATCTTTCTTGGGCCCCTTTTCCCTCCAGGGCTTTATCCCATGGGACTCTGCCAAGCAGGTCCCTGAAGCGGCCAAAGTCTGCTCTGCTGAAGTCCAGGGTAATGAGCTTGCTGTGCACCCTCCTTGCTGCCCTAAGGATCTCAAACTCCATCACTTATGGTCCTGGCAGCCAAGGCTGCCCTTGAGCTTCACATTCCCTGCCAGCCCCTCCCTGTTGGTGAGAACAAGGCCCACGCTGCACCTCTCCTCCTTGGCTCCTCTATCACTTGGAGACAGAAGTTATCATCAAAGGATTCCAGGAAACTCTTGGATTGCTTATGTCCTGCTATGGTTGAAGTCCCCCCTGAGGACCAGAAATCGTAAATATGAGGCTATTCCTCTCTGTCTGTAGATGTTTCATCTGCTCGGTCTTCCTGGTGTGGTGGCCTGCTCAGATTTCTTTCTGACAGCACTCAGACTGTGATACTCAGATATGGCCATTCAGCCGAGGAAGCTTTTGACAAAAAATGTTTTTACAAAGCTTTTGTACATCTAACTTGCCCACACTACTGGCCTGACTTCTGTAGCTCATGAAAAGAGGGATGCACCCATCTTTAATGTAAGTTACCTGCACTGTTTTGAAAGACTATTGTTAAAGGATAAACTTTTGCCCTTTTAAGAAAGCCTGTAAAGTTTCTTTCACATCTCATGCACCATAACTTGTATGCTTGTACTCGTTGCTGTCATTCAGTGCTGACAGTGCTGTGGCTCCACAGAATTGCAGGACTTCTCATCCTTGGAAAAAGACAGAAAGAAATGGAGAGCCAGCCAGACTTCCTGACACTCAGCAGCCCTTGGCATTTCTATACATTATCAAGATTGGTTTTCAAGGTACATAATTCTAGGCAGTAAGGTTTGAAATGGCGAAGCTAAATGTATTTAAGGCTATCCAAGAGCATTGGGAAAGACAGGAGCTGCCACCAATAGACTTGAGCTCCAAGAAATCTTTTGAGAGCTCTGGATGCCCCAAAAGCTCAGAACTACTTGCAGTCCTGCTGAGGAGGAGTCAAAGCCCAAGCCCACTCACACCACTGGAGGAAATCCCTGTATTACAGAAGTGGCCTTTTGCAAAAAGTGTTTAGCTGAACTCATTAATAATAACAACAATAATAATAATAGTAATAACAATAAAAAGAACAGACCCAATAGCAATAGGTATGAATGAATTATTGTAGCTGGGTTGGCTGTTATATTTTATATTTTATTGTGTCTATTTTATAGGATTACTTCTATTTTTAATGCCCAAAAGATGAAAGCATAAGGTAGACTTGTTGGCAAGCATTTTATTCTGTGGCATCCTTAAACTTGGGAGGATTTGGAATATTGAGGGAAACTATGGCTGAAAACCCACTATTTTCCTAGGATTTTGATCAGCTTCTGGGGGGCAGTGTAATAGGGTGGGCATTGATTTTTAAAGCTCTGTATGTTGGGCATTATCTACCTGAAATGTGAACTATGATATAACACAAGCACCCAAAGAGCACCTTCCATTAGGTGATGATGGGTGATATAATCTCCTGTGGAAGACACTTTGGCCCTGAAATTGAATTCTTTTGACAATCCCAAAGAGCCAAATATAATATATATAATAAGGAAGACATGGTACAACTATCTATGTCTTCAGGCTTTTGCCACAAAGTTTTGTATTTGATGTCTCATAATTTGGTGCCTAATCACATGTCATTCACCCAACTGCAGAAGCTCTGCACACAGGGGCACACACTCAGGTATGGCAAAGTGAACCTCACCATGAAATGAAGTTTTTTGAAGTGGCAAAAAGGTCTTAAGTTATCCAATGCCCATTGCTGTACAGCTGGTGTTGGGTACCTATCCAACCAGACTTTGCTTAAAACCCCAAAAGTACATATGAGACTTCAAAAGAAGGAAAATCATATTTTGTTTCAAAATATAATGGTGTATTAAAGGTTATTTTTCTGCTGAGACTAAGAGGACATATAGCTGCTGTAGCCAAAGGGCATTCAAAGATGTCTGAATAATGGCGGTTCTGTAGTGTTTGTGTAATGTCCAAACTAAAAACAGGAGCTTGAGAAAAATATGGTCAATTCAGGACTGTATAAACCCCACAATTCTGCAACCTGTCAGAAGTCTAATAATTTTGAAAAGTTTTTTCATCAATAATGTGACATAGCAAGGATAACTTGGGTAAAGAAAAATGGCTGAAATTTCCCTATGGGATATATACTAGGAATATAATAAAGTATCAAAAATACATTTGGAAGCACAGGTCATTACAGCATCAGATTTTACTCAGATAGAGTTGGAGTTACATATTGGAGCTTATTTTCTTGACTGGCTGTACAGTTAAGAAGGACTTTCCTGAGGTCTGGTTTCTGTGTTGCAGTGGCACCGAGGAAGGATGTGGCCACCCCGGGAACTGAGCTGTAACCTAAACCACTTGCACTTGCAAGCACCATGCTGTGATTCCAGGTACAGATGTGGCTGTGAGGGAATAAAATTAACATTCTCTGGCTTTGTTTCTCATACACAGAGCTGTGCAAGGGGAGAACAGAGCTAGGAAGATTGGTAAAGTATGGAAAGAGTAGCAGTCAGCACTAACAAAGCTCCAGGAACTATATGAATAAGAGAGAGGGGAAGACAACAGCTAAATGGATGAGAAGAAACTGGTATGAAAACCAAAGGAAGAGATGAAAGAAAAGTAAAAGAGGTTGAATAACAACTAAACAAAAGAGTGAGAATACGTGTACATCTGTAGGGTTAGCGACTACATTCAGATGTACAGCTTTGTAATTGTGTGATGAATGCAGGATTTCTATTAAAAAAAAACAAAGAAGTGGAAATTTTAATAGTATAGGTTCAGGTTCAACGTAAAGCAGGCTGGAAGCAGAAGGAGCTGGATATGTCTGTGAGTGCAGACTGAAAGACAGGGATTTTTTTTGACCTCTAAGTGCAAATATTTTCTTTGTAGGAATATTGAGCTGAATCTTGGTTGAACTCTTTTCTGACTGTAAAGTTGGTTTCTACAGCCAGCCTAATAGCGGGAGTTTGTGTACAATCGTCAGGATTAAATGGTATATTAAAGGTAGAAAGGGAAATTTTTTCTCTTCTTTTTGTCCATTACCTAGCCCTGTTGCTCTCAGTGAGGAAGAACTGGCAGCAGCCATAAACCCATTATCTGTCCTAACATGATCACTGAGGTTGAGATGAGGTTTCCTCTCGGGTGACAGATGGAAAGAGAGATAAAAGATGAAACCAAAACAGAGAAAGAATAAAATCCCATAAGTTTAGGGCTCTTGATAACCTCTCCTGGCTGTGATGTGCATCATCCTAATAAACATACTTAATCCACTGCCAGCTCTGCAGGGGCTGTGAATACTGTGGAAGAAATGTGCTTGTTGCAAAAACTGTGGAGAGTCTCTCCTGCTTCCATGGGCTCTGCTTTCTCTGACACTAAGGCAACACAGGGAAATAAGAAGGGAACAAATCCAGGATAGAGAATTTTCTAGAATCTCTGACTTCGGAGGAATGGTTCACATGGCTCTAGATTAGTACGAATTAGGTTTCCTTGCTCCTATCCATTCCTGAGCTAGGGAGAAAGGGAAGAGGAGATCAGGGTTAGTATCATCCCTAGGGAATTTCAAGAACAAGTTAAATTTACAAACAAATCAGATGAGAATGGAAAACACAGGCTTTGTTACCAAGAGGGTCATAATAAGAAAACCCCAGCTCAATTCATGCAGACATAACCAAGGGATCTTGGAAATGGCAACAATTCTATCTGCTGCTCTTCTAATCCCATATTTTGATGCCATGATTGTTTAGATCAGGGCTGCAACTGAGCCCATAAACAACAACACACTTGTATACCTACGCATGTCAATTATTTGGTCTGGTCTCCTAGATCACGAGCTTGGACTATGGTGTGTGAGAGGGGAAAGGGAAAGTGCATGATGCCTTGTTATTTTTATTTAATCCTAGCTCCCAGCAAAGCATTAGGCAGAAAGTTATGATGGACCACCCTGCAGAGATCTAAACAGCTGTCAAAACTCACAGGAATTATTTTACTAAGAAAGGGGGAAAGAAAGTAGTCAAGAACTTGTCAATGAGCTGAACCTCAAGAAGATGCAATGAGCACAGTGAGAAGGATTTTGATGCTTCAGGATACAGGGAAAATTAATTGCACAAACTTTGGGAGAAGAGGTTACAAGAAGTCCAACAGATTTGTGAAAGAAAAAAAACAAACCTTAGAACTGACAGAAGGTTTAAGGTCACATCTCTGTATGTTAATCCGTTTTCTTTAAAGCCAACCATGCCACTACAAGGCGTTGGTTTTGGAACAGGAAAGGCACTTCATGTCGAATGCAATGACGGGAGACCACGGAAAGCCCTGACACCTGCACCCCGTTCCTCTGTCACTGAGGCTGCTGCAGAGTGACACAGCTTGCCCCTTGCGAAAAGACCCCGAAAGGATGCGCGTCTCTTTCCCAACGGGAAAACTCATCGTCCGGGTTTGCTTGAACTCGGAAAGTTTGAAAACTCCAGCCGCACGTTCCGCACCTCCGCGCGGCGAGCGATGCTCCAAGCCCGCACGGCGGGTGGAAGGGGACCGCAGTCCCCCCAGGCCCCGGTGCGGCCATCCCCGTCCCCGTCCCGGTCCCGGTCCCTGTCCGAGCGCCCCGCGGTACTTACGCGCGGGCGGGC